>NC_080067.1:119028194-119391752 GCF_949987535.1 Balaenoptera acutorostrata
AGAACTAGGAAAGGTAAGAGGAAGAACTCTCAGGCATTTCCCATCTGAGGTCTATATCTTACCAAGGTCGTAAGCCTTGGAGATTATCTCAAAGCACTGAGCTAGCGTCACCCTATTGGGCATTTTGTTTCTACAAAATTTGATAGGCAACAGGTATAAAGCTTAAAATGATTATATAGAATTAGATGCAGAGCAGACATTCTGCAAGCAAGCATACCAGCCTGAAATGGTCTTTTCTAAAAGCCTGGCAAAGAGGAGTCAGCCCGTTTGTATAATATTTCCCTTGGTTTCAAGGAAACAGAACCTATTTAAATAGGGAGAGGAACAAATGTCATAAGATGGGAACTCATGTGGTCATGGTCAGAGAAAGGGTGAAATAAGTTATGGGAACACCTGGCCATAACAGCCTAAAGAAATTGGTAACACCCACAGGCTTGCGGGTATAATCAACAATGGAACTTGAGATCAAAGAGGTGGATAAGATCAAGGGGTCTCCAACATCATGAACAGATTGGAGTTTCTGGTGACAGATCCAACAGCCAGAAAGGTTTTCCCTTTCTGCAATAGACTCGGCCAAGAAAGAGAGGGAGGAAATAAGGGTGAGAAAAGGTATACAAGTATACAAGCCTGGGAAAGTTGTCTCCTTCAACTGTTGTCTGCTTCAATTCCTGGAAATCCTTATTTTCAGGTTATCAGTTTGTGTGCAGCTCCAGTCAGGGTTTGGTGCTTACTTTAAATGTGGCACATGGATCCAAAAGTCTCTGCCTTGGAGTTTGGCAGCACAAGGAGTGATTAACAGTATCTGATAGGGCCTTTCCAGTGGGGTTGAAGAGAGTCTTTCTGGAGATGTCTTTTCCAATAGATAAAATCTCTGCACTGCAAGGTGTGATGCTTAAGGTCTTCATCTCCCCGGAATGCACTGCAGAAAGAATGTTCTATAAAGTATGGTCATTCTCAACAGAAGCAATAAGGTTTTTGAAATATTGAAGAATATCCCCTTTACCAGCTGTGGATTGAAAGCAGCAGGGGCCAAGTGCATTGGGAATCCTGTGATTATCTCAAAGAGTGAGAGTTTATGGGTTCCAAAAGGGGTAGACCTGAGATTTAGAAGGACTAATGCTTTGGGCCAGAGTATTTGAAGGATCTCTACATATTGCGAGTTGAGTCTTAATGATGCTGTTGGTGCATTTGAATAGCCCTGATGATTGAGGATGGTCAGCACAGTGAAAGTGTTGTAAAACTGACCATACAGGACAGACTTGTCAAAGCACTTGTCCAGGGAAGTGAGTTCCCCAGTGAATATGAATCCCCAGGCCATCCCCAGGGGGATGATTTTTCTAGTAGAATTTTAGTCACAGAAGTAACAGTAGCCAGTCTGCAAGGGAAGGCTTCCGTCTGGTGAGAAAGCATACAGACCATTAATGGGAATTTTAGACTCTCTGGCAGGACTGGATTATTACTTGGCCCAAGCCAGAATTCTTTTTCTGGCTTGGGCCAAGTAATAGAATAGAATAAATAGTATAAATTTCTATTTATTCTTTAATAACTGAACAAACAGTTATTAGATTTAATACCCCTTTGGAACATGACAGAGGTTCTTTGAGAGCAGTGTTTTTTTGTGGAAATATCAGTGACTTGGTTTTCTTTAGCCTCCTTGGAGTCAAGTTTGAATGCACAGGGCCCTTGATTATAGCCAAAGCAGCTGGCAGGAGTATGGTATTAAATAATTACTGGACACAAGGGCCATTTTAAATTTGGTTTCTGCTGGAAGTGAGGAAGTCCCCCTGTTTCCATAGCATTCCAAAGTCATGAACTACTTCAAAGGTATACCTACTGTCTGTATAGATATTTGCAGTTTTGCCATTGGCTAAAATGCAGGCCCAAGTAAGAGCGTGTACAATTCAGCCTTTTGGGCCCATGTAACTGAGGGCAAAGGTGCTGCCTCAGTGCCTTTAAAAGGAGTTACAATAGCATACCAAGCACAATATTTACCATTTTCACCTTTAAAATTGAGGTAATATTATTCTGTATCATTTTACAATTTTCATGTGTACAACATTATACCCTGACTCCTGCATACACTACAGCTTTCTCACCGTCAGAATTCTAGTTTCCATTCATCACCGTACAGTTGACCTCCTTTACCCATGTTGCCTTCCTACCAAAGTCCCCCCTTTCTCTCTGGTAACCACCAATCCATTCTTTGTATCTGTGTTTTTTATTTTGTTTTGCTTGTTTACTTTGTTTTTTTATATCGCACATAAGAGTGAAATCACACAGTTTTTGTCTTTCTCCATCAGAGTTATTACACTTAGCATAATACCCTCAAGATCCATACATATTGTCAAAAATGGCAAGATTCCATCTTTTGTTTTATGGCTAAGTAGTATTCCATTGCATATATATATACCACATCTTCTATAGCCATTCATCTGTGGATGGGTACTTGGATTCTTTTTTTATCTTTTTTTTTACTTTTCAAATTAAAAAAAAAGAGGACTTTATTCACTCTAAAAAAACAATGCACAATAAAGAAAATGAAACTATAGTACACTTCATAGTTCTGCTGTATGTAATGTTTACAGGATCATGAGGTCGTAAACACTGTGTGTGAGCAAGAGTGGTAAGTTGAATCTTCCCTAGCAGGAATTTTCTTTTTTAACATCTTTATTGGAGTATAACTGCTTTACAATGTTGTGTTAGTTGCTGCTGTATAACAAAGTGAATCAGCTATATGCATACGTATATCCCCATATCCCCTCCCTCTAGGTGGTCACAAAGCACCGAGCTGATCTCCCTGTGCTATGCGGTTGCTTCCCACTAGTTATCAATTTTACGTTTGGTAGTGTATATATGTCCATGCCATTCTCTCACTTTGTCCCAGCTTACGCTTCTCCCTCCCCATGTCCTCAAGTCCATTCTCTACGTTGGTGTCTTTGTTCCTGTCCTGCCCCTAGGTTCTTCAGAACCATTTTTTTTTTTTTTAGATTCCATAAATATGTATTAGCATACAGTATTTCTTTTTCTCTTTCTGACTTACTTCACTCTGTATGACAGACTCTAGGTCCATCCACCTCACTCCAAATAACTCAATTTCATTACTTTTTATGACTGAGTAATATTCCATTGTATATATGTGCCACATCTTCTTTATCCATTCATCTGTTGATGGACACTTAGGTTGCTTCCATGTCCTGGCTATTATAAATAGTGCTGCAATGAGCAGGGTGGTACGTGACTCTTTTTGAATTATGGTTTTCTCTGGGTATATGCCCAGTAGTGGGATTGCTGGGTCATATGGTAGTTCTATTTTTAGTTTTTTAAGGAACCTCCATACTGTTCTCCATAGTGACTGTATCAATTTACATTCCCACCAACAGTGCAAGAGGGTTCCCTTTTCTCCACACCCTCCCCAGCATTTATTGTTTGTAGAATTTTTGATGATAGCCATTCTGACCGGTGTGAGGTGATATCGAATTGTAGTTTTGATTTGCATTTCTCTAATGATTAGTGATGTTGAGCATCCTTTCATGTGTTTATTGGCAATCTGTATATCTTCTTTGGAGAAATGTCTATTTAGGTCTTCTGCCTATTTTTGGATTGGGTTGTTTGGTGTTTGATATTGAGCTGCATGAGCTGCTTGTATATTTTGGAGAACAATCCTTTGTCAGTTGCTTCGTTTGCAAATATCTGGCTAATGGTTAATCAATTTTATTTATCTTCTCAAAGAACCAGCCTTTAGTTTTATTGATCTTTGCTATCATTTCCTTCATTTATTTTTCATTTATTTCTGATCTGATCTTTATGATTTCTTTCCTTCTGCTAACCTTAGGGGTTTTGTGTTCTTCTTTCTCTAACTGCTTTAGGTGTAAGGTTAGGTTGTTTACTTGAGATGTTTCTTGTTTCTTGAGGATGGATTGTATTGCTATAAACTTCCCTCTTAGAACTGCTTTTGCTGCATTCCATAGGTTTTGGGTCATCGTGTTTTCATCATCATTTGTTTCTAGGTATTTTTTGATTTCCTCTTTGATTTCTTCAATGATCTCTTGGTTATTTAGTAGTGTATTATTTAGCCTCCATGTGTTTGTATTGTTTACAGATTTTTTTCCTGTAATTGATATCTAGTTTCATACCATTGTGGTCGGAAAAGATACTTGATACGATTTCAATTTTCTTAAATTTACCAAGGCTTGATTTGTGACCCAAGATATGATCTATCCTGGAGATTGTTCCATGAGCACTTGAGAAGAAAGTGTATTCTGTTGTTTTTGGATGGAATGTCCTAAAAATATCAATTAAGTCCATCTTGTTTAATGTGTCATTTAAAGCTTGTGTTTCCTTATTTATTTTCATTTTGGATGATCTGTCTATTGGTGAAAGTGGGGTGTTAAAGTCCCCTAATATGATTGTGTTACTGTCAATTTCCACTGTTATAGCTGTTAACATTTACCTTATGTATTGAGGTGCTCCTATGTTGGGTGCATAAATATTTACAATTGTTATATTTTCTTCTTGGATCGATCCCTTGATTATTATGTAGTGTCCCTCTTTGTCTCTTGTAATAGTCTTTATTTTAAAGTCTCTTTTGTCTGATATGAGAATTGCTACTCCAGCTTTCTTTTGATTTCCATTTGCATGGACTATCTTTTTCCATCCCCTCACTTTCAGTCTGTATGTGTTCCTAGGTCTCAAGTGGGTCTCTTGTAGACAGCATATATATGGGTCTTGTTTTTGTATCCATTCAGCCAGTCTATGTCTTTTGGTTGGAGCATTTAATCCATTTACATTTAAGGTAGTTATCAATATGTATGTTCCTATTACCATTTTCTTAATTCTTTTGGGTTCGTTATTGTAGGTCTTTTCCTTCTCTTTTGTTTCCTGCCTAGAGAAGTTCCTTTAGCATTTGTTGTAAAGCTGGTTTGGTGGTGCTGAATTCTCTTAGCTTTTGCTTGTCTGTAAAGGTTTTAATTTCTTTCTCAAATCTGAATGAGATCGTTGCTGGGTAGAGTAGTCTTGGTTGTAGGTTTTTCCCTTTCATCACTTTAAATATGTCTTGCCACTCCCTTCTGGCTTGCAGAGTTTCTGCTGAAAGATCAGCTGTTAACCTTGTGGGGATTCCCTTGTATGTTATTTGTTGTTTCCCCTTGCTGCTTTTAATATTTTTTCTTTGTATTTAATTTTTGGTAGTTTGATTAATATGTGTCTTGGTGTGTTTCTCCTTGGATTTATCCTGTATGGGACTCTCTGCCCTTCCTGGACTTGATTGACTATTTCCTTTCCCATATTAGGGAAGTTTTCAACTCTAATCTCTTCAAATATTTTCTCAGTCCCTTTCTTTTTCTCTTCTTCTAGGACCCCTATTATTCGAATGTTGGTGTGTTTAATGTTGTCTCAGAGGTCTCTGAGACTGTCCTCAATTCTTTTCATTCTTTTTTCTTTCTTCTGCTCTGTGGTAGTTATTTCCACTGTTTTATTTTCCAAGTCACTTACCCATTCTTCTGCCTCAGTTATTCTGCTATTGATTCCTTCCAGAGAATTTTTAATTTCATTTATTGTGTTGTTCATCATTGTTTGTTTGCTCTTTAGTTCTTCTAGGTCCTTGTTAAATGTTTCTTGTATTTTCTCCATGCTATTTCCAAGATTTTGGATCATCTTTACTATCATTACTCTGAATTCTTTTTCAGGTAGACTGCCTATTTCCTCTTCATTTGTTTAGTCTGGTGGGTTTTTACCTTGCTCCTTCATCTGCTATATATTTCTCTGTCTTCTCATTTTGCTTAACTTACTGTGTTTGAGGTCTCCTTTTCGCAGGCTGCAGGTTCATAGTTCCTATTGTTTTTGGTGTCTGCCTCCAGTGGGTAAGGTTGGTTCAGTTAGTTGGGTAGGCTTCCTGGTGGAGGGGACTGGTGCCTCTGTTTTGGTGGATGAGGCTGGATCTTGTCTTTCTGGTGGTCAGGACTCCATCCGGTGGTGTGTTTTGAGGTGTCGGTGGACTTATTATGATTTTAGGCAGCCTCTCTGCTAATGGGTAGGGTTGTGTTCCTGTCGTGCTAGTTGTTTGGCATGGGGTGTCCAGAACTGGATCTTGCTGGTCGTCGAGCAGAGCTGGGTCTTAGTTTTGAGACAGAGATCTCTGGAGAGCTCTCGCTGATTGATATTATGAGCGGCCGGGAGATCTCTGGTGGACCAATGTACTGAACTTGGCTCTCCCACCTCAGAAGTCAGGCCTGACACCCAAATGGAGTACCAAGACCCTGTGAGCTACACAGCTTAGAATAAAAGGGAGAAAAGAAAAAAAGAAAGAAAGAAAAAAAAAAATTTAATAAAATAAAATAAAATTAAATAGTAATTGAAATAAAAATATGTATATTATTAAAATAAAAAACAATAAAGTAATTTTTAAAAAAAGAAGAGAGCAACCAAACCAATAAACAAATCCACCAATGATAACAAGGGCTAAAAACTATACTTAAAAAAACGGACAGAACCCTAGGACAAATGGTAAAAGCAAACCTACACAGACAAAATCACACAAAGAAGCATACACATACACACTCACAAAAAGAGAAAAGGGAAAAAGATATAGATATATATATAAAAGGAAGAGAGCAACCAAACAATAAACAAATCTACCAATGATAATAAGCTCTAAATAGTAAACTAAGATAAACATAAAACTAGAAACAAATTAGACACAGAAAGCAAACCCCAAGTCTACAGTTGCTCCCAAAGTCCACCTCCTGAATTTGGGCTGATTCGTTGTCTATTCAGGTGTTCAACAGATGCAGGCACATCAAGTTGATTGGGGAGCTTTAATCCGCTGCTTCTGAGGCTGCTGGGGGAGATTTCCCCTTCTCTTCTTTGTTAGCACTGTTCCTGGGGTTCAGTTTGGGATTTGGCCCTGCCTTTGCACGTAGGTCGCCTGAGGGCATCTGTTCTTCACACAAGCAGGACAGGGTTAAAGGAGCAGCTGACTAGGGGGCTCTGGCTCACTCAGGCCAGGGAGAGGGAGGGGTATGGAATGTGGGGCAAGCCTTTGGCAGCAGAGGCCGGCATGACATTGCAACAGCCTGAAGCGTGCCATGTGTTCTCCTGGAGAAGTTGACCCTGGATCATGGGACCCTGGCAGTGGCGGCTTCACAGTCTCCTGGGAGGGGAGATGTGGATAGTGACCTGTGCTTGCACACAGGCTTCTTGGTGACGGCAGCAGCAGCCTTAGCATCTCATGCCCATCTCTGGTGTCCGCGCTGATAGCCGTGGCTTGCGCCCATCTCTGGAACTTGTTTAGGCAGTGCTCTGAATCCCCTCTCCTCGCACACCCCGAAACAATGGTCTCTTGCCTCTTAGGCAGTTTCAGACTTTTTTGCGGACTCACTGCTGGCTAGCTGTGGTGCACTAACCCCCTTCAGGCTGTGTTCACACCGCCAGCCCCAGTCCTCTCCCTGGGATCTGACCTCCGAAACCCGAGCCTCAGCTCCCAGCCCCCACCCACCCCGAAGGGTGAGCACACACGTGTCTCAGGCTCATGAGCGCTGGTCGGCACTGATCCTCTGTACAGGAATCTCCCCACTTTGCCCTCTGCAACCCTATTGCTGTGCTCTCCTCTGTGGCTCCAAAGCTTCCCCCCCCACCCGCCATCCCCCGTGTCCACCAGTGAAGGGGCTTCCTAGTGTGTGGAAACCTTTCCTCCTTCACAGCTCCCTCCCACTGGTGCAGGTCCTGTCCCTATTCTTTTGTCTCTGTTTTTTCTTTTTTCTTTTGCCCTCCCCAGGTACGTGGGGAGTTTCTTGCCTTTTGGGAGGTCTGATGTCTTCTGCCAGCGTTCAGTAGGTGTTCTGTAGGAGTTGTTCCACAGGTAGATGTATTTCTGATGTGTTTGTGGTGAGGAAGGTGATCTCCATGTCTTACTCCTCTGCCATCTTGAAGGTCCTCCCTCTGTTTTTATATCTTGGCTATTATAAATAATGCTGTGATGAACATAGTGTTGCATATACATTTTCAAACTAGTGTTTTTGTGTTCTTCAGTTAAATACTCAGGAGTAAAATTGCTGGACTGTATGGTAGTTTTTAATGCATTCTTCATCTCATTGAGTTCTTCAACTCCAGAATTTCTGTTTGTTAAAATATTCCATCTGTTCATTAATTTTATTCCTGAGCTTATTGAACTGCCTTTAAGGTTTCAGAAGTTCATTGAGTTTCTTCATGAGAGCTATTTTAATTCTCTCAGTTAGATCACAGTCTTCCATGACTTTAAGTTTGGTTTCTTGAGCATTGTCATTTTCTTTTTGTCATATTGTGTTACCATGGTTTTTCATGGCACTTTATAACTTGTTCCTTTGTCGGCACTTTTAAAGTAGCAAACACCTTTCTTATTTAGGTAAAGCTTTGTTTACTTTGATTCTAACAATTCAACAGGTTGGGAATTGGAGGCCTTTCTTTTTACAGTAGGTGGTGCTATGGCACACGTTTCTGGTTTCCCTTACCTGAGCTACCTCTGGTTGTATTTGAGAATTCATGCTTTCACCCTCCACTGCCTCTGCCAGAGGTGTCACAGGTGTCCTCATTATTACTCCTTGTGCTTCCAGGGTCTTTGGTGCTTTGCTGTTGCGGGTATCACTGTAGTCACTGGTGTCACTTCTGGGGGCATCAGGATGGCAGGCACCTCTGCCACATTCAGGGTTGCCTGTTTAGCAGGCACTACTGCTATTGCAGAGAGAGAGAGGGAGGATGGGGAAGATCCAGGGTCACAGGTATGGCGGCTGGAATCCTGGACACCAGTGCAGCTGGAGAGACCAGGGTCATGGGTCACACCACACTGCTACCTAATTCCCTGTGGCTGTGGGTGCCACTGTAGCCAAGGGGCTGGAATCATGTGCATCAGTCCCCCTACTGCTCCTAGTTTCTTTGTGACTACAGCTTTTGCTACTGTGGCTGGGAGGCTGGGAATGCAGGCACCGCTTCTGCTGTTTCTCTGGTTTCACCTCCTCTATGTGTTCCCATCCACCATCAGATGTATTAGGTGTGTGGATCTCTCCGGCATTCTGGTGTGTTGGGCAGAGGTACGTTTGAGTTATGGTTGTTTTACTAGGTGCAACTTGAAAGGGAAAGAAGAGACAAAGGTAGCCTCTCATACCATCATGATGCTGACATCATCAGACCCATCAGTAAACCATGAAAAGACAGGGCTATCCAAAGGAGTTTCCTGTAGAATATCATGAGGGGTCAGGAGGTGCTCTATCAGAGCCAATCAGTAATGAGACGTATCATCCGTAGAGTGTGGAAGAAGGGTGGAAGTCTAAGATTATTATAGTGAGAAAGAGTTATATGAGGAGAAGTTAGCAAGAGGATTTCACAGGAGGTGAGATGGCTGACCAAAAAGTGTCAAGTATAATGAGAATTCAAGAGGACTTCTTTTGCACAAAGTACAAAGATGGTTAGAGGTGATTGCATGACTATCTTCTTGGTGGGATTTACTAGAAGGGCTGTGGCAAGAATGGCTCTGGGGCAAGGGGAATATCCTTGTGGCACAGGGTCTAGCTTTGGCTATAGTTCTCTATGCATCTATGGTGGCCCCCATGTTTTTGGGTGACTACCCCAAGGGCATTCCCTTCCTTTTCAAATACAAAAAGAAAAAAAGGAATGTTGATAATTGGGATGTCCAAGGATGAGGGATTTATCAAGCTTTCCTTTAGGGCTTTACAGGCTAATTCATCCTGATTTTCCCAAATAATAGGGTCAGGTTTGTTGTTTTTAGTAAATCATATAGAAGTTTTTAATACAGTTTCAGCAGTAGCCAGCTAGCTGCAGAAAACCTCATAATTGGCACTTAGTTTTCGGTTTAGGACAGTTCAGAATGTCAGGATGATTATTTGGATATAAATGTAGTCATTTTTCTGAGATCAGGTGCCCCAAATATCAAACCTGAGTTTGAGCAAACTTCAATTTTCCCTTGGAGAATATGTCATTTAAGGCTAAAAGTTTTAACAGGTGGATGCTGTCTTCCTGTGAAGAGGCCTGAGAAGGGGAGCAGAGAAGTAAGTCATCTATTGTTGTAATAAAACAGAGCTTCCAGGTAACTTTATATCATCTACACCTGCTTTATTCCAGTGTCCTGGCTTTTGGCAATCATGACAGAGACCAGGAGGGGTTTAGGTTTTTTTAGCGGCCTCCATTTGTTGGAGTTGAAAATTAAGGATTTTCGTGATCTTCCTTTTATTCAAATCCTCTAGGGTGTAGGTGAGCTGATTTGCTAAATTAACTAAATCTGGAGTAGACATGGTTTCTCATTCCATCCTGGTCCATTTTACTAGAAGGGAAAGATCCTGGTTTTGCCCATTAATGAACGGTGTTGAATGCTACCCAAGTGGATTCAACATGGATAGGAAGACCAGAATTTTACTTAAAAACAATTTGGAGTCTACTGTAATGGTTGTGCATAGGTTCACTGGATTTTGGAATGCAAACCTGAATCTCATTCCAACCAATAGGTTTGGGAAAGTCCTAAGATTTCCAGGTGAAATAGTTTAGTGATGGTTAAGTCCGGTCATATAACAAGGCAGAGAATTGGTCTCCCATTTGCAGTTCTAGAGATTTTTCAAGATCATCTCAATTAGTTCAGTTTCATCCAGTGATGGTCCTGGCCTTTGCCAATAAGCATGTGAACTAGCTGGTATTAATGTGAAAAAACTGTCTGCTAAGTCTGGGTGACTATATTAAATTCCTTGGAAAATTTATGAGCATCTTCAGTAACTCTTGGAAAATCCTTAACTATGGCTTGTAGTTCAGCCTTAGTCCAGGGGACATAGGAAATTAGGGGCTAGGCATTAGGATCCTCAGAAGGTCTGATTTTAAAGAGGCAGGTTCTAAAGGGTTCAGAGGAGGGGAGACTGGGGAGAGGTTCAAAGAAAAAGGGAAGTTCAGTGAGAGAATGAGGGAGGGGAGAAAGAGACCTCAGAAATGTTTTTGTCTTCTTTCAATTGTTTGTTTGCCTCAGTATTTTGCAAAGAGGCACTTTTAGAGTCCTCAATATTCTTGGAAGCCACAAGATATCAACTGAAATAGGCATCCTTTCAGTTGGTTTTCTTTTGGAGCCACGGTCTTCTATTTTTGGTTCTAAGAAAAGTTTAGGGATATTGAAAGTTCTCCATAATGGCCTCTGAATTATTTTTAAGTTGGTCCATTTCAATAAAATTGCACATGAGGAGGGATCGTAGTTTTTAAACATAAGACCACCTGACTTTCCAGAAGGAGGACCCTCCTAAGAGAATTTAGCAGATTGGGAGCCCATTACTCAAAACCAGAAGTTCAGAAAACAGGAAAGTATTCACCAGGAAGGACGGTGCCTTCATAAAAACAAAAAAACAGATCCTGAATAAAGTCGGAGAGCTCAACCAAAAGGAGAGAGTTGGGATCTGAGAGGACACTTACAGAACAAAAAGGAAAAGACAACTCCCCAGCAGAGAGCACAAGGGGTTCAAGTAGGTACCTTGCACAGTCCTAGAGGTTGTTAGTTCTATATGGGTTTATCTCCTTTGGGTCCCTTTGTGGTCGCCATGTAATGTTGACCTTAAAAAACAAAAGAGCCAGTTATTTTACGAGCAAAAAGAGTTTATTTGGGAATGGCAGAGGTATTGCAATTCAGGACATGCAAACCATGGTGAACCATTGGCAAGTCCAAGGAGACAAAGGGAAAGTCAGCTTTTATTAAGTGTTAAGAGGAAATTGGGGAGGGCTGTGGTGATCCTTTATTGGCTGCAGGCAGTGGGCAGATTGTTACTGGGTCAGAAGGAAATCCCTGCTGGGGTCTGTAAGCTGCTGTGAGTGATACATGCATGCATAAGAGCTCCCTTTATTTTCAGTTACTATGAGTTAGGAACAAGACTTAAGGTAATTGCAAAGCAGACCAATGACAGAAACCTTTTAAAGTCATACTTGATGTTCTGCATCATGACTGTAAAGAGAAATGAAAGCTTCAGATAGTTTGATTTCCCTGCATGTTTATAAGTGAGATGGGTCTTTTTGAGGAAAGTTTTTAGCAGTTTAACAGTGGAGTGGTGAAAAACAAAAAGAAAGATAAAGCATAAGATTTCCATCATCATTCTCCCCTATCAGCCTAGACCACTTGAGTCACTGCTTACGGTTTCACAACCTTTGTAGCACAATGGCCACCGAGTAAGGCCATAAAGTGTTGCAAGATTTGCGACAGTTTAAAAACTTCTGAAAACCTAGAGGATCATCTTGGCTGGATGGAAGTCACTTTATTTTTGGAAGCCACTTCTGGTGTTCTGTTCTAAAATGGGCTCAACTCTGAGAATGGAGTGGCAAGATCAGTTCGGAGCACTTCCAAGAATGGAGTGTCACTCAAACTGGATTTAGGGCTATAAGTAAGAGAGAATATATTTTTATTATATATTTCTCTATTTTATATTTAGCCTTTTAGAACAGCAGAATGCTGTGAAACTTTTTATGATGATGGAGATATGTTAATGTAGCTTTCAAGCACTTGAAATATGGCTGGTGCAACTGAGAAACTGATTTTTAAGTTGTATTTTATTTTCATAAATTTAAAGTTAAATAACCACATACTGCCATATCAGATAGTGCTCTTTGATTGTATAGAGTTCACATCTTTCTCTAACAACACAAAGAACTAAATAAGCAAACAAAAAACATAAATGAAAGGGAGAATGATGGGAGAAACTTCAAAATACATTAAAAGAAATTTTTTCTATACAATATGGGAGAGCAAACTTCTAAATAGTTATTCATTATGTCAGTGTTTGGAAAGGATTTTTAAATGTTGAGCCAATAAGTGCAAAGTTTATATCCACTTTGATTAGTATAAAATGGATTGGGCACCTTTTCAAACAGAAGGCTATGAAACCAGTTGGTTATGACTTCTTGCAGCTGTAACCATTCATTGTCATTGGACACCAACCAAACCCATCTACTTAGAGTTTGGGCATCAATTTATTTTATATCATAACAATGTGCTTAAGATTTCTGTTAAAAGTCAATATCATTGATAGAAAAATGATCTTTGGAAAAAAAAAAAAGAAAAATGGTCTAGGCTAGGCTAGGATGTGAAATCCATCCTTACATGCATCATTTATGTTCTCATATACCACGAAATGTTTGGAATTCTTAAAGCAGCTATAGCAATCACCACCCACAGGGAAGAAAATGCATCCACGTGTCAGTGTCCAGTAGCTAAGAAGGATATTTTCTATCTCCTGCAGGTTTTTCTCAATTTTGGAGGCTTAAAAATATGATTATTCATAATTTTCACATTACCAAATAGATTTTGACTAGACCTTCCTTTCTCTTTGCTGCTCTTTTAGTCTTTATACAATTAAATATCTTAACCAAAATAATACAGATAGGAATTACATGTGAACTCTCACTGGATTTCATTCTGATTGACGTGCAACTGAAATAATTTATTGTCTTAAAGAATATCTGCTGAAAGAAACAGATGTGTGTGGGAAGCTTCCAAGAGAAAAAAAAAAAGATTTATTTATATACACGTGCATACAACAGTTCATAGATGAATGCAGTGATTTACAGTGGCATTATCTTTCACAAATCCATCCTAAACTTTAGGAAGAAAAGAAAAGTACTTAAAATTTTATGTACTCATTACTAATGTTTATTACTCACAACTTTTTGATGCTTTGCTCTTTTGTTATGAATTAGTGTTGCAAATTGTGTTTTCTCATTCATAAAATATGTATCTGACATTAATATTAAGTACCATTATGTCATAAAACTTTTGTAACTGCATTAAAGTTATATAAAACAAACAACTTTAAAATATTTTAATTAATATGACAAATTAAAAAATAAATATATTAAATGATTATTCTAATAAGTGAAAGCTGTTTATTATGTAGTAATATCTACATAATAAAACTATTATATATTGGTTTCCCCATTTCAGCAGAACACACAAATGAAAAATAATGTTATTATATTTTTATTATTATTTATTATTTATTATTGTTATTGTTATTTTATTTTTATTATTACTATCACAAAATAACAACTAACTCTGAATGCTCTTCTCTTACCCACTATAAATTTTTCCCTATTTATCACTTATAATACCTTATTATTTTCCTTCATTTAACTTAAAACATTTATAAATAATTGTGATCTTACATATTTAATCTCTCTCTCCCCTCTAGATATTAAACTCCATTAGGGCAGGAATTTGCTTACTTTATTCACATTGTATAACTCTGCTTCACTCAGTATTTTGCATATGATAGATTTCCAAAAAGAATTTGTTAAACGCATGAATGAGGATGGAATTTTAAAGTAAATAAGGACTACAAGTTGCTAAGTTCTGACCTAGATACCTCAGTAAATATCTACTTTTCCAGTTTGGAAATTAAACCCTAATAATCTTTCCACAAGAAAATAGAGATACTCATCTCTATCCCCATGAGAAAGATAATAGAAACAATTAGATGTTACATTGGCTTTGCATGGTTTAGAACAAAATTTATATTTTCTGATTTGATAATTTCAAAAACTCTATGATGTAAGTTTGGCTTGATAAGATTTTGGATGTTATTTCCAATAAGAAATAACTTTCCTAATCCTCATGGTTAAAAAGTAGAGGCACTAGCATTCAGATCAACTTATTCTGATTCTAAGATCCTTTTCTCCCCATTCTGTTGCCAGTATAACCCAGAAACAATTTCAAATAAACTTAAGCAAACTAATGTTAAAATAAAGTTCCTGGGAGAGGCATAAAATAAATCATGATCATGTTATCTTATAATACAACTGAAATTATTAGTAAGTGCTGAATATCTCTAAAGACTGATTTTTGGTGCAGTCATAAATGTCAGATGTCAGGCCTTACTTATTCCAGCCCTACATGTCAGCAAGTAGTAATGTTACTTAGTACCTTTGGTCTGAAGCCTCAAAATGTTTTTAGAAAACTTTAGCCAGACCTAGGCTTTCTGATTTAAGTCCAGTATTCTATCCCTGGGTTGAAGGTCATATTTTCAGGGGTAATTTTTTTTTTTTTTTTTTAATATTTATGGCTGTGTTGGGTCTTCATTTCTGTGCGAGGGCTTTCTCCATTTGCGGCAAGTGGGGGCTGCTCTTCATCGCGGTGCGCGGGCCTCTCACTGTCACGGCCTCTCTTGTTGCGGAGCACAGGCTCCAGACGTGCAGGCTCAGTAGTTGTGGCTCACGGGCCCAGTTGCTCCGCGGCATGTGGGATCTTCCCAGACCAGGGCTCGAACCCGTGTCCCCTGCATTGGCAGGCAGATTCTCAACCACTGCGCCACCAGGGAAGCCCCAGGGGTAATTATTTTAACACACCTTTCAGAAATACCTAGATGCCAGGCATCATGGTAAGTATGGGTATAAAATACTAAATTAAAAGGCATAGTTCTGCCTTTTGAGGACCTTATAATGTGGTGAAGGGAAAAATAATGAAAAGGATAGATAATAGATAATAGAATGGATGAATGGGTGCAGAGAGAAAGA
The DNA here is from genome assembly GCF_949987535.1 of Balaenoptera acutorostrata. Classification (NCBI taxonomy): domain Eukaryota; kingdom Metazoa; phylum Chordata; class Mammalia; order Artiodactyla; family Balaenopteridae; genus Balaenoptera; species Balaenoptera acutorostrata. Next base: position 119,043,702 of record NC_080067.1, read on the forward strand.
GAGAGATGGGACAGAGATAAATTTTGATAAAAAAATTAAATAATAGATGATAATGAGATCAACTTAAACTAGAAAAAGAGGTTCTTGAGCAATTATATATTTAGGTTGAGAAAGACTAGCCATGAGAGAGACTGAGGGAGAAGAGGACACTTTAATTTAGAAAGAACCATATGAACAAAGGAACTGTGGTGGGAAACATTTGGCATGTTAAACTGTCTCCATTAGTGTTGGATGATCAGAACCTAGTGGGCTGAAAAAGCAAGCTGAATGGGTCCTGCATATTCAAAATATGGCCATGGTACAAACCTTGGTGTAACTTGTTCTTATGTTTGTTGTTGTTGAATTTAAAATCATTATTGCTAATCGGGCATGTGTAGAAGCTTAGAGACCAGTTAACTGTTTATAGTTGTTGTTTGGGCAAAGATGGTATGAGGATGGGGAGAGGAACATGGGTTTGAAATAGATTTTGGAGGTAGAAATGAAATAACTTGATGCTGAATAGGATATGAGTCAGAGAAGTGGAGTAGTTAAATATGATCAACAGGTTTTTGGCTTTAGTAACTGAGTGGATGGTGATACAATTAGCTATTATTTGCCTTGAGATCTAGAGAATGTTTGTACATTATTTGTAACGATTTACATGGGAGGGAGAAGAGGAAGAGAAGAAAAAGAAGAAACAAGAAGGTCAAGGAGGGAGATGCAGAATGGGACAACTGATGATGAAGGAGACAGAGTGAAATGCCAGAAGAGCAAAGTCCTGGAGAAAGCAAGAAGAATGGAATCCAGTGCATGTATGGAGGGATTGGTCTTTGTCATCAGGAGATACTTTGTTTTGTTGTAATGGGAAGAAAGATGATGAAGTTGGCTTATATAGTTTAGTGGATTTGGTTGCAAGAAAATAAAGGTGTTCTCTAATTGATAGCTTCCATTTTCTTTAAACACTGTGTTCTAAACTGACAGTGCAGATTAGAAGTAGCTGTAGGAAAACTGAAGAAAGAGAAAATATGAAATGGATGATATTAAAGTGTATGAAAGCAGTTCTCTTGGCAAAAAATAAATTAAGACTGCTCTCGATGTTGAGTGCCTATTTGAAATCTTGGATTTTAATTAAAGCCAATCACTAAAACTGTATAATCTTATTATCTTTTCTATTGCCAGTGAACATTTCTGGTTGAAGTTTGGACATCAAGTATGGCTAATTTCATCCAGTAATAGAGAGTCTTACATTTCAAACATCTCAGGAAGGCTCAGGAGCTGTCTGGCCTCTTTGAAATAAAATAAATGAAATTTGTAAGAGCATACTCTGGAAATCCCAATTTAGCAAACAACTTAACACCTTATTATATTATATTCTGTAAATACTTCTTCATTTTATCATTTATATGTAAAGTATATATAGCATATTGTTTCCTTTTATAAAAAGGAAGAAAAGAGTTTTCATGTAGGATACTTTAAAAAAAAACTACTTGTCCTTGTTTTGAAATTGACGACTCTTAATGGTTTAAGCCATGTTAATTCTACTTGCAAAATGTTTTCTTATTCTGTCTTATCTTTTCATTTCCCGTTGATTCAATCCAAGCTCCCTCTTTCTTCATCTCTTGTCTGGAAAACTACTTTTTCAGTAAGATACCTTAGTTTTGATGCAGTAACAGGTAACCTCAAAAGTCTTAAAACAATGAGTTTAAAACAACAAAAGTTTATCTTTTTCTTGCACTGGATATCAAATGCAAGTCAGAAAAGTGACTGTATATTTCAGTTTCTCAAGGATGCAAGTTGATTGAGGTTCTAGCACCAATGTTGCAGATATTTAAATTACCTAACAAAACACCTTTCTTTTCAGTTTTTTCCCCTAATTTTACTTACTTTGGTCTGGAAAGAGTCAGTGAGAATGTGGAGCTAAAGTTAAGAGTCCTCAACTTCCTTATTATTTTCTAGAACAAAAAGACTTGAGTGGTTAAGAACTATCCCTTAGAGGTAATACTTCAAAGGTCATATTGCTTGATAAAGGCCAAATGAGTTACCTAGGGAATTCTATCCATCAGGGCATTTATGTGTTTTTGTTTTGTTTTGCTTTGTTTTGCTCTCTGGCCTTTCAACCAAGAAACCATTCTGTGAGATCTGCACAGACCCACATAATCAAAGAAGACCCTTAATTTTGCCTCACATGAGTACCTCATATAAAGTACAAATTTCACATTTGTCCAGAAAGCTCTTTTCTAATCTTGAGTAAACCATAGTCTTAATCTCATTAAGTCTGCTAAAATGTGGAACAACTCTAGGAAATAGCAGTTGATTCCTGACTATTTTCAAACTAGGTAGAAAGCATTTCTTCTTCTTTTGGTTACATAGTGATGACATTATGTAGTTCTCCAATTGGCTTATGTTGAATTCCTTTTCAGATCTGATACATTATCCCTTGTGTCTTTTACAAAAGAGATTTAGAAATATCTTTTGCAAGTAAATTAAATTTTTTTAATGCCAGGACAGCCTGACCAATCATGTAAGCAACGTAGGTCAGACAGCCAGAAAATACATTGGGTGGGGATGGGGGTAGAGATGGATAATGTTGCAAAAGAGTAGATTTAATACCAGCTCCCAAGAAGATGGCCATAAAAATCCATGATGGAAGAAAAACATTTTCTTTCTTCTTTTACTCACAATATGTTTGAAAATCATTATACTGAATATATACAACCTATTTTTACAGTATCTGGTACTATTTAGTTTTTATATCTTCTGGATGTTTAGTCCTGAAAATAAAAGCAAAATAGAATGAATGTTTTTGCAACTCTTCTACATGACATGAAAATGGGAATCTGCAAAGAGATATTCACATTTTGATTTCCTTTGGTTTGAAGTGTAGTCAAATTAGCAAGGTAACATATACTATAAATTTTTATAGTATAAAATATACTATGTTCCTTGAAAGAAAGCTAATCCTTAAAATCAAATGTAAGGCAAACAAATTGGTTCAATATTTATCAGGGTCTTATCTATAGAGAAAAGTTATTCTTTAAATACCACTTGCATGTGATGGCAAAAAGGAATAAAAAGGGAATTTCTGGGGATGAGATTTATAAGTATTGTGAATAGCTTGCTTTCTTTTGCTTCTCTTTTCTGTGAGAGAGAATTGATATTAAGCATAGAGTTGCTCAGGGTTCATTTTTAATTTGGTAGTCTATGTATAAACAATTATGAATATGTTTTAGTTAAATTGTTATGTTGAAAATTTTGATGGCTTTTGAGATCAGATATGACGACTTGGAGTCCCAGATAATTCAGTATGCCATTTCAGTGAAATTGTGATTGTTACTATCAGAATTTGAAGTCCTATGTAACTTTTCATTAATACTATTCACAATAGGGCAGAAGGAATCATTGGCCTCAATCCTGCTCAGGTAAAAAACTCATTCATTGGAATATCTCTGTTCTCTGATTCAACATTGTAAGACTTTCTGTAAAACTCCTTGTAAAGACAAGAAAAAAAATGACACTACAATAACTAAATTTCCTTATGTAAGCTTTAAGCCAAACTTAGTTAAAACTTGTCACAAGATGATTTTTTATAAATCAGTTTGTGTACTTCTATAAATAACAGTTGAATTCTAAGGTTGCATAATTCCATGTTATTAGAAAATTCATTTTCCGTGCATACTTGGGTCCCAGACAATATTCATACACACACATGACATATAGTGTATGCATTTATATTTAATGTATATTAAAAATAACAAAAACAAGATTTTTACATATCTAAAAGAATGATTCTGAGCTCTATCACAAAATAGCAAGTAGAGTATTTCCAAACACATTTGAAATTGCATATTTATGATAAAGAAACTGGAGCGATTTTAGCTATAATTTTCAAGAATTCTTTGGTTTTATAACTAGGATAGCTTTAAGTTAATTTCAACTAAATCAGCTGACTTTTTCAATAAAATTGCAAGAGCCTAGATAGATAGATAGATAGATAGATAGATAGATAGATAGATAGATAGATGACAGACAGATAGAGACGTAGATATAGATAGGTATAGATAGATATAAAGATATAGATATCTAAGGATGAGTACAGTGCATTACTGTTATGTTAAGTTTTCTGTTCATTCTTTCTTACTGTGTATTTTTAGCATTCCTTTACAACTTGATAAACTGGTGAAAAGAAAGTGAAGTTTGTATCTGGCCTTGGTGGCCTAAAAATACCTGTTGATAAAATAAGAATTACAAAATGCATTTTACATTTTGATAAAATGTAAAAAAAAAATTCTCTAGTTGCAGCGAGCAGGGGCTACTCTTTGTTGCGGTGCACGGGCTTCTCATTGCGGTGGCTTCTCTTGTTGCGGAGCACGGGCTCTAGGCACGTGGGCTTCAGTAGCTGTGGCACATGGGCCCAGTAGTTATGGCTCTCAGGCTCTAGAGCGCAGGCTCAGTAGTTGTGGCGCACGGGCTTAGTTATTCCGTGGCATGTGGGATCTTCCCGGACCAGGGCTCGAACCAGTGTTCCCTTCATTGGCAGGGGGATTCTTAACCACTGCGCCACCAGGGAAGCTCTGTGCTTTGAATATTAAACTTTAGGGCCAAGATACAAAGTTCACAAATTCTTAGCTACACATTTTTTTTCTCTACTATGCAAGAAAAGCATCTCTACATGACATCACATTTTTAAAATGGCACATACTAGCATAAATATTATAGCATGTGGTATTCAAATGTGTTGCCCATGGTGAATACCATTTTTTTTAAATGGATTTTTAGGTGATAGTCTGATGTTCTCAGCAGCCTTTACCTGGAGTGATTGTCCAATGTTATAATTATCATTCTTAACAATTACAGTCTTTGAAAAAGAGTTTGAGTTTGGGGTCGTCGACATTTTGAAGTGACAACGTTTGTGGTCATATGAGCTTGGTGTCTCCCAATGGAAATAGAATATTTAAAAGATTAAACAGTAGCCAAGGGAGTTGAATAATTGAATCCCAAACTGTACTTCAGGCTAAGGTACTGATGTATTTCCGGAGGAATTCACTCTGAATTCACTCTGAAGCTCTTTCTTCATTGGTGCTGCTGTGACACTATACTCAAAATATTAATATTGGCATAGACAGCAGTAAATAAAGCCATTAGTGTGATCTTTGGTATTCATAAACAACCTAGATATGTACAGTATGCCTAAAGCATATTAACATGGGATGAAGGAGAAAACAGAACAGGAAATCAATTTTATTTTAAACTTTTAAATGGAGAAACTACAGAATAAACCTATAAATATCATATTTCCATACTGTGTCTTAATTTCAAAATGTACATATGTATTTCTTGTGTGTTGATGAATTAAAACGTATTTCACATGTGTACACTATAATCCTTGAGGAGAAAATATTTAATTGTTGCCATACATGTAAAATATTAAGAGGTTAAAATAACAAAGACAAAACCAAAAAGAAATCAAATTGTAGGTATAAGAAGTATAGCAAGGGTATGAAATTAGATATGCAGTGGGAGAGGGATACCAAATTCCAAAATTTCTTCATTTAATTTAGTCTCTGGTTGAAGTTGTAGCTAAATGTTTAAATATGGCCAACACAATTAAAGGGAGAAAAAGACACAACTTAGATGGAGTGAAACACAGTCCAAAGACCGATCATCATTTAATGTCTAGCTGGGGTTTCAGTGATGTCTCTATTGCTAAACAAAATGTTAATTTATGTCAGAAGTTTTAAGCCAAATAAGGCACAAGACTGAATCTACAGTGGCTGCTTTCCTGCCCTAATTTCTTATTCCAGTCATTATTTGTGGTTTAGGAGAATGACTCTGGTTATCATTCCTAGGTGGAAAAAAAAAAAAAACCCAAAACATCAGAGTATGTCATGGTGTAGCAGTAGCATAGAAAACCACTGTTCTGATTTCGGTTCAACCACTGCCTTGCCAGGTGACCTTGAGGAAGTCAACTTGATCTTTCTGAGCCACTTTTCTTTGTTTATAAAATGAAGGCAATGTTCTCTTTTCAGCTTACTTCAAATGATCATTATGGGATATAATGAGCAAATGGAATGTGAACAACTTGTGTAAACTGTGAGCTGCAGTAACTGAAAGGCATTATCCTATGCCAGACTAACCGAAACTGGGCCAGAATGTGGAGGGGCTTCCCTGATGGAGTAGTACAAACCAGGGATTCATTGCAGTCCAATTATCAGGCTGCCTAAAAGAGTGGCAGTTCCAGTTTATATGATTATTTCAAGATCTGCTAATTTACTCCATCCCTGCCCAGAGAGTCAAGTTCAATTTGTAATTTTGTGTTCTACTGGATATTTTTAGCAAGTGAGAAGGATTTTAAGGATTTTTTTTCCCCCGAAAGTATGATAAATTCCTCTTTCTCGGTCATGTACTGGATTTAATAGAAATCAATCATGAGTCTAAAAATCAAGTTTACACCCTACTTCGCCAGTTGCCAGAATTCCCAAACTGACAGTCTAAAAATATGCTTAAATTATCCTAGTTTATTTCACCTTGTTTTTAGCATTTGTTTATTAACGGATTATTTTTGCCCAGGGTTTAAGGGACATTATTACAAAAGGCTTATAACCTCAAACTTATTTTCTGGAAAGTGACTGTTGGTATATGTGATAGGCCTTAGAATATGTCCTTTGTGAAGATATAACCTATTTATGAAAAAGATCAATCGTGCCCACAAAATAATGTACTGTGTTTAGGTACATTAATTGATTTAACCAAAACTGCTGAATACCACGTACAGAACTTCAGTTAAAATTGAGAGATTTGGGGGTGACCAACACACATTCTAATTACACTCAGAAGCTCCCGAAACAGTAGAAGAAGGTACGTCTCGAGCTCCTGCCTCAGAATAACCTGGAATGCTTTATAAAAATGGGACACTTCTATTTTCTCTTTTAAAAGTTAAGATACTGACATCTGCAGTATCTTTATCACAGGGTTGTCGTAAGAATAAAAAGTCACAGAAATGAGTAGATGTAAAGACACTACTTTTCACTTGTAAGACATTTTACAAGTTGAAGTCTTACTATGAGTTCATCAAATGTCTCAGTGACAGAAATTTAGATGAGTTCCCAAATTTAGTGAGTCCAAGGTCCTAAGGTTATTTTCTTCATTTTTACTGATGTATCTGTCATATTAATGAAAGTTCTATCTCAAATATCAGTAAAATGTTATTGAAGTTTTTATTTTTCCTCATTCCTCATTTATTGAAGACCTACTCCTTTCATTCGCATAACGTACAAACTTTGTTAATTCTAAACGGTGACTAGTGCCCCTTGGTTTTAATCACAACTGGATTAACACGGTCATGCTGTTTCCGTTCATTACACTCTCAAGCCCTGTCTACTGAAAATGCTTGAAAATGTGAGGCCGGTGATGGGCATATGTACCATGTGTCTGCAGCCTCTGAGGAAAGGGTGACTCTTCCTAATTAGAAAGTATTGTTTTACTTTTACACAAAGTTCCAAAAGGAAATCCAGAAAGTCATTATTTAAACGTGTGGATGGAAAAACCTCTGTTCTTAAGTGTTGTTTTTGCTTTTTTGTTTGGTTGGCTGGTTGGTTTTTTTTTTTGTTTTTTTTTTTAATTTATTTATTTATTTTTATTTTTGACTGTGTTGGGTCTTCGTTTCTGTGCGAGGGCTTTCTCTAGTTGCGGCAAGTGGGGGCCACTCTTCATCGCGGTGCGCGGGCCTCTCACTGTCGCGGCCTCTCTTGTTGCGGAGCACAGGCTCCAGATGCGCAGGCTCAGTAACTGTGGCTCACGGGCCCAGTTGCTCCGCGGCATGTGAGATCTTCCCAGACCAGGGCTCGAACCCGTGTCCCCTGCATTGGCAGGCAGACTCTCAACCACTGCGCCACCAGGGAAGCCCCGGCTGGTTGGTTTTTATCATCATGATTCATGGAGTTAAAAGGAAAAAAAAAAAAACAATGAAAATCGTGTGTATGAATTTTGTACTAAGAAGTCTTTACTCAATGCAGATTACTGGTGTGCCAAACGATGCTTGCTTTATTACAATTTCTACCAAATTATGCACCCCAAATCATGAAAGAGCCCTCAGGCAAAACTGTATGCCTCTGTTATGTTATTCCTCATGAACAGATCTTGCTGAGGAGATGGTCCAGACTCCATCCTCACCCAGCTTTGAGGCAGATGTTACCTCACTTAATGGGGAAGTAATTCTCTTAATGTACTTCTTCCTGCTGTCAGTGGAAGGTGGAGGTGGGGGACTGATGAATGATTAATATTTGACATTTTGCAGTGTCTCAGCCTAAATTCTGACTACTGAAATCTCCCTTCCTATACTACCATGACAAAAGACTGGGCATGTGTGTGTGTGTGTGTGTGTGTGTGTGTGTGTGTGTGTACCTATACTTCCAGAGCAGTAATTTGTTTTTACTGTAAAAGTGAGAAAACACATAGACACTAGTGAATAAAATGCAGAATTATTTTTGCTTATATAAATACTGCTTTATTGACAATACGAATAGATTGCCTAATGTAACCATTATATGTTGATTCAGAAAATTCTTTAGCTCAGCAGTAAAATCAACTGGGAGAACAATACTATTTTATCCTAAGACTAAGCAGCATTTGGGGATATGGAAAGAGATTAGTGAGAGAGCAGAAACATTTTTCCAACCCAGCTTTACGTGGGTGATGGACTCACACATTCAATTAATCTATTCTCTTTATTTTGGTATATAAGATAGATGATAACATCGTGCAACAAATGCAGAGGTTCTTTTTTTTTTCTTTTTCAATTTTCTATTTAAGAAAGAACATATTGAAATTCTATTTATTTACCATGTGACAGTTATTGTTTTAGATGCTTCTGCCTATGCCGTTTGATTATTGTAACAATCCCTGTATAAAAGCATTATAATGTCTATTTGCAGATGAAGAAGCTGAGGTTCATTCATTCATTCTCTGATTCTACAGAGATTCATAAAGTTACTAGAATATCCTAGGTATGGTTGTGAACACTGCGGAACACCACAGAGAAAATGTATTATGACCTTGGCTTATATGAATTTATTTCTTAATGGGAAAGGCTTTCATCCAATGAGACAAGTTTAGATAATGAAGGAGACTTTCCTAAGGATACATAGTTAATGGGAGAGCTGGTATTTCAGATTAAACCTTCCTTCTGCCAGTTCACTCTTGAACTATTTTCATAACATGGCATTATAGGTCATGTCAAAAAAAATGCTTGACTCTCCTGATTTCCCAAGTTTACTGGAACAGATATCATCTCTGTTAGTTCCTCTCTTATTTCAGTCATCAATTTGTGCTGGAGCAGCAATAATATTCTGATTGTGTGTGTGTGTGTGTGCGCGCGCGCATGTGTCCTTTCTCTGGGGGAATGAAGATGTTATTCAAGGATTGGAGGAAGCATAAAAGATTCAGAGCACAAAATACACTGAAAAGCCTAAATAACTAATTTAAATAAAACAAAGAGGCCAGAGAGGCAGGTTCCTGTTATGCAAAGTAGTTGTTTGAGCCAACGTGGGTTGATACTAAGTGTATAAATGAAAAAATATGTATTTCTCATATCAGAAATAATGTTATTGACCTCATACCCTTGAATGAAGGTACAGTTAAATGGTCAGATGTTTCAACAATAATCCATTCCTCATTAATTACAGATATAGCTGTTCTGAGCATATATTGGAATGATTTGCCAGGGCGGGATGCTGTTTTAGAGTCAAGGGAAGCATTTCAAGAAAATTAATAAATAAAACAAAAAGAAGTCTCGCCATAGCTTTCTTGCCAGGTGGATAAGTACTCCTTACAAGGAACACCAGAAAATTGAATTGCAGGGAGGTTAAACCACAGAGCAACCCAAATGACATAATGAGAAAAGTGGCAGAACTGGAATTACTATACAGTCACACTCTGCTTTAATCACTTGAAAAAAATCCATATGGCTTACACATGAGAGTCACCCAGTTTAGTCAGAATGATCATAATTACAGAAAGGGGGGGAAGCTGTAAGTTTTAGAAGCTAAGTTATAATCACTGTCTACGCTCTTTCCTTTTCCCCTTCTTCATTAAGATTTAGCACTTGTAAGAGTTTCATATCTTATGAAGACGTAGCCCCAAGACCAGATCAGTTTTGCCTTTTGTTTGCCCTATATAACTATAAAAAAAAAAGTAGCTATAACTTTTAATGTTGTTTTTGTGTATCCTTGTTCTAATTGGCATGGAGGAGTTTCTGAGAGCCTTGGAGGCCATCTTAAACTGAAGGAACATAAGTAGGCAATAATTATTTTTGTCACCAAGCCAAAAGTAGCCAAAAATCCAGCAAGTGACCTAAGTCTAAAACAGCTCTTTTGTACTTCTTCATTCAGTGTCATTGTTTTTAAAATGTTTGATGATGAATTGGAACATGTTGTTAGTATTGTAAGAACTAAAGTATGTTATTATGAGTGCAAAGGATAGCCTCTTTCATTCCAAACGAGGTTGATTTTAGCAGAGTCCTTCTTAATGCCCAGGCTACTGGGAGCTTTCCTCAGGGTCTTCTAATGACACATCTGGGGTCTGTTACTGACCTTGTTACCATACAAACATCTCTCTGACTCGGTATGGCTATGTACTTTGACACTAGTGCAGATTATTTTAAACATTTAGAGAATTTACTTAACCAATTTCTTTTTCGTCTACACACTAATCATCTATATGTATTGCATTTAATGGTCATTTTGGTGCTTCATAGATAGAAGCAAATGTTATACAAATTTCTGCAGTGTATAAACAAATGTGAATGCATTTTTTAGTTTGGAAAGCTTACACTATACGCTTAATTCCCAGTGCCCTGACATTTTTAGGTCACACATGTAAGGTTAGCTGAGTCTTGTAGGCCAGTTTCATGGTCCGGTAAGTTTGATAGAACAGGAATATAATTTAATGTAAGACGTCTCCCTGGGTAGCAAATGTGAAAAGTTGTAGATTAATGGGATGCTTGTGTATGTATGACTATGTACTTCTTTGCAGGGTGTATTTTCTGATTTATAAACTGATGATAAAATTTTTAAATGACATCAATTTTTGCTATATTAAGGATATAAGCAAAATTATAATTAATCTTGATAAGAAATTTTTTCCAAACTTTCATTTAACATAAAGCCTGATACATAATTATCATTGAATAAATGCTAGCTGCTATTTATTGTTGCATGCTATATTAGTTTCCTAAGGTTGCCATAACAAATTACCACAAACTGGTACCTTAAAACAACAGAAATTTTTTTCTCTCACAGTTCTGGAGGCAAAAAGTTCAAAATTAAGGTATCAGCAGGGCTATGTTCCCTCCAAAAGCTCTAGCAAAGAATCCTTCCTTGCCTTTCTAGTTTCTGAGGTTTGCTGGCAATACTTGACATCCCTTGGTTTGTGACAGCATAAGTCCAATCTCTGCCTTCATCTTCACATGGACTTCTCCCCTGTGTATCTTTGTGTATGAGTCCAAATGTCCCCCTTCTCATAAGAATACCCGTCATAAAGACATCTTCCTTAATTCAGTGTGCCCTCACCTTAAGTGGATTTCATGTGCAAGACCCTGTATCTAAATAAGAGCATAGTCACAAGTCCCAGGTGAACATCAGTTCTGGGGGGGATACTATTCAACCCAGCACGTATACTAAGTTGTATAATTATTTAATGTTCAATGATTTCAATGATGCGACCATAAATTAATGAAATAATGGTTAGCCAATAAAATTCAAAATCCTAACATGCATTATTCATCCAAGTATACATCTTGAGATACAATATAGTCACCACCCAACAAAATACTTGTTGTTAAAGAACAACAAAGTTTTTCTTTACACTTGCCTCAAGAGTTTCCTCAAGAAAATCTGAATTCTTTGGTCAAGTGAACTTTTAACACAAAATGTTATTGCCAAGCTTTCTGGCCTATATGACTCAATAGGCATGTTTCCGAATTTCTTTTTGAAGAAACAAATACATAAATAAATATGTACATAAATAAATACACTTTAAGAGCAGTAACAGTAGTTATTTTAAGATGGGTACTTTTTAAAAAGTTGAAATCATTTCAACCACAGCAAAATAGTTCTGATAGAAAGAAAATAAAACTGAGTAACAGGTAGATTCCTAATAGTATTTGATACACATAAAAACATATTTATTTTCTGCACTCTTCCTAAGAGTCTGAGTTGCAGTATGTTTAAAAGGGAACACTTTCTCTTCCCCCTTCTCCCAAACCTGACCCTCAGTAAAATCTTTAGTAAACAAAATAATGCTACAGATGTTTCAGTTATAAGGTGAATAAGGTCTGAGGTTCTAACCTGGAAACAAAACAAAATACTATAGATCTAATTACAAGCTAGATATCTATGAGCCGCCTAGGATTCTTACCTCACAATCAATCCCCACACCCAGTTCCTCTGCAGCAAGTCCTATTGACTTTCCAAAGTATTGCTTTAATTTGAGGTTTTATGGCATTCTATTCTGACATCTCTTTGAGCAAGCCACCTCCTTTTTTTGCCTAGATCACTGCCACAAAATCTTAACTTCTCCACTTCCACCCCTGCTCCCACACCCTACTACTCATCTTCACTCAGTAGCAAAAGTGATCTATATTTATTGGATCACAATATTTTGCTTTTTAAATTTCTTTCTTTCTCTATTTTTGTCTGTGTTGGGTCTTCGTTGCTGCATGCGGGATTTCTCTAGTTGCGGTGAGCGGGGGCTACTCTTTTGTGGTGCATGGGCTTCTCATTGCGGTGGCTTTTCTTGTTGCAGAGCACGGGCTCTAGGCACGTGGGCTTCAGTAGTTGTGGCTCGCGGGCTCAGTAGTTGTGGCTCGCGGTCTCTAGAGCACAGGCTCAGTAGTTGTGGCGCACGGGCTTAGTTGCTCTGCGGCATGTGGGATCTTCCCGGACCAGGGCTCGAATCCGTGTCCCCTGCATTGGCAGGCGGATTCTTAACCACTGCATCACCAGGGAAGTCCTCGCTTTTTAAACACTTCTGATGACTTCCTCTCAGGCCTCAAATAAAATCCAAACTCCTCACCATGTGTTCATTCGCTCTACATAAAACATTATTCTGTTATCCTGTCAGCCTTTCGTTTGATTTTTCCATGTTCCTTACTAAAAATTGCAATTATCTTTCTGGTTTACTCCGTTTTGTCTGACTCCCCTCCCCAGGACCTTACCTCTCTTAGGCATAAACTCTGTCATCTTCACCCTTGCACCCCAGAGTTTTCCCTGACGTCTGACACACAGTGGACATCCGATAAATATGTGTTAAATGAATGAATAAATCTACTAACCATCATAAAAGTAAATGTACAATCACTTATCTCAAAGTAGAAAAGAACTAAGAGCGTCCAGAAATGCTTCCCTTCTTACTAGAAAAACAAAGCTGGAAGCTGATGACAATATCTTTAATTTTCCCAAAATCTATCCAGAGTTCCCTCACAACTGCTTCTCTAATGACTAACATAGACCACAGCCTTCCCTTTCTTCTTTAAACATCAGGAGAACATCATTAATGTTTAATATTTGAGCACTGGCCAAGGTTTCTGTTTGTAAGTCTCAGGGGGAAAGAATTTTGATAATTGAATGATTTCCAGCAGGGAAGCACATTCCCAAATCCACATGCACTCATGTCTGTCCCAGTCTCCACTGCCAAGATGCTTATTTATACTGTGTCTGGGGCTTTCCAGTTTAAATAAGTCCTTCTGCCTCATTACTGTGTCCACTTGTATTTGGTGTACAAATTACTTTCTCATTGATTCCATGCCACCATATATTACTTGAGGAGTAGGTCTTGGAGCTCACAGAAGTTCCAAGGTGCCTGTGAGCATTGTCACAGAGAATATTGAATAACTTTTCTTGTTGTGGACTGAAGCTTAAAATAAGATTTTCTTCTCTTTATGATCAGCAGCTGAAAAGCTTCTGTTGTCAGCAAAGCTCAAAATAGCAAAGAAAATTGGGGAGATTCTGTTATTGCTTTTCCTTCTCTTGCTGCCTTAAAAAATGTTTATTTTGTGTTGCTTAAACAGAGTTCTTTTAGTAAATGTACCTCCTTAGATACCTTTGTCAGAGTAATGGCTGCCAAACCCTAAATTTCATTATTCCAAATAAACTGACTTTTCCTTTCTTCTCTGGTTTAAACCTTTCAAACCATCTGAAAAGGCTGAAGTTCATAAGCTGCTATTGATGATTCTGGTATGGAGTTTGGCTATCAGGAAAGGAGAAAGTTGTTTAAAGTTGAATATTTTGTGGTACGTGTACTTTGGAACTAGGTAATGGTTTGTTTAGAGAGAGAAAAAGATGCCACATTTATATTACAGTATTTTAAAAGATCTCTCTGCATTTATAGATTTTCCCCATTGTGTCTATCTGGTTCTTGCAGAAACTAAACAGAGCCTTGATGTTTTTCTCCAAAGTTTTATGCAGTTATAGGAAATGTAAGGTCTGCATAACATTAGAGGAGCATGAGCTGAGTAGAGGACTGCCTCACATCAGTGACAGTGATGGTAACTGGCATTGACTGAGTGCCTACTTCATGCCAAACCCTGTAGTAAGTGCTTTATATGGATTAGCTAGTTTAACTTTCACTAGAACTTGCTTGGTTCTAGTTACATATGGATACTGTCATTCTCCTTATTTTACACATGAGGAAATGGGACAGAAGGGACATAAGCAACAGTGAGAGTCGCACAGATAATAAGAGGCAAGGCCAGATGGTTCCAGATCTGCGTGGGGCAGACGGCGGTGAGGAAAGGACTTGGAAATTAAGCTGTTGTATGATTAAGACAGCAAAGTCATTAGTAGAAATACTTTTGAGAAGGCTTTCCAGTCAAGTAATGCATTTTAAGTGGTGAGATTCTCTTCAATATTCATCATCCAAAAAACAAGCTTGTGTAATATCAAAACCCGTGTATATTATTCTTTCGACACAAGAGCAAGACTGTTGAATTCAGTTACCAGCTAGACAACTCATGAGCCGTGAAGTGTTACTTTGCCTCATGTTTCTCACCTGTAAACTGGGGATAAAATTAGTGCCTACCTCATAGGGTTGTTGTGAAAATTAAATGACACATACCTAGAATCAGAGAAGATAGCACGGCCCATCGTAAGTTATGTTTTGGTTATATTATTACTCCTAAGGAT
This sequence comes from Balaenoptera acutorostrata, assembly GCF_949987535.1. NCBI lineage: Eukaryota > Metazoa > Chordata > Mammalia > Artiodactyla > Balaenopteridae > Balaenoptera > Balaenoptera acutorostrata. Next base: position 119,058,857 of record NC_080067.1, read on the forward strand.
TTTCTTTACAAGTTTAAAATTGTAAGACATCCAAAATAAAATACTACATCTATACACACAAATTAGTGTCAATGGCTTTAATTATCAGTTTTTAGAGAGCATAGTGTACCTACTTTAAATATCTGATAACAGAGAGAGAGTTTAATTAGACATTTTCCTTCCAGCCCATCATTGTACTGCACTTAACTAGAAACAGACTGAGTCAGAGACACAGCCAGACCCCACTCAAGGGAAAAACGTGTTTTTGAGATGTGATCCCGAATGGAATTAAAGTTCTGTGAGTCAGTGTGTGCACTTTAGGGAATGTATTGCTCAGTGATTAAATGTAGGATTTTTTTTTTTCATTATCGTTTTCATCAATTTAGGACAAACGTTTCACATGTAGTTTTGACTCTGTGCAGGTTACTTGTCATTAGGCATGATAAAGCATTTCCCCCAAGGTCTCCAGTGAAAGGAACTGGCAGTTTTCCTAATTACTCTTCCTTTGTTTCATTTTACCTTGCACACTGTACCTTTGCCTTTTTCTCTTTACACTTTTTTCTTTGCTGTAGTCATGACCTAATTTTTTTTTACTTCATTTTTCTGTGGACTCTCCTTTTCAGAGTTCACTCTTACCTCCCCCACTCCCATATCTGGAAAGACCTCAAAGCTAGCCAGCTGGTTGCCTAATCAAATCAGATTCTAGGTTAGCTGAAAGTCTCCAATACTCAGGTGGATGAATGTGTAAATGAACGTTAGGAAGGATGCAAATATCTGACTTTGCAGTTTCTGGCCACATTCTAGTGTAATTTTAAAGGATCCATTACAAGTCCTATATGAAGTATAAATTCAAAAGATTATGTAGCTGTCTCCCAGTAGTTTTCCATGTGAAAATATTTTGTTTGAAATTCAGTATTAAAGAGTATCTGGAGTTCATAAAAAGAAAAATCTTATTCTGTCCTGATGAATGAATTTAAAACCCAATTTTCTTACTGAAGAATAACAGACTATATGATCTTTTGGAAGCAATGTTAAATAGATCCAGTGGTTTAAAAAATGTGTATGTTATGACTAGATGAATTTTCTTGGAATTGAAACATTTAAGCAGTGAACCAATATTTAGACATTTTAATCATGTACGGTGGTTAATTTAAAATTCACTTGATGGGCAAATCTCTTGATATTCTTTCATGCCACTTCTGACTTCTTGTAACCAGACTCTTACAGCTGTTAGCATTCTATTTTCAGAATGCCCTTATGTCTTAAAAGAAGAATGGGGGGTGGGGGGAATGAAACAAGGTATAATCAAACAAAGAAAAAAACTGAAAACAACTCATTATCTTGAAGACCTTCTATATATATAGATATATATATAAATGTATATGTATTTTATTCAAATAAAGAAATACAGTAAGGGAATCATTTTTAAGCTCGGGCTTGATACTGCTTAGTTTCATATGTAGAATCAGAGCATAGATATTCAATTCTTTTTATTGTCTGATCTAAATATGCCAGTCTCCTATCTGTTTTGACCACAGGTGTACAGCCTGTGGGTGTAGTTACATGATGCCATCACAGAACATATTTTATCAAGAACATATTTGGCAACTCTTTTTCACAAAAGCAAAGTGTGATAAATTTAGGGACAAATGGAGAATTTTGCAGGAGACCTTCTGCTTGCTGACTGTGGTTTGGAAAGGCAATATTTGAAAGCCCATCCAGGCTGTATTTATGTCTAAGTACACAGCTTAAAGATGGACTGTAATTGCCTTAAAGAGGCATCCTTTCCTTTCAAGGACTGTCTGAGTGAAATTTTCTTCAGCACATGTCTTTCATTCCATAAAATTCATCGAGTGCTCCAAGCATTAAGGAGCTAACAGTCAGAGGGAGAAGAGGGAACAGTTAACCTACATGAATTCTTATTATGCAGTAGGACCAGTGGTGTAATAAGGAAGTGAATCAAGGATGAAGATTACATAATGGAAAGAATGTGGACAATGGAGGCGAATGAACATAGGCTCAAATCCCTACTTGGGTACTTCTCATCCATAAAGGGTCAATAATAGTAACACCTGCCTCATAGGGTTATTGGTGGAACCAAAAGAAATAGTGAGGGTTAAGTACCTGGGACGTCATAGTCACTCAGTGCATAGTAACTATTATCAACTATTTTTTTTTACAGTGGTTTCAAAAAATACTGTATCAAATAGAATTGAATAGAGCATCAAGAACTAACTGGAAAAAATATAAAATACCAATAATTTAACAATATCAACATAGATTAATAATTAAACTGTAACTATTATCACCCATATTATGAGAGCATTGGACTGAGCGAACATATGTTTTCCTTTTGATAAAAAAGACTTCTTACTTGTCAAGCATCATTGGATAATTAGTAAAAACCTGAAGTGTATATATGGTGAATGTGATAAGCAATGCAAGGTTTAAATAATCCATTTTTATTTGCTGAGGTATAAATAATCCATTGCTCTCTTTATGTTGCCATTACCGCATCTTGTGTGTGCCTTCCTTTGTATCTGTTTTCCTATATGTGGAAATTCCGGCATCTGGTGGTAACTGAAACACATACTATCCCTTCATTCTGTGTAAGCACAATTTGTTTCATAGCAGGTACCTAATAACATCTGTATTTGTTACTCTAAAAAGAACCATTCTAAAAAGAAATGTTGTGAATTTCTTAATCATCAAACCCACATTCTACCACTCATGAAATTTCAAGCCCCTTTGGAACTGTCATTTAGATACACCCAGCACTTCCCACTTAGGGAAGGTAACAATAAAAGTATTCTTAATTCATAAAATATCTGCATTTCTAAACATCAGATTTTTAAATTGTGTTTTGAAATTATATCTATTTTCATCTGTTTTTAAAATTACATCTATCATTAATTTGCATATTAAAATTTGAGATCAATAGTCATAAGAATATTTTTTCTCACTGAAGCTAAATTAATATCACACTCAAGAAAGAAGCATATTCTTGAAGCTGTGTCTTTAAAATAAAATGAAAAAATAATTGAATAGACATTAATGGATATCATTTTAAAACACTAAATTTAAAATACAAAAACACTATTTATTCTAGCATGTTTATGTGGATAGAATGCAAATTTTATAGGTAGGCAAGCCAGATCTTTAAATATGGGGTTTTTAAGTAGAGAATACAGGCATAGCTACTGTAGCAAATACCTGGTATAGTGTCTTAAATAAGTGAGAAATTTATTTTTTTCATATTACGATCTAAGCATGGGGTCAAAAGACACAAGCTTCTTTTATCTTGGTCCTCTGCCATTCTCAACACAAAACTTTCACATCTTACTTCAAAATGGCTGCTCCAACTCCTGCCATCATGTTCACATTCCAGTCACATAAAGGGGAAAAAGAAGGCAGGGGAATCCTCCCTTCAAGACTACCATACAGAGTTTGCGTCCTGTTTCATTTCATATGCCAATGCCCAAATGTATTTACATTTCATACCTAGCTGCAAGGGAGTCTAGAAAATGTATCTTTTGTTGGAAAAAAAAATAGCTAAAACTCATAGGACTTATTACCAAAAGGATGAAGGAAAAATTGGATATTAGGAGACAGCTAGCAATCCCTCATACAAGACTTTAAGTCAAGAGGGATTTTCTATGGGATTTGCATCATTACTCTCATTCTTGCCTTTCAAATTACCCCAAAGCACCATCATGCTAACTTTTCAGGGAAAATACATGTGAACCATGAATCTTATACACTACATGAGTATTGATTGTTACTATTTATCTAAAGTGAGTTCAAAAATCCAATATTGAAGACTAAACATATATCAAAATTCTATTGTCGTTTATGAAATAATAGCCTATAATAGCTAACAGTTCATGAGAATTGGTTATTTGCCAGGCACTGTTTTAAGCATAGTAATCTATTAACTCATTTAATTTCAGCACATCTCTTTAAGGTAGGTTACTATTTTTATCCCAGCTTTACAGATTTAAAAAAAAATTTTTTGAGGAAAAATGTATTTTCCCTTTGGAATATAAATGCTAAGAAAACTCAATACTTGCATTTTCTTGACGTATGAGGTGCTGCATGTGTGAATAAATAAGTGGATGAATGGCAAGCCAAAACCCACATACAGGAACATAAATATTCAAATGATTATATCCCCTTGGAAGGAACCATCTTCTCTAGCGGCATTTCTAGTGATCAAAACATTCTTGGCTTTCCAGTTATGAAGCTGTCTAGAAATTTAGTGGCATAATCTTTTGGAAATGTATAATGATGAGGGAGAGGTGGTCCTTAGAGGATGATTCTGATTTCACTTTATGTTTGAAAACAATGAGGTCATTTAGGAAAAGTCTGTTGGAAGATTAAGCCAGCAGAAACCAATTTCAGTCAAAAATGAAGTGTCCTCATACATTAATGAGAATATTTCTCTCATTTGACAGATAAATTGATTATTTCTGTGTAATTCTAATATATTTAGGTTAAAGGTAAGACTAAGTGTATATATTTTTAAAGTAAAAATAAAATGTTATGTCCATATAAGTGGTAGCAATACAAGTATTTTCAGAGGCAAAGACATTCTTTGGCGTGTTTAATTGTTTATGTTTAAATGTTTAACATATTCTTTGTTGGCTGATATTTGATCATAAGTCAATCCAATCAGTTTGTACAGCACTGAAAACAGCGTGGCAAGAATGAGGCTGGAAACCATACAGTAGCTTGTTCCCAAAGGGCTCTTGTGCTATGTTAGCGATTTTGCACTTTATCTTTAAGGCAAGTGATGTGAACTGATTTCTATATGACTAAATTATTCTATAGGATTAAACTACTATATGGAAATTAGATTTGGAGCAGAGGCCTTGAAACTAGAGACCAGGAGACCAGTGTATGCAACGGACATCAGAATCTAAAGTGAAGCAGAGATATTGGACAGGGAATGAGGATATAGATTTGAAAGATATTAAGGAGTTAAAAATGAGTGAGACTTGGACACCACATACATCCATCAGGACCTGAAAAAGGGAGGAGTCAAGAGTGATCCCTAGGTTTTTGCGTCTGCCATCATATAGCATCATAATAGCTCACCTGGATTGAGTACTTAGGCTACGTCAGCAGTTGGCTGAACTCTTCATATTTGTTACTTTATTTAATGCACAAATAAAAACTACTATTCTGCCCTCTTTATAATTAGGAAAGTGGAATGTAAAGACATTAAGTAATTTCCTAGGTCATAAAGCCAGAGTGTCAGAGAATATTGAACCCATAGCAAAGAGTTGTCCAGTTTGCCTTAGAAGAGGTAGAGGAGCCAGGCTAGAGAGACCTCATGAAAACAGAGACTTCAGAAATACCACTTTGGCAGTCATATGAAAGGTAGTAAATTTCTAGAAATTTCGAATATATGAATTTTTCATTTAAAAATCTGGAACCTTGGAGACAGGGTGGAGTATAGGTGATGTTGTGGCAGGCTGGAATGCAGGTCATGTTTTCATTACCCTCTATGTGACTTGCTTAGTTCAGAAATTGTGTGTCATATTCCATTTAAAAATTAGATAACACTCAAAGATAATTGAAGATTTACTAATTAAATTTATTTTTACATGGCTTCATAGTTTGTTTCTTTGCTTGATGTGACTGTTTTCAGATATAGGCAAAATTTTATTCCCTGAAATAACAGGGAGGCCTCAGCAAGGTATAAAACAAGAGGAATCAGAGTGTACTCTGCCAGCACTGAATGGCATGATTCCTGCAGGCCATGCTTGGCAGGTCATGCCACACCACATTCTTGGTACAAACTCTTGAGAGTGTTCTCTGTTTTACAATATGTGGTGGTGTCTTTACAGTACCACCTCCGGAGTGGGCTGCTTTTGTCGTAATCAAGTACATTTGATCATGGTGCTGCTATTACTGGAATTTGGATCCAAACACTTTGCTCGATTAAATTATTTCAGTAAGATTTTTCACTTTTATTTCTCCTGTACTTAAAAGCAGCAACAGACTGCTCAAGAACAGTTGTTTTTCTGCATCATTTGGCACAGAGTATTCGACAAAACCGAAGTGTGTGATTCAGATAGAATGATTACTGGAGAAATTTACTCTAGAATTTTCAGCAATTCTTGCAGTTGAAACCACAGGTCATTCTCATCAAGCATAATACTCTCTTTGCCATTGGGTATTTTGATTCTCAATGACTTCTATTTCCTCAAGGATGTCTCTGAATCTTTAGCACATTTCAAGAATATTATTACTAATAAATAACATTGAGTTTGATAAAAATCCTTATATTTCATTTGTCCTACTCGCTTGCTTCTCTTCTTGCTTCTTCCTGTTGAGGGAAATTATAGTATAGTGATCTGAGATGTTTTGTAACCTCTTGTTCATTTCTACCATTCTTTGAGAGTGCTCAAACTCATAATTTTAATAATCAAGTTTAAGTCATGAAATCTCATTCGTACTGTAGTAAAATTTTAAGACCTATTCCATATTCTTTCTTTAGTTGTTTTCATTTAACTTGCAATGTAAGTAAAGGCCAGTAAATTGAATCTGTGCTGCTTATTATCTTTATATTCAATAACTCTGATTTCAAATATGTTTAACATGTACATTGTTCTAGTCTCTCCTTGTTACTACTAAATTAAAAAAAAAATGTTAAAGATTGAGTCTGTGTATGCCACAGAGCCTATGCTTCCTTTTTCTTTTAGGTATGTTTCTGCAAATACCACAACTGTGGTGATTCATTGTTCAGAAGTCACAGTACACATTCCAGTTGTGATTCTAAAGACTCATTTCGTTAAAGAATATCTAATATAGACCAATAGTAAAATCACTTACTCATTCAAACATTCCTAGTCCAAATGGATTTTAACTTGTTGGCAGCCCCAGAAAAGGTTGTTCTTGGAAGATTTTAATTTGCATATGTCAGTTGAAGCCAGTGAGAGTTGGGGGTATATGCAGAAGGAAAATGAAAACTAAAAAGGACCCCTGTCCATTTGGGATTTAACAACAGGAAGCCATTAGTGACTGGCAAACATTGTGTTGTGAAGATGTTGGGATTGAAGCTGGAATGCAGTGATTTGTAAAGGAGATAAGGAAGTGGAGAGGATGAGTAGAAAGGGCAAGTAGAGGTAATTCATGTGGTTTGTTTTAATTTGTTTATTTTTCAAGGATGGAAATGCCTTGGGTGTGTTCATATGCTACTAGAAAGGACCTAGTATTGAAGGAAGGTGTAGATAGTCAAGTGACCACAGAGGCCAAGAAGCAGCGGCCCAGAGAACAGCTTTACGAAGGGGAAAAAAGGGTAAGTTGGAAAAAGTCAGGCCATGCCTGTAGGTTTGAAGTCAGGAATTGTTGGGATAACATCTGTTTTCTCTGTGAATCAGAGATTTCTGAAAGATTCTCTTTCTGTCCCTTATAATAGAAAATTATCCTTCTTTATTTTTCCCCCTTCATAAAGCTGTACTCTGGACCTCTGCTTCTTAGCCTCTTTCAGTACAGCAATCTACCAGAGATAAAATATAAGACCAGAAATAGAAGACACGACAATTTTGAAACACTCTAAAAAGATATAAAATTTAAAAACATAATTTTAATGTTACAATATGGTATATGCCATAAGCATTCAGCAAAAGAAAAATAGAGCTTTAAATCCCTAGAAAAGCGTGATAGAGGGGTTAGGCTTTACCAGGTTACTAAAGTGGAGGAATTTGGATGGGCCAAAGCGACATGCAGACTCGTGGGCAGATTGAAGGTGTGGGAGACCAAAGGATAGTGGGAGGGGACTGGTTAATTTCACCATATTTGAGGATTTCCTCTGTGAAAGACTAGAAATGATAGTAGATATTCAAATTAAGGTTAGTTGTCAGAAGGCCACAAATGGCTGATTGGAAAACCCTCTTGTTGATGACATTTTAATGGTAGATAAAAGGAAAGAAAAAGTCCCTGCTGGCAAAAATATACTTTTGAAATTTAAAAAAAAAAAATTCTCAATCATTTTTAGAGAGATCTTTCATAAGGAAAATTATGACTAGAGAATTAAGGACATTAGATATTTTGAATAAATATTATCTAAGACTTATACAGGAATAAAAGAGACTAAAATTTGCTTTTATATTTATCTTATTTTTAGCACATTGGAAGATATCTTTCAACAATGAGCACTAAGCTATTTAGCTTATTATAAACATAGAACGGAACCCTAATTTTTGAAGGCACTTGTGAAACCCTAGTAACCCTTTTCTGCAGTTGACACAATTTTAGCCTTTCTTGATGCTGGTAATATCACTGATGCTTCTCCTAGTTAATCCAGCTTACTTAGGATTTTTAGCCGCAGAATTATTATTCACTGAAGCAAAAAAAAAAAAAAAGTACTTAGAGTTGTCTACCAAAGATTATTAAAATAAAATAATGCATTTGGAATTATTTAAGTCATATACTTAATTCCCTATAATGCAGTAAATCAGGATCTGTTTGTAGAAAGAATGTTAAATATGTTTCACTTTTACACGGCAAATATATATTTTATTATAGTAAATTATAAACATTTTTCTTTTATGGCTATTTGAGTATCTTCATTTTAAATAACATTATTGAAAAAAATATATATATATATATATATTATCATGCTAATTAGACTATCCTTATTTATATTAAAATACTTTAAGAAACCAAAGGGTTGCATTGGCTTTAGGGTTCAATGTGATGAATCTCTAAAAAGGTAATTTTACTAACAAATTTTTTTCTTCCTGAAAGTGAAATTAGTTGGGGTCATTGATAATTAGTCTAATCTCTATTACAAGTGTCAGTGCCTTACAAAGTTTTATCATTTGCTGTTTGCCAAAATTCAGTTTTGAAAGGATGTGAGGTATAAGTAATTCGAGGTTAAAGAATCTCTCCATATTTAGCTAGAGCTCTATGCATTAGTAAACCATACAAATTTCATGACCATATAATATAAGCCATCTGTAGACATGAACCTAATCCCTCTCCTAATTTGGAGAAATATTTGTACCCATTCATGCCAATGGAAGCATTGGCCTTTGCACATAAACAGGTTTAAAAAAAAGAAATCACCGTGACCACTAGAAATAATACTGATCTCTTGCACTACATTTTAAGTATATCAAAGTCAAATCTCATTGTCTGATTGTTCCAAATATACCCTCAAATGGCTTCTCATCTTGTTTATTGTCCTTATCGCAAGGTGCAGGATACTTTACATTCACATTAATTATAAAACTGTCAGAGGGTATTGATGTTTCACATGATTTTGAATGGCCCTTAATCTTTTTCTCCATTTGGAGAACCTTGATTGACCCTTCACAAGATAGAAATAACTATAACTATATGTAAATATTGTCTATTTTTGCAGCTGAGTTAAGCTATTTCTCTCTCTTTGTACACCACCATCAATATTGTCTCTTTATTTTCTTCTTATTTTCTGCTTCTTTTTCTTTTCGTCCTTTTTCTCTTCCTCTCCCTCCTCCTCCTTTTCCTGTTCCCACCCCTTGCAAACAAACTCTTTTGCACATATAAACACATAGGGATGTATGGAATTGCTATGAGTTAACAACACAGATTTTTTTCCCTCTGTCATTTCAGTAGAAGTGAACGTTAAAACAAAATGCTACAGAAACCTATTTCATTTTTTTTTAAATCTGTAAACCAGCCTTGCACCATCAATCATGATTTTTGTCTACATAACAAAGACCCTTGTGTAAAACATCTTCAGTAGCAAACTTTCTTTGAAATTAATCTGCAATATCAAATTAAAGGAATCCCATACAGATGGAGTTATCATATCAAGAAAGAATTTTGATAGGTCTTATTATTCTTATTTCCTTTAAGGTATGAAAGTAATTAATAATAACACCACTAACAACTACCATTTAGTGTATATGTATGTTTATTCTGTATCAAGATCTATTCTAAACACACTACATCATCATCATCAATGCATTTAATCTGCAAAACAGCTCCATGAACAAGGGTTCATTCTATAGTTGAGGAAACTAAAGCACAGTAAAGTGGTAGAGCCAGGGCCTTTTTGTTTGGCTGTTTTTTGTTTTTGGGGGTTTTTTTTCTTGGTTTGCGGTTTTGGTTTTTTTCTCTGATACACAGTTAGTATAATTACCTATGGGACTGAAGAGTTTTTAAACGTTGTTAAAAGTATAGAATAGTACAAAGTATAAGTACATTGCAAAGACCATCCATAACCTTATTCATCTATTAACATTTTACCTAATTTTCCTTTCTTCTTACAACATCTTGATTTGTATTTCCAAGAATAGGAATATTCTCTTATGTAACCACCGGAGAGTTCTCAACCTTAGTAAACTTAACATGAATACAACCACTTTTATGGAATCCACATTTCAATTTTTTCAATTGACCCAATAATGTCCTCTATAGTATTTTTTACCAACAGTACAGGATCCAGTCCTGGATCAGGTATTGCATTAAGTTATCATGTCTCCTTAGTCTCTTTGAATGTCTTTGCCTTTTATGACACTGATATTTTGGAGGAATATAATGAGGCTGAGGTCTTTTGTACAAACAAGTGATTAATTGAGAGGCTGGTGGTGATTGAGCATATAGAATTCACCCTGCAAGATCAAATAGTTAATCATGATAATGGTAGCTTAGATTAAACTACTGGTAGTAGAGATAGAAGTGGATGAATTTGAGTGTAATTTGGGAAATTAAATTGACAAGATTCGGTGATGAATTAAACTTGGGAGGTGACCTGGAGGTCAGGATCAGGATGACTCCTAAGGTCCAGGTTTGTATATCTGACTCAATGATTTCATTCACTGAGCCATCCAAAGAAGGTGGAGAACCGGGCTATGGGAGAGAAGGTCAAAAGTGCAGTTGGGACATAGTCTCTTCTTAGATGTTTGGATAGTGATTCTGCATTATATTCATTTACATGCAGATCTGAAGCTCAACAAGGAGGGTTGAGGTAGAAAAATAATTCTGGGAGTCACCTGCCTATAGCTGATGGTAGAAAAGTTGAACATGGAAGAAATTGCCTAGGAAGACCCTAGAGAGAACAAAGGAAGAAAGTCCACCCATGACATAGTCTTGAATAACTCCCACATTAAGGGGTCTGGTGTAGGGTGATTAGACTGCCAAGGAGCTTGGAGGAAAACAGCAGCAGAGTAATAGCAAAACCAGAGAGAGGATGTCACAGAGACTGGAAGAAGAGTGCTTGAAGGAATTAAGAAATATTCACCATCGTCAAAGTGGCCAAGAGGGCAAAGAAGTTAAGCGTTGAAAAACGACCTTTGACTTTGGAATCACTGTGGCTCTGGTAACTTTATTCAGAACTTTCACTGAGGAGTGACGAGTGCAGAAGCCAGACTGGACTGAGTGGTCATGGGAAAATGATAGTGAGGAAAATGAATCCACAAACAAATGTTTTAAATAGTGACTGTGAGGAAACAGGATCGGTTGTAGCTGGAGGGATTTGTAAAGTTGAGAGAGGTTTGAAGACTGCTTTTCTTTAAAAAAATTAGCTATTGGAGCAAGTGTAACTGTCATTGGAAAGAATCACACTGAGAAGGTATGTTTGAATGTATAGAAGCATGACAAGTTAATTGAAAGGATAAGTTCTTTGAGAAGGTGGGGAAGGATCATGATTCAGAGCAGAGGATGTCGGATTGGTCTTAGATGTAAAAGCAGCCCTTTTGCTCTAACAGGAGGGAAAAAGACAAGGAGAAGTAGAAATGTAGGAGGAGTTGTTTGGAAGAAGAAAGTCAAAAGAGTCCATGTGAAAAATTCACTTTTCACTAGGAGGTAGGAATTGGGTCATCTATAGAAAGTGAGGACCCAAATGGAAGTGGAAGTTTCCAGGAGCTCAAAGAAGACTTGCATGTTATTCAGAAGAGTGGGATAGGATTTCTCTGTCCAATGGCCAGTGTTCAGGGCCTCTCGAGTTTGCAGATCATACATTTATTTTGAGTGTCTGCCCTGTCGTGGGACATTTCTCAGCATGAGATGGCTATTCCTGAGCAGTCTGGAGAAAGTAGGTAGTTTATGTAAAATTGGGTTTTTGCAAGGCAAGTTTAATAAAGAGACCAATGAATTTGGATGTGCTAATACAATTATTGAAATGAAGGCTCAGGGAATCTATGCTAAATACTAAGAGAAGTGAATGAAAGGTAGGAATGATGGTCTGAATGAGGTAAAAGAGGCTGTGTTCTATAGGTTTCAATGAGGTTAATATATTGGTTATCTTACAAACTCTAAGAAGTGGTTGTGCTTGAACTTGTGATTTTAGATGTGCAGCAATCTCAGATGATGCTAAGTGCCTTCATGTGACAGTGAGAGATTGTGGCTGAGAGACAGGACAGGAGAAATGATCCCTCAATGGGGAGATCAAGGGTCTGAGAGATCAGGGTGCATGGATGATGAAAGCAGCCTGAATGGCGGAGGGTCATCGGTGATTCAAGGAAGTCTGGGAGCCATTGCCAGAGATTCTAATTATATTTATATAAAGGGAGGCAACAGAGAGGCTGGAGATGGCAGCCAGAAAGAGAAGGAGACCATGATCTATAAAAAACAGGAGGAAAGTTTTTGATTTGTTTTGTCTTGGTTTGGTTTTAACAAGAGGGCAGGGAAGTAATGGTTTTGGAGATGGTAAAGGAGAATGTGGAAGAACCAGCCCATGACATTTGTAAAGTATTAGAAAATAAATACAAAGCTCTTGAGAACGCTGCTGGCTTAGTGGTGTCTCCAGAGGTGAGCCAAGTTTCAGTTAAGGCGAGGAGGTGGAGAGGAAAGTCCAGGAAGTTGACAGTAAATTGGAATGGCTAAGTCAGGAGTATTGGTTCTAAACATGCAACAAAATATGAAAGTGGGGAGAATCATAGGACTGGTGTGAAGGAGAACTTCTAGGCAATAAAGAAAAACTCAAGCCCGGCAATTGGCAACTTCCTTATAAAAAAACTCTGTTGTATGTTACATGTGTCTCTGTGTGTATACATGTATGGTTATATCTGCATAGTCGGAGAAACATTTTTCCAGTTTTATAGAGATGTAATTGACATACAGCACTGTACAAGTTTAAGGTGTACAGCATAATGATTTGACTGCAAGGATTTTTTTTTTTGTTACCACCCCCAAATTTCTAAACTTTGTTTCTATTTCCACATTCAAATTTACCTCAAAAAATGCCATAAAAGACAGTTTGGCATGTGCTGTTCTTTCTGCCTGGAATATTCTTTCCTAAGATACAGATCTGGTTCCCTTCCTCACCATCTTTAGTTCTTTGCTCAAATGACACCCTTACAGTGGAGCTTTTTCAGAAAGCTCTTCTTCCCATCCAAGCCTTTCATATCCTCCTTCCTAGCTTCATTTTCTCCTTAGCAGTTTCTGTCCTCTGGCAGGTCCTTGATCTACTCGCTTATTTTTGCCTCTCTTCTCACACTAAGATGCAAAGTCCTGGAGGGCAGGTTTTCATCCATCTCTTTCGTTCACTCCTCTATCACCAGCAGCTAGAGCTGTACCTGAATTATAGTGAGGTTCAAGAAATCATTGCTGAATGAATTAGTTAAATGAAATAATAATAGGCATAGAAATGCAATGGGGTCTGAGGACAATTCCAAAAGAGAAGTTACACAAATATTTGGATCAATGAATACATTGTTGGAATAAATGTGGGACCCTCCAGGGTTATAGGGTACAGCACAGATGTAGATGCATAAATTGTGCTGTGAGCTTTTTAAAGTGAGCTCTTTATTTCAAAGTCACCTCCGGATTACAGGATGATTTCAATGTCATTTGAGAACTTAATTCCCTATCAAATAGCCCACAGAATAGTCGCCTTTTGGTTTAATTTTCAAAACCAAATAAAGCAAAATGCTGTTACCCTGCATGAGGCTGACTTTGCAGCTGAGCGCCTCCGGGCATGTCAAGGTCTGGACTTAGATTAACTGCCAGTTTAAAATCAAGTTCCACGAACTTCGAAAGCATGAGAATGGCTGAAGAAAGTAGGGCTCTGTTTCACTCCTATAAACTTCTCAGCATTCCTCTCAGAAAATAGTTAAGATTCCACTTGACTGAATGTAAGACATATTTTAGTATTTTCAAAACTTTCTTTTGGTTAAAAAGCTCTGTATTTTCCATCTTTTAGAGTCTTCTGTGTTAAGTCCGACTGACATTAAGTGAAGGGAGAATGTAGTAATTTCAAGATAGAGTAATGCTTGACTACCCATCTTGTGCCCTCGGCATAGACCTGCAGGAAGATCCATCACTAATTTCAAATTTCCTTTTGAACTGGATGGTACTGGATTGTTAACATGTTGTGTAATGACCTACGAATCAATAGGGTGTCTGTCCAATCCTGGGAAGATAAATAAGGATGAGTCCCATGCCATCAGTCATTTGGCCTGCTGATGTTAATGCATATTCGGACTCATTGAAGTCTTTCAGGAGAGGGAATTGGTCCCAGAATAATCCTATTGCTGCCTTTGGGTCTCAAGTATCAGGAGATAGATCAGATTCTTTATATTTGCATACAGAGAGACTGAGAATACAGCTGGACAGTTTCCTTCTGGCTTTTAATGGAATAAGATAGATATTGTTCCTCAACAGTGACTGCAGGGTTAAAGGAAATGTTTTAAAAAAAGAGGAGGAAAACCTAGATTTTTCAAATACAATTCAGATGTTTCAGAAATACATTTTTCCATGGTTCTGGTAAATGTTCTCTGATCCTCTGATAGTCACTGTTCCTTTTGTGTCCCTTGCTTCCAGCTTTCTAAGCATGTGCTCTCCAAGGGAATTGGATTTAAAGTTTAAGGAAGCTTAGCTATTGAACAAAATTGAGCAGGAAGGTCAGAAGACACGTATGAAACAGACAATTTTGCTTCCAAATTTCTTTGTCCCTCTTTCTTTCAGTACCCACACGAGAACTTAAGCTCAGATTATATCATTTGTAAAACATATCTCTGAATGGTTTCGTCACTAATTCCTATAATGGTCTGTTGATAGATAATAATTGTGACATACTGGCTACCAGAAGGAAAATCAAGCTAACAGCACCAGCTTCCAAACCTTAGAAAATCCTATCTGATCTAAAAACACTTCTCATTTTTTTAAACAAAATAAATGATTTAGCTTAAATATTTTAAATTACTCACCAGACATTTGCAGTATTTTTGTAATACATATTATAGTAATTCCATTCAAATATGGAATATAATCATATTGTGTTTAGAAACATAAATCTTAGTGCTCAACAAATTTTTAGAAAATCTGGAAATTTTGTTGGTAATAAACAAATGGGAAAAGGTCCTTATGGTCTTTTTCTTTTTTTTAAGGTCTCTTACAATCCACAGATGCTATCAATTTAAGAGACAAAAGCAATAGAAAGGAGAAAATTAAGATCCATAGTAAATTATGCCTGACCCTAAATTTATATGAAAGGCATTTCATGTTATATTAGATTTCTGCAACATTTTATTTCATATGTACTATAATATATAATACCCTTTTCCCAAAGGGGGAAAACGGTCTTGAATTTTCAACCCAGTGAAGAAGGATAATGTTTACTCTTTATGGAGAGTCTACTCTCTGACCAAAAATGTGTTAGTATACACATGAATTAATAGTAATTATTATACTAGTCTTATACTAATCATATAAGATAATTTCACTTTATCATTTTATACATGAAAACACTGAGACTTCAGGGAGTTAATAAATTGGCCAGGTTCACATATTTGATTATAGAAATTGTGTTATTTGAATTTATATCACATGGGCAGTATTTCTGTGGTTTTGCCTGGGAAAACAGAGGTGAAAAGCAATAATAACAACTGGAAAATAAGGTGATGATTATTACAGGAAAAAAGAGATCCAAAGAGAAATAGATAAGAAGGCAAGGTACAATACATTCAGTGTAAACTCCAACTCTCCATTTAAGAACTACTTCCCATGCTATTGAGTGCCCCAGAATATTTGTAAATATTTTACAGCTTCCATTTTATAAACAAGATGTTTTTAACATAATAGAACTGAAATTAATGTATAAAATTCTCTATATTTGAACAGCATTAGTGTACAAAACTAAGAACATTTTCTAACCAGTGTCTGAATCTCAGAGAGATATCATCTTATTTCCACAAAAGTAGATAATTAAATTAACCTAATTAGAATAATTATAAGATCTATTAATGTTTACTTGAATTTTTAATGAGTCCTTCTAGGTTTTCACTTCAGTTTAGAACATGTTGCTTCAAAAATTATTAAAGAGAAAAAAATTATTTTTTCCTCTCTTCACTCAAACTTTGAGTTAGATATAAACTTTTGCATGATATGTAAAATGGTATGGTGGTAAATTATTTGCTATTATTTGGAATTGAAAAAACCATTTTTGAGTTTAATTCTATACCTTTTAAAAATTAGCTGAATTCACCCAGACACTAAGCTTTGAACTAGGATCCAGAAAACTATGGGAATTTAGGAAAAATAATTGACTAATTTAGAATAGTTAAGCAAGCTATGTGAGTATGTTAAACAGATGCATTAAATGTGACAGTATGTCCCCTTAGGATGGACTCATTCTGAGTGAAACTTGAAAATAAAACTGGGTCTGCTTCTCATCAGTGTCAATATATCATATAATTTTCTATAAAAGTGTATTTTCTACAATTACTGATGCAGGTTCCCTCTTTTTTCTCATCCCAGGAGTACCCACATTCTGGGAATGATTTAAAATGATGATGCAAATAATGTACTTGGAGCTGTATATTACTTTCCTTTTTTTTTTTTTTTTTTTTACTGATTGTCTCCTCCTTGTCTGGAGGACATTACTATTTTTCTCCCTGGAAGGGAAAACATGCCTTCTTTTCCATAACGGTGTCTTTGAGTATGTGTTGGGAATGGGAGGAGGTGGCCAAATTTTCTCATTTCAGAGTATTAATCTGAAGCTGTGGTTCTCAACTGGTCCTGATATTACCTCTACCTCCCTGGGGAACATTTGGTAATGTCTGGAGGCATTTTCTGGTTGTCATAATGGGGGTGGGGTGTTGCTACTGGCATTTAGGGAGTAGAAGCCCCTACAATTCACAGACCATGTCCCTACAACAAAGAATTATCCAACGCAAAATACCAATACTGAGCCACAATTACTGAGCCTGCGCGTCTGGAGCCTGTGCTCCGCAACAAGAGAGGCCGCGATAGTGAGAGGCCCACGCACCACGATGAAGAGTGGCCCCCGCTTGCCGCAACTAGAGAAAGCCCTTGCACAGAAACGAGGACCCAACACAGCCAAAAATAAATAAATAAATAAACCCAAAGTTTAAAAAAAAAAAAAATCAATACTGTTGAGATTAAGAAATTAAGAGGTACAGACTTCCAGCTATAAAGTAAATAAGAGGATGTAATGTACACATAGGGAATATAGCCAGTAATATTGTAACAACTTTGTATGGTGACAAACAGGTAACTGGACTTATTGTGGTGATCATTTCATAATGTGTAAGCATGTCGAATTATGATGTTGTATACCTGGCACTGATATAATACTGTACATTCATTATAGCTCAGAACATTTTAATAGGTAAATAAATAAAAAGAAATCTTGATCTACAGCATAGAAATTCTGAGGGAACCATTTGAAAATATTTGCCAACTACCTGGTTTGACCTGAAAAAAATTCACACAAGGAGGCAAAGGAAAATCTACTTTTTGTCATTATTTATTTAGTAAAAGATTCATTCTGTTTTTCCTCTAAAGGTGTATCATAGCCTAATCTTACTCCATGACGCAAAGTTGGACCCTCACCACACACTGTGTCATTGACTTCATCTCTTTACGCTGTATCAGGGAATTCGGGTGATAAGTAATTAACAAGCACAATGAATTGGAACTAGAAAAGGATATTTCAACTGTTTAACTCATTGATTTTTTCATTTGTTTATTTATTATACTATAGAATCTGATCTCATTGTTGAAAACACAACAGAAAAGCTGGGAAACAGACACATAAGCACTAAGAAAATGGAAGAGACAGAGAGGGTCAGAGATAAGGAGATAAGGAAAGAAAGAGAGAGGAGAGAGGAGAATCTAGATCTAGAGAACAAAGTCTGTGGCCAAATATTTTGGGAGTATTTTTTCTCCTTGCTCTGCCTGGCTATTGCTCTTCCATTTGTTTGTTCATAAAATAAATTCCTAATTGAGCACACAGAATAAATATATACAATAACAAATTGGAATTTTTACATCAAAATAATTTCGATGCAAAAACTGTATTCTATTTTCTTTCATAAGAGAAAAGCATATATCCCTTTTCCCTTCACTCACCACACACCCACATGAAATTGAAATCTTTCACCTATATTCTAGCTGAATAAACAAATACATTTGTTTCATCAATTCTGCTCTTTCTGCATTCGTCTTCACCATACCATAGATATGACTAGCTTTTATATTGCTAAATACCTTTACAGTTTTAAAGATATGGCTTACATTTGTACCTCATAAATAAGTGGGGAAGGAAATGTTTTGTATTATGACTTTAGGTGATCAAAAAATATTTATCACTGCAGTAAGGGGATAGCTGCTGTTAACGCTGTCTTTTGGATGCTTTTATGGGACTCCTATAAAAGAATTATTCATGTCAAGATTAAAAGTAGTGTTTCATAGCAATGTGGAAAGTGGCCATCAGACCAGTTAATGTGCAATTCTGGTCATTCCCATCAGAATCAGCAAGGGCATATCATCATGCGATTACTAGAAAAATGAACAGCACTGTTCAATTAATTAAATGATATGCTTGTTCATCTTACAGGTCAAGCAGATAATTGTGCTGAGAATTGCTTTGAAATCATGCATGGTTCAACTTAGCCCTTTTCAATCCCAGGAGAGATTTGCAGGTCACACTGCATTTCTTGTGGATGAGGGACTAATACTAGCTAATCCTGTTAGCATACACAATGGGATAAGAGATAGCTAAAGATTCACATTTACTGGTACAAGTTAACATGCCCATTAAAGAGGCCTTGCATGCTTTCATCTACTTTTTTGGTAGGCCATTATAATATAATAATTATATTAGATTTCACTGGGTATATTTTTCTATGAATGTTTATGATGCCATCAACTTCACTTGATCTTTATATAACTTTGTATACCCAATAATCAATTGCACAGATAAAACTTAGCACCTTTCCCCCCAAAAAAACAAGCAATTGAAAAATAAGGGCAGATATTGATTTGTCCCTTAATGCTGAAATTCCTAGGCATCTTTAAATATAGTATATTAAGTAAACATTGAAAATTTTTTAAAAAACTAATTTAAGGGAAATGCAATACCCAGATCAGTCAGAAGATCTTTAATAGTTTAAATGAATACTGCTTGTTGACCATATGATATGTATTGTATCTTTATTACTTTGGAGCATAGTTTTTATTTATTAAATGTTTTCAAAACAGCAGTAAACAAACACACACAAAAAAAGCTTCCCTATCTTTATTTTCTATATAGTATAGAAAATTCTTTTTTTTTAACGTTTTTATTGGAGTATAATTGCTTTACAATGGTGTGTTAGTTTCTGCTTTATAACAAAGTGAATCAGTTATACATATACATATATCCCCATATCTCTTCCCTCTTGCGTCTCCCTCCCTCCCACCCTCCCTATCCCACCCCTCTAGGTGGTCACAAAGCACCGAGCTGATCTCCCTGTGCTATGCAGCTGCTTCCCACTAGCTATCTATTTTACATTTGGTAGTGTATATATGTCCATGCCACTCTCTCACTTTGTCCCAGCTTACCCTTCCCCCTCCCCGTGTCCTCAAGTCCATTCTCTAGTAGGTCTGTGTCTTTATTCCCATCTTGCCCCTAGGTTCTTCAGAACCTTTTTTGTTTGTTTGTTTTTGTTTTAGATTCCATATATATGTGTTAGCATATGGTATTTGTTTTTCTCTTTCTGACTTACTTCACTCATATGACAGACTCTAGGTCCATCCACCTCACTACAAATAACTCAATTTCGTTTCTTATTATGGCTGAGTAATATTCCATTGTATATATGTGCCACATCTTCTTTATCCATTCATCTGTTGATGGACACTTAGGTTGCTTCCATGTCCTGACTATTGTAAATAGAGCTGCAATGAACATTTTGGTACATGACTCTTTTTGAATTATGGTTTTCTCAGGGTATATGCCCAGTAGTGGGATTGCTGGGTCGTATGGTAGTTCTATTTTTAGTTTTTTAAGGAACCTCCATGCTGTTCTCCATAGTGACTGTATCAATTTACATTCCCACCAACAGTGCAAGAGGGTTCCCTTTTCTCCACACCCTCCCCAGCATTTATTGTTTGTAGATGTTTTAATGATGGCCATTCTGACCAGTGTGAGGTGATACCTCATTGTACTTTTGATTTGCATTTCTCTAATGATTAGTGATGTTGAACATTCTTTCATGTGTTTGTTGGCAATCTGTATATCTTCTTTGGAGAAATGTCTATTTAGGTCTTCTGCCCATTTCTGGATTGGGTTGTTTGTTTTTTTGATATTGAGCTGCATGAGCTGCCTGTAAATTTTAGAGATTAATCCTTTGTCAGTTGCTTCATTTGCAAATATTTTCTCCCATTCTGAGGGTTGTCTTCTCGTCTTGTTTATGGTTTCCTTTGCTGTGCAAAAGCTTTTAAGTTTCATTAGGTCCCATTTGTTTATTTTTGTTTTTATTTCCATTTCTCTAGGAGGTGGGTCAGAAAGGATCTTGCTGTGATTTATGTCATAGAGTGTTCTGCCTATGTTTTCCTCTAAGAGTTTTATAGTGTCAGGCCTTACATTTAGGTCTTCAATCCATTTTGAGTTTATTTTTGTGTGTGGTCGTAGGGAGTGTTCTAATTTCATTCTTTTACATGTAGCTGTCCAGTTTTCTCAGGACCACTTATTGAAGAGGCTGTCTTTTCTCCATTGTATATTCTTGCCTCCTTTATCAAAGATAAGGTGACCATATGTGCGTGGGTTTATCCCTAGGCTTTCTATCCTGTTCCATTGATCTATATTTCTGTTTTTGTGCCAGTACCATAGTGTCTTGATGACTGTAGCTTTGTAGTATAGTCTGAAGTCCAGGAACCTGATTCCTCCAGCTCTGTTTTTCTTTCTGAAGATTGCTTTGGCTATTCGGGGTCTTTTGTGTTTCCACACAAATTGTGAGATTTTTTGTTCTAGTTCTGTGAAAAATGCCATTGGTAGTTTGATAGGGATTGCACTGAACCTGTAGATTGCTTTGGGTAGTATAGTCATTTTCACACTATCGATTCTTCCAATCCAAGAACATTGTATATCTCTCCATCTGTTTGTATCATCTTTAATTCCTTTCATCAGTGTCTTATAATTTTCTGCATACAGGTCTTTTGTCTCCTTAGGTAGGTTTATTCCTAGGTATTTTATTCTTTTTGTTGCAATGGTAAATGGGAGTGTTTTCTTCAGTTCACTTTCAGATTTTTCATCATTAGTGTTTAGGAATGCAAGAGATTTCTGTGCATTAATTTTGTATCCTGCTACTTTACCAAATTCATTGATTAGCTCTCGTAGTTTTCTGGTGGCATTTTTAGGATTCTCTATGTATAGTATCATGTCATCTTCAAACAGTGACAGCTTTACTTCTTTTCCGATTTGGATTCCTTTTATTTCTTTTTTTTCTCTGATTGCTGTGGCTAAAACTTCCAAAACTATGTTGAATAATAGTGGTGAGAGTGGGCAACCTTGTCTTGTTCCTGATCTTAGTGGAAATGGTTTCAGTTTTTCACCATTGAGGACGATGTTGGCTGTGGGTTTGTCATATATGGCCTTTATTATGTTGAGGAAAGTTCCCTCTATGCCTACTTTCTGGAGAGTTTTTATCATAAATGGGTGTTGAATTTTGTCAAAAGCTTTCTCTGCATCTATTGAGATGATCATGTGGTTTTTCTCCTTCAATTTGTTAATATGGTGTATCACATTGATTGATTTGCATATATTGAAGGATCCTTGCATTCCTGGGATAAACCCCACTTGATCATGGTGTATGATCCTTTTAATGTGTTGTTGGATTCTGTTTGCTAGTATTTTGTTGAGGATTTTTGCATCTATGTTCATCCATGATATTGGCCTGTAGTTTTCTTTTTTTGTGACATCTTTGTCTGGTTTTGGTATCAGGGTGATGGTGGCCTCGTAGAATGAGTTTGGGAGTGTTCCTCCCTCTGCTATATTTTGGAAGACTTTGAGAAGGACAGGTGTTAGCTCTTCTCTAAATGTTTGATAGAATTCATCTGTGAAGCCATCTGGTCCTGGGCTTTTGTTTGTTGGAAGATTTTTAATCACAGTTTCAATTTCAGTGCTTGTGATTGGTCTGTTCATATTTTCTATTTCTTCCTGGTTCAGTCTTGGAAGGTTGTGCATTTCTAAGAATTTGTCTATTTCTTCCAGGTTGTCCATTTTATCGGCATATAGTTGCTTATAGTAATCTCTTATGATCCTTTGTATTTCTGCAGTGTCAGTTGTTACTTCCCCTTTTTCATTTCTAATTTAATCTTAACTAAATTCAGTTTTAGAAATGAGTTAATGTTCAGAAAGTTGAAGATTAAAAAAAAAAAAAAAACCTATGGAATATTATTTACTCCAGCAATCTTTGTTTTCAAGTTAGAAAACAGAGGTCCAGAGAGGTTCAGCAATTTTCAGAAGATTACACAGATATTCAGTGGTAGCATGTGGAATGACCCTCAGGTCTTTTAACCTCTAAGGCATTTTCTATTGAACCACAATTTGGCCCTGATACAAGTTACTTAATAATTATTTCTGATCTGAGTCACAGACTTTCTGTACAGCAGCACAAAAATCAATCATTAAAACCACCAATAAACCAACTGAATAATTGTAGTGGGACTACTGGATTATTAGACTAAGAAAAACTAAATGGCCTGGGGAGAAACAACCAAGCCTGCTTCTGTCAAAGAATATTCTCAGAAAACTTGCTGAATAAATATAATTTATGTATTATAGATTGGGCTAGTCTTTATTTGGAAAACTTAGACATTATTCTATCTCAAATATCCTATAGAGTTGGATGCTTTTTCATCTATAAATGACTAATATTCCTTTACTCATCTTGTTCCTGATAGCTATATGAAATGAACCTCAGCCTTACTACCCACAAAAATAAATAGTAGTATCTGTGTATATTTGTACTGGTCAATGATAATTTTATTTTAGCAAAATCAAGACAGTAGCACCTCAAGGTGAAAGGAGTCGCTTTGTTTGTTACATTCTGAAAATAAAAGATTCATTATTATTTAGAAATTCCTTTAACTGTAGCACTTAAAATACTAATATAATGTAGTTAGTTTTATTCTGATATTCTGGAATAGTTTTGTAAATAATTTATTTGCATTCATGTTAGAACATGGATTTTTTTTTGATAAGATTAAATTTACTTTTTTTTAACATCTTTATTGGAGTATAATTGCTTTACAATGGTGTGTTAGTTTCTACTGTATAACAAAGTGAATCAGCTATACATATACATATATCCCCATATCTCTTCCCTCTTGCATCTCCCTCCCATCCTCCTTATCCCACCCCTCTAGGTGGTCACAAAGCACCGAGCTGATCTCCCTATGCTGTGTGGCTGCTTCCCACTAGCTATCTATTTTACATTTGGTATTGTGCATATGTCAATGCCACTCTCTCACTTCGTCCCAGCTTACCCTTCCCCCTCCCCATGTCCTCAAGTCCACTCTCCATGTCTGCGTCTTTATTCCTGTCCTGCCCCTAGGTTCTTCAGAACCTTTTTTTTTTTTTTTTCTTTAGGTTCCATATATATGTGTTAGCATACGGTATTTGTTTTTCTCTTCCTGACTTACTTCACTCTGTATGACAGACTCTAGGTCCATCCACCTCACTACAAATAACTCAATTTCGTTTCTTTTTATGGCTCAGTAATATTCCATTGTATATATGTGCCACATCTTCTTTATCCATTCATCTGTTGATGGACACTTAGGTTGCTTCCATGTCCTGACTATTGTAAATAGAGCTGCAATGAACATTTTGGTACATGACTCTTTTTGAATTATGGTTTTCTCAGGGTATATGCCCAGTAGTGGGATTGCTGGGTCGTATGGTAGTTCTATTTTTAGTTTTTTAAGGAACCTCCATACTGTTCTCCATAGTGACTGTATCAATTTACATTCCCACCAACAGTGCAAGAGGGTTCCCTTTTCTCCACACCCTCCCCAGCATTTATTGTTTGTAGATGTTTTAATGATGGCCATTCTGACCAGTGTGAGGTGATACCTCATTGTACTTTTGATTTGCATTTCTCTAATGATTAGTGATGTTGAACATTCTTTCATGTGTTTGTTGGCAATCTGTATATCTTCTTTGGAGAAATGTCTATTTAGGTCTTCTGCCCATTTCTGGATTGGGTTGTTTGTTTTTTTGATATTGAGCTGCATGAGCTGCCTGTAAATTTTAGAGATTAATCCTTTGTCAGTTGCTTCATTTGCAAATATTTTCTCCCATTCTGAGGGTTGTCTTCTCGTCTTGTTTATGGTTTCCTTTGCTGTGCAAAAGCTTTTAAGTTTCATTAGGTCCCATTTGTTTATTTTTGTTTTTATTTCCATTTCTCTAGGAGGTGGGTCAGAAAGGATCTTGCTGTGATTTATGTCATAGAGTGTTCTGCCTATGTTTTCCTCTAAGAGTTTTATAGTGTCAGGCCTTACATTTAGGTCTTCAATCCATTTTGAGTTTATTTTTGTGTGTGGTCGTAGGGAGTGTTCTAATTTCATTCTTTTACATGTAGCTGTCCAGTTTTCTCAGGACCACTTATTGAAGAGGCTGTCTTTTCTCCATTGTATATTCTTGCCTCCTTTATCAAAGATAAGGTGACCATATGTGCGTGGGTTTATCCCTAGGCT
Organism: Balaenoptera acutorostrata; assembly: GCF_949987535.1. NCBI lineage: Eukaryota > Metazoa > Chordata > Mammalia > Artiodactyla > Balaenopteridae > Balaenoptera > Balaenoptera acutorostrata. The sequence goes on from NC_080067.1 coordinate 119,083,760, forward strand.
TTCTATCCTGTTCCATTGATCTATATTTCTGTTTTTGTGCCAGTACCATAGTGTCTTGATGACTGTAGCTTTGTAGTATAGTCTGAAGTCCAGGAACCTGATTCCTCCAGCTCTGTTTTTCTTTCTGAAGATTGCTTTGGCTATTCGGGGTCTTTTGTGTTTCCACACAAATTGTGAGATTTTTTGTTCTAGTTCTGTGAAAAATGCCATTGGTAGTTTGATAGGGATTGCACTGAATCTGTAGATTGCTTTGGGTAGTATAGTCATTTTCACACTATCGATTCTTCCAATCCAAGAACATTGTATATCTCTCCATCTGTTTGTATCATCTTTAATTCCTTTCATCAGTGTCTTATAATTTTCTGCATACAGGTCTTTTGTCTCCTTAGGTAGGTTTATTCCTAGGTATTTTATTCTTTTTGTTGCAATGGTAAATGGGAGTGTTTTCTTCAGTTCACTTTCAGATTTTTCATCATTAGTGTTTAGGAATGCAAGAGATTTCTGTGCATTAATTTTGTATCCTGCTACTTTACCAAATTCATTGATTAGCTCTCGTAGTTTTCTGGTGGCATTTTTAGGATTCTCTATGTATAGTATCATGTCATCTTCAAACAGTGACAGCTTTACTTCTTTTCCGATTTGGATTCCTTTTATTTCTTTTTTTTCTCTGATTGCTGTGGCTAAAACTTCCAAAACTATGTTGAATAATAGTGGTGAGAGTGGGCAACCTTGTCTTGTTCCTGATCTTAGTGGAAATGGTTTCAGTTTTTCACCATTGAGGACGATGTTGGCTGTGGGTTTGTCATATATGGCCTTTATTATGTTGAGGAAAGTTCCCTCTATGCCTACTTTCTGGAGAGTTTTTATCATAAATGGGTGTTGAATTTTGTCAAAAGCTTTCTCTGCATCTATTGAGATGATCATGTGGTTTTTCTCCTTCAATTTGTTAATATGGTGTATCACATTGATTGATTTGCATATATTGAAGGATCCTTGCATTCCTGGGATAAACCCCACTTGATCATGGTGTATGATCCTTTTAATGTGTTGTTGGATTCTGTTTGCTAGTATTTTGTTGAGGATTTTTGCATCTATGTTCATCCATGATATTGGCCTGTAGTTTTCTTTTTTTGTGACATCTTTGTCTGGTTTTGGTATCAGGGTGATGGTGGCCTCGTAGAATGAGTTTGGGAGTGTTCCTCCCTCTGCTATATTTTGGAAGACTTTGAGAAGGACAGGTGTTAGCTCTTCTCTAAATGTTTGATAGAATTCATCTGTGAAGCCATCTGGTCCTGGGCTTTTGTTTGTTGGAAGATTTTTAATCACAGTTTCAATTTCAGTGCTTGTGATTGGTCTGTTCATATTTTCTATTTCTTCCTGGTTCAGTCTTGGAAGGTTGTGCATTTCTAAGAATTTGTCTATTTCTTCCAGGTTGTCCATTTTATCGGCATATAGTTGCTTATAGTAATCTCTTATGATCCTTTGTATTTCTGCAGTGTCAGTTGTTACTTCCCCTTTTTCATTTCTAATTTAATCTTAACTAAATTCAGTTTTAGAAATGAGTTAATGTTCAGAAAGTTGAAGATTAAAAAAAAAAAAAAAAACCTATGGAATATTATTTACTCCAGCAATCTTTGTTTTCAAGTTAGAAAACAGAGGTCCAGAGAGGTTCAGCAATTTTCAGAAGATTACACAGATATTCAGTGGTAGCATGTGGAATGACCCTCAGGTCTTTTAACCTCTAAGGCATTTTCTATTGAACCACAATTTGGCCCTGATACAAGTTACTTAATAATTATTTCTGATCTGAGTCACAGACTTTCTGTACAGCAGCACAAAAATCAATCATTAAAACCACCAATAAACCAACTGAATAATTGTAGTGGGACTACTGGATTATTAGACTAAGAAAAACTAAATGGCCTGGGGAGAAACAACCAAGCCTGCTTCTGTCAAAGAATATTCTCAGAAAACTTGCTGAATAAATATAATTTATGTATTATAGATTGGGCTAGTCTTTATTTGGAAAACTTAGACATTATTCTATCTCAAATATCCTATAGAGTTGGATGCTTTTTCATCTATAAATGACTAATATTCCTTTACTCATCTTGTTCCTGATAGCTATATGAAATGAACCTCAGCCTTACTACCCACAAAAATAAATAGTAGTATCTGTGTATATTTGTACTGGTCAATGATAATTTTATTTTAGCAAAATCAAGACAGTAGCACCTCAAGGTGAAAGGAGTCGCTTTGTTTGTTACATTCTGAAAATAAAAGATTCATTATTATTTAGAAATTCCTTTAACTGTAGCACTTAAAATACTAATATAATGTAGTTAGTTTTATTCTGATATTCTGGAATAGTTTTGTAAATAATTTATTTGCATTCATGTTAGAACATGGATTTTTTTTTGATAAGATTAAATTTACTTTTTTTTAACATCTTTATTGGAGTATAATTGCTTTACAATGGTGTGTTAGTTTCTACTGTATAACAAAGTGAATCAGCTATACATATACATATATCCCCATATCTCTTCCCTCTTGCATCTCCCTCCCATCCTCCTTATCCCACCCCTCTAGGTGGTCACAAAGCACCGAGCTGATCTCCCTATGCTGTGTGGCTGCTTCCCACTAGCTATCTATTTTACATTTGGTATTGTGCATATGTCAATGCCACTCTCTCACTTCGTCCCAGCTTACCCTTCCCCCTCCCCATGTCCTCAAGTCCACTCTCCATGTCTGCGTCTTTATTCCTGTCCTGCCCCTAGGTTCTTCAGAACCTTTTTTTTTTTTTTTCTTTAGGTTCCATATATATGTGTTAGCATACGGTATTTGTTTTTCTCTTCCTGACTTACTTCACTCTGTATGACAGACTCTAGGTCCATCCACCTCACTACAAATAACTCAATTTCGTTTCTTTTTATGGCTCAGTAATATTCCATTGTATATATGTGCCACATCTTCTTTATCCATTCATCTGTTGATGGACACTTAGGTTGCTTCCATGTCCTGACTATTGTAAATAGAGCTGCAATGAACATTTTGGTACATGACTCTTTTTGAATTATGGTTTTCTCAGGGTATATGCCCAGTAGTGGGATTGCTGGGTCGTATGGTAGTTCTATTTTTAGTTTTTTAAGGAACCTCCATACTGTTCTCCATAGTGACTGTATCAATTTACATTCCCACCAACAGTGCAAGAGGGTTCCCTTTTCTCCACACCCTCCCCAGCATTTATTGTTTGTAGATGTTTTAATGATGGCCATTCTGACCAGTGTGAGGTGATACCTCATTGTACTTTTGATTTGCATTTCTCTAATGATTAGTGATGTTGAACATTCTTTCATGTGTTTGTTGGCAATCTGTATATCTTCTTTGGAGAAATGTCTATTTAGGTCTTCTGCCCATTTCTGGATTGGGTTGTTTGTTTTTTTGATATTGAGCTGCATGAGCTGCCTGTAAATTTTAGAGATTAATCCTTTGTCAGTTGCTTCATTTGCAAATATTTTCTCCCATTCTGAGGGTTGTCTTCTCGTCTTGTTTATGGTTTCCTTTGCTGTGCAAAAGCTTTTAAGTTTCATTAGGTCCCATTTGTTTATTTTTGTTTTTATTTCCATTTCTCTAGGAGGTGGGTCAGAAAGGATCTTGCTGTGATTTATGTCATAGAGTGTTCTGCCTATGTTTTCCTCTAAGAGTTTTATAGTGTCAGGCCTTACATTTAGGTCTTCAATCCATTTTGAGTTTATTTTTGTGTGTGGTCGTAGGGAGTGTTCTAATTTCATTCTTTTACATGTAGCTGTCCAGTTTTCTCAGGACCACTTATTGAAGAGGCTGTCTTTTCTCCATTGTATATTCTTGCCTCCTTTATCAAAGATAAGGTGACCATATGTGCGTGGGTTTATCCCTAGGCTTTCTATCCTGTTCCATTGATCTATATTTCTGTTTTTGTGCCAGTACCATAGTGTCTTGATGACTGTAGCTTTGTAGTATAGTCTGAAGTCCAGGAACCTGATTCCTCCAGCTCTGTTTTTCTTTCTGAAGATTGCTTTGGCTATTCGGGGTCTTTTGTGTTTCCACACAAATTGTGAGATTTTTTGTTCTAGTTCTGTGAAAAATGCCATTGGTAGTTTGATAGGGATTGCACTGAATCTGTAGATTGCTTTGGGTAGTATAGTCATTTTCACACTATCGATTCTTCCAATCCAAGAACATTGTATATCTCTCCATCTGTTTGTATCATCTTTAATTCCTTTCATCAGTGTCTTATAATTTTCTGCATACAGGTCTTTTGTCTCCTTAGGTAGGTTTATTCCTAGGTATTTTATTCTTTTTGTTGCAATGGTAAATGGGAGTGTTTTCTTCAGTTCACTTTCAGATTTTTCATCATTAGTGTTTAGGAATGCAAGAGATTTCTGTGCATTAATTTTGTATCCTGCTACTTTACCAAATTCATTGATTAGCTCTCGTAGTTTTCTGGTGGCATTTTTAGGATTCTCTATGTATAGTATCATGTCATCTTCAAACAGTGACAGCTTTACTTCTTTTCCGATTTGGATTCCTTTTATTTCTTTTTTTTCTCTGATTGCTGTGGCTAAAACTTCCAAAACTATGTTGAATAATAGTGGTGAGAGTGGGCAACCTTGTCTTGTTCCTGATCTTAGTGGAAATGGTTTCAGTTTTTCACCATTGAGGACGATGTTGGCTGTGGGTTTGTCATATATGGCCTTTATTATGTTGAGGAAAGTTCCCTCTATGCCTACTTTCTGGAGAGTTTTTATCATAAATGGGTGTTGAATTTTGTCAAAAGCTTTCTCTGCATCTATTGAGATGATCATGTGGTTTTTCTCCTTCAATTTGTTAATATGGTGTATCACATTGATTGATTTGCATATATTGAAGGATCCTTGCATTCCTGGGATAAACCCCACTTGATCATGGTGTATGATCCTTTTAATGTGTTGTTGGATTCTGTTTGCTAGTATTTTGTTGAGGATTTTTGCATCTATGTTCATCCATGATATTGGCCTGTAGTTTTCTTTTTTTGTGACATCTTTGTCTGGTTTTGGTATCAGGGTGATGGTGGCCTCGTAGAATGAGTTTGGGAGTGTTCCTCCCTCTGCTATATTTTGGAAGACTTTGAGAAGGACAGGTGTTAGCTCTTCTCTAAATGTTTGATAGAATTCATCTGTGAAGCCATCTGGTCCTGGGCTTTTGTTTGTTGGAAGATTTTTAATCACAGTTTCAATTTCAGTGCTTGTGATTGGTCTGTTCATATTTTCTATTTCTTCCTGGTTCAGTCTTGGAAGGTTGTGCATTTCTAAGAATTTGTCTATTTCTTCCAGGTTGTCCATTTTATCGGCATATAGTTGCTTATAGTAATCTCTTATGATCCTTTGTATTTCTGCAGTGTCAGTTGTTACTTCCCCTTTTTCATTTCTAATTTAATCTTAACTAAATTCAGTTTTAGAAATGAGTTAATGTTCAGAAAGTTGAAGATTAAAAAAAAAAAAAAAAAACCTATGGAATATTATTTACTCCAGCAATCTTTGTTTTCAAGTTAGAAAACAGAGGTCCAGAGAGGTTCAGCAATTTTCAGAAGATTACACAGATATTCAGTGGTAGCATGTGGAATGACCCTCAGGTCTTTTAACCTCTAAGGCATTTTCTATTGAACCACAATTTGGCCCTGATACAAGTTACTTAATAATTATTTCTGATCTGAGTCACAGACTTTCTGTACAGCAGCACAAAAATCAATCATTAAAACCACCAATAAACCAACTGAATAATTGTAGTGGGACTACTGGATTATTAGACTAAGAAAAACTAAATGGCCTGGGGAGAAACAACCAAGCCTGCTTCTGTCAAAGAATATTCTCAGAAAACTTGCTGAATAAATATAATTTATGTATTATAGATTGGGCTAGTCTTTATTTGGAAAACTTAGACATTATTCTATCTCAAATATCCTATAGAGTTGGATGCTTTTTCATCTATAAATGACTAATATTCCTTTACTCATCTTGTTCCTGATAGCTATATGAAATGAACCTCAGCCTTACTACCCACAAAAATAAATAGTAGTATCTGTGTATATTTGTACTGGTCAATGATAATTTTATTTTAGCAAAATCAAGACAGTAGCACCTCAAGGTGAAAGGAGTCGCTTTGTTTGTTACATTCTGAAAATAAAAGATTCATTATTATTTAGAAATTCCTTTAACTGTAGCACTTAAAATACTAATATAATGTAGTTAGTTTTATTCTGATATTCTGGAATAGTTTTGTAAATAATTTATTTGCATTCATGTTAGAACATGGATTTTTTTTTGATAAGATTAAATTTACTTTTTTTTAACATCTTTATTGGAGTATAATTGCTTTACAATGGTGTGTTAGTTTCTACTGTATAACAAAGTGAATCAGCTATACATATACATATATCCCCATATCTCTTCCCTCTTGCATCTCCCTCCCATCCTCCTTATCCCACCCCTCTAGGTGGTCACAAAGCACCGAGCTGATCTCCCTATGCTGTGTGGCTGCTTCCCACTAGCTATCTATTTTACATTTGGTATTGTGCATATGTCAATGCCACTCTCTCACTTCGTCCCAGCTTACCCTTCCCCCTCCCCATGTCCTCAAGTCCACTCTCCATGTCTGCGTCTTTATTCCTGTCCTGCCCCTAGGTTCTTCAGAACCTTTTTTTTTTTTTTTTTCTTTAGGTTCCATATATATGTGTTAGCATACGGTATTTGTTTTTCTCTTCCTGACTTACTTCACTCTGTATGACAGACTCTAGGTCCATCCACCTCACTACAAATAACTCAATTTTGTTTCTTTTTATGGCTCAGTAATATTCCATTGTATATATGTGCCACATCTTCTTTATCCATTCATCTGTTGATGGACACTTAGGTTGCTTCCATGTCCTGACTATTGTAAATAGAGCTGCAATGAACATTTTGGTACATGACTCTTTTTGAATTATGGTTTTCTCAGGGTATATGCCCAGTAGTGGGATTGCTGGGTCGTATGGTAGTTCTATTTTTAGTTTTTTAAGGAACCGCCATACTGTTCTCCATAGTGACTGTATCAATTTACATTCCCACCAACAGTGCAAGAGGGTTCCCTTTTCTCCACACCCTCCCCAGCATTTATTGTTTGTAGATATTTTAACGATGGCCATTCTGACCGGTGTGAGGTGATACCTCATTGTACTTTTGATTTGCATTTCTCTAATGATTAGTGATGTTGAGCATCCTTTCATGTGTTTGTTGGCAATCTGTATATCTTCTTTGGAGAAATGTCTATTTAGGTCTTCTGCCCATTTTTGGATTGGGTTGCTTTTGTTTTTTTGTTATGGAGCTACATGAGATGCTTGTATATTTTGGAGATTAATCCTTTGTCAGTTGCTTTGTTTGCAAATATTTTCTCCCATTCTGAAGGTTGTCTTTTCATCTTGTTTATGGTTTCCTTTGCTGTGCAAAAGCTTTTAAGTTTCCTTAGGTCCCATTTGTTTATTTTTGTTTTTATTTTCATTTCTCTAGGAGCTGGGTCAAAAAGGATCTTGCTGTGATTTATGTCATAGAGTTTTCTGCCTATGTTTTCCTCTAAGAGTTTTATAGTGTCTGGCCTTACATTTAGGTCTTTAATCAATTTTGAGTTTATTTTTGTGTATGGTAGAACATGGATATTTAATCATATACTATAAATTTATCACATCCCTCTTTGCAATAAAATAGTATTCAGTATAAGAGAGGTGCAATTTGAACTCTGTCCAAAATAATTTATTATAGTTGATACAAAAAGTTTCAAACACCAATGCCTACAGGGTCCAGACAGTCATGAAATGGCCTGGATATAAGAAAATAGGAAATGGTGGGATGGTGTAGGGAGCATTTACTCCCTAAACCAGTTCTTTTCATATGGGAATTCCAGCCCCTTTTTAACAGAACTTCCAGTTTCTCAAAGGACAGTAGTAAACAAGATTTATATTTAAAATTTCCCCATTTGTAAATATTGGATTATATTATTCTCCATGCAGAACAAATAAACATACTTGAGGATTATATGCAACATGCAAAATCCCAGTGTACATTCACAGGAGAAAGATTCACAGTATGAAACAAATAGTCTGTATAAGAAGATTTCAGTATCTGATGAGCATTTTTTCTGCTTGTGCTATTATCTTTTGTTTATATAATCTTTCAGAAAAGAGATTTCCTGCTGTTTCCCATCTGCAGCTTTTGTAACTATCTCATGTATAAGAAGAATTATTCTAGAACATATTTTAAGTAATTTTTTATTACTGCCAGAGCATGCATTTCTACAAATAGAACCATAGATTATTTACCATTTTTTAGAGCTGATTTTATTTGGAATCCCATCCAATATGATTGTTTAATAAGATATTTATGTGAGATAACTTTTCTTTAAATACATAACTACAAACAACCTAAAATAGTCCAAACGTTTATTTTAAACTCTAAATTTTTCAGCACAAATAAAATCAAGATCCCTTGCCTTGTCCCCAACCCCCGCCAAAATGCCCATCTTTTTAAATGTACTTTATATGGTTATATTTTATCCATGTGGCTACTTCTATAGTAATGATCCATGGCTCAGGCAAGAATGTAGAAATGCAGAAACATTCTAAGGGTAAAGCAATGTAATCTACCACCCAAGACGCCAGCACAGAGGAAGCTGATGAAAATAGTGCATGTGCTGGACTAAACAGAGAATAATTAAGAACTCTTTAAGAGCCATGAGTTAGGCAAGTCTAATCTAAGAATGTGTTGGAGGATAAGTTCCTTAGAAGGAATTTGTTAAAATGTTGAGTTTGAGGTATGGCAGTCAAAGTCTTTGCTGAATTTTTTTCTGAAATTGTAGTTCTGTCACAATAAGGCCATATCTGAAACCAAAGTCTAATCCTGTGGTTAATTTTAGTTAAATAGGATGTTTAAAAAATCAGGTGGAATCTTAAAAAATACATTTGTTATCTTATATCAGCTTAGGAGATCTTGCAGCTGTTCATATTTTCACTTCATAGCACGTGTCACTGTGACAAATGAAAAATATTTTCATCCACTAGGATTACTGGGTTGCTAAAAAGCAATAAACAAGCTGTAACAAGAATTGTGTATGTAACTGACAGTTCATCAGACTATTCAGAGTGGAAATGAAGAAAATGAGAAGACTGGATAAAGTGTTTTCTGCTGACAAATGGTCTACATTACATTAATAATTTATTAGCTAAAATTTGTGATTATTACTGATTAATGTGGTTAGTATTGACTTATTTTAATGATTTCTCAACATATACAGGGTGAAACTATTAGACACAGCTCCCTCTGAAATCATCTTTCCCGTAGCTTTTTCATCTCCAAGGTGGGTTTCTATCAGTGGTCCTCCTTCAGAAAGGGAAATGAGGTTGCTTAAATTGTCCCCGTATTTTTCACCTTAGTCCAACTGAATATAATGGGGAGTTGCTTTTCAATTCTTACTTTCTTCTTTCTAGCTATTAATATTAAAGTAGTGAAAAATTGTTTTGAATGCAGGGACCTCTTGAGAAAGGAGTCTTAGTGAGACTTCAAAAAAAGTAGCAGAGTGTTATCACTCAATATAATGAATAAAAAATTCCAGTTAATAGAGTGGATATATTAACAGACTCTATAAAATACTATGCTTCAGAGATAGCCCACAGGGAGGAACAAAGATTCCTAGTCAAATGGATTTGAAAAATCTATGTAACATTCCATAGCATTAGAATCAGTTGTCCTGCAGAAAGGTAATATGTTTAATTTCACTGTGGACATCACTTCTTTAAACAAAACATATAAAAAGTCACCTCACATTTTTATGGAAATCCAGGAATAAATCACGTATGCATAATTCATATTACTCTAAGTGAATTTTAAGCATAGAATCAGAAATTTTAACAAACTTAAAAGATAATGTCCCTCTTCCTGGCCTTGAAGCGTATCTGTGACCTAAATTGCCCCCAGACAGATATGAATCATTTCCATTCTGGTAATTAGCTTTCTAATTAGCTTTCTAGAATGAGTTGTCTAAGGTTTTAAAATACAAGTTGCTTTAAAAAAATCTATTTGATGAAAATCTAAAAAAAAAAAAAAAAAGCTCGTAATATGGACTCTCATTATCAATGCTTATTTCATTAATAAAAAATCATAAAATTAACAAACACCTAAGAGAGGATTTATGATCCTCTCTGCCTGATGAGGTATAGGGAAAGACAAAAATCAGCAAAAATTTAAGTTACTATTTACTTTCCAAGGATGTGTGCTGGTACTAAATATTTTCCCTGAATTTCTAACGATATATTAGTCTGGATTTTATTTTTCCATTAACATCCAAAATAGCACTTTTCTTCTTAAAAAGCATGAGGATTTCATTTCCTTAATGTAATGTTCTTGTATGTGCATATATGGCATAAATAAAGATATAAGAATCATTAATGTCTGCCATTTATGACATTTAAGTTGCAGAGTTAATGCAAATCAACCTGTTCAAGAGGGGAAATACTTTAATAAGTGTTGCCACAACAGGAAGGAAGAATGAGTGCTCTGTACATACAGTGATCATGCACACGTGCTCTCTTTAATTTCTCTGTATGTAAATGGGTGGACCGAGATCATATGTCTATTATGCAAACAGTCCTTTGTCCTGTCAGGCGACTGAGGGAAAAAACCATAATCCTTGATGTCCTGGAGAATGTTTGCTAGTCCTCAGGGACTGACCGTCATTTAATTTGGGCAAGTTAGTGTCTGCCTTAGCTCTGTGTATTTACATATAAATTGTTTGTTGGGAGGTGGGGCAGAGAGGAAAGATATATTACAAACTGCTTCCCCAGATTATTTTATGATGTCTGCTTTCATGTGGGGTGTGTCTTCAGCAAATGAGTGGTATAGGGGGAAAATAAAGATGGAGGATATATATTCCCCCATATGTGGGAAATGAGCATCAGCAGGAAAGAAACTGTTAGCACGTGATCTATTTCTACATATAGTGAAAGAGAATTGATTTAATATGGAGACTTATTGCTATTTGGGCATAAGTGCGTATGACCTGCAAAGCTAATACACCCTTGTGCCAAGCAGGACTCATAGATTGCTCATGGATACTGCAGTTTTGCCCTGATTCATTAGCATGCAGTGATCCATGTATAGATTATCACCTGCCTGGGCCAGCATGAGTCAGATGCACATGGATTTTAGGACAGGGAATGTGTGTTTGACAAAGCTTTTCATAGACACTGTCATCATTTTCTAAGACATGGGATTTGAGACATAGCAGTTCAGAGATCGTTACGTTGGACGACCAGGAAATTTATACAACATTCTTAAACCAAAGGACTTTTATGGTAGAGGCAGGGGTTCAGGGCAGTTAGGTGAGGGAAGAGACTATTAATCTCAAAGTAAATAGTATACTACAAAACTGCAAAAATAATTACATAGCAATTACTAACAGAAAGTGAAGGCAAAATCAAAGCACCAGGATGGACCTTAATGCCTCTTGGCACATATAAACCACCTGCTACATTTTTTTTTTCAAAGTTAACATTTGTTGAGCACTTCCTGTGTGTCTGGCATTGTACTAAATACTTAATATGCATTTGCACGGTGAATTCTTCCTACAATTTTATAGGGTCAGTAATTTCACTTTTTCCCTTGTCCCCATTAACATAAGAAGGTTAAGTAACTTGATCAAAGTCACACAGTCAAGAAAGAGAGCCAGGCTTCCCTGGTGGCGCAATGGTTGAGAGTCTGCCTGCTAATGCGGGGGACACAGGTTCGAGCCCTGGTCTGGGAAGATCCCACATGCCGCGGAGCAACTAGGCCTGTGAGCCACAACTACTGAGCCTGCGCGTCTGGAGCCTGTGTTCCGCAACAAGAGAGGCCGCGACAGTGAGAGGCCCGCGCACTGCGATGAAGAGTGGCCCCCCCCTTGCCGCAACTAGAGGAAGCTCTCGCACAGAAACGAAGACCCAACACAGCCAAAAAAATAAATAATTAATTAAATAATAATTATGGGTGCTAATAATTTAAAAAAAAAAAAAAAAAGAAAGAGAACCAGACCCAAATGAGTGTTCATTCCACATTTTAACCACTATGTTATGTGGCCTAACATTTGGCTCTTTAGTGAAAAACAAGAGGACCTTTCCAAATTGGAAATTCTTACTCCTACACCTGCCTTTTCTTTATTAATTTCCTTTATTCCTATTGTTGTACACATGTGAGTGAATTGAGGATATTTGAACCAAGAATTTCCTACCACGGTAACGACCATTTGCCATTGACCATTTGGTTGCCACCCAGCAACTCAAATTAACCCCTGTCACCATATGATAAATGGAGAGTTGCTGTTTTTTTTTATTTCTTACTAAGCTTTTTTTTTTTGTTTTAATTTTATTTATTTATTTATTTTTGGCTGTGTTGGGTCTTCGTATCTGTGCGAGGGCTTTCTCTAGTTGCGGCGAGTGGGGGCCACTCTTCATCGTGGTGTGCGGGCCTCTCACTATCGCGGCCTCTCGTTGCGGAGCACAGGCTCCAGTCGCACAGGCTCAGTAGTTGTGGCTCACGGGCCCAGCTGCTCCGCAGCATGTGGGATCCTCCCAGACCAGGGCTCGAACCCGTGCCCCGTGCATTAGCAGGCAGATTCTCAACCACTGCGCCACCAGGGAAGCCCCCTATTTCTTACTAAGCTTTTACTGGGCAAAAAAGTTTACAAATATTTCACACTCAGGGAGAGGAGTTGGGATGGAGGAACATTAAGATGATGGTTGCTATAGAAACTGCCATCTAGAAAATTGGAGAGAAAGAGAGAGCCTGATTTCTCACAGAGAAATGAAACGAATCCCCTCAGTTTCTCAAGACATCAGAAAAATGTAAAGCTTTCTTTGATGCCAATGGCATATCTTTGCAGCCAACTCATTGACCTAATTTAATATAATTTGACTTATTTAGGACCTATTTATATCATTTCTACCTTCAAAATAATTGGAGACAGAATACAAAATTAAACATAAACAATGAAAACAGTCATTAGAGATAAAACAACAAAAGAGGAAATTACTTAATTTGACAACTGAATCATGAATTTGACAGTAAACCTGTTGAAAGTTTAACCTAAAAATAGATGTGTTAATATTTATATTTTACAACTCAGATACAATTTTCAGTTCAAATAAAATAATTCATGAATTTGTTTTCTGATCTGTCATGATATAACTTGGTTTGATGTTGACTTTAGCTTTAACAGACATCTTTAAGGAATCATTTTATTTAGGATTTAAGAAGACTAGGGAAATTACATTGGTGGCCGGACCTCAAGTAAGAAAAGTACCAAAGTCTATACTGAGAGCTGGACCCAGAATGGGCTCATCAGCAAAACCTAGATTTGGATCTATGTTCTCACACAGAGTAGCTGTATGATCTTGGGGAAGTTATGAAATCACTCCAAACTTCAGCTTATTCACCCACAAAGTGAATTCAATAAGAATATCAGCCTCAGTTTTTTTAGTGCTGTTGAAAGTAAAATGTGAAAATGTGAGTAGAATATTTAGCACAGTTCCTCGTATACAGTAAGCTCTGAATAAGTAGCTCTTATACTATTATTAGTTGGAAATGTTAGGGGGAAAAAGCCCCTGAGACCACAGAAAGGAAGTTGTTGGACAGAAGAAGACATAAAATATAACACAAGATAATATAATATTAAAGTATATACACATATATATTTCTATATGTCTGTCCAACATATACATATAATGTAATAAAATAAATAAAAATAATAGCCTAGAAGATAGGTGTAAGGTGAGCTAATTAGCTCTGGATCAGTTATACATGGTTCCAGGTAGGAAACTAGCCAAACTTTACATTTGTGTTTTTATGTGTTACAAGTTAAAACTATTTTGTAACATAAAGCTGAGTTCAAATTTGCTATGTCTTGGCACACACATTATGAGCTGGTTGTCAATTTCAAGATAGGCTTAGATTTATTAGGTGTAGTTAAATTTAATAACATGCTTGAACTAGGCCTGTTCAGTTCAGTTTTACTTCCATAAAACATGTTGGTAGTAGTACTTTCCCAGACTGCTTTTTTTCAGCACTGAGTTTCACAACACACACGTACAGTATTTTAAAGACTTAAAGAAGTGCTGAATCATAATGAGGGTGGTTTTTGAAATACTGTGATATGTATTGTGAAACTTCAATTTGTTTAGAATGTTTTTCTTTTCAATATCCCACTTACTTCCCAAGTGAATTTGAAGTGAATCACAATAAAAGGCTCAGATATAATAGGAGCATTAAACCCACACATACACACACACACACACACACACACACACACACCAAGCGGAGCTCTGAAATACCGTTAGGGTATACAAAGAAATGAGGTTGTGGAGAATCGCAGCTATGAGAACGAGAAATGTAGGCTAAGGTGGTGTGGCTGTGAGCGTGGAATTAATCTAGGAGTAGCCAATTATAAAAGTAAACTTAGTGAGTGAGTTTCATGATCATCCTTACCAGATCAAGACAAATTTCTCCCTAAGCTCCATGAGGAATAAACGGAGCACCATGATTTCCACTCTTGACTCTAAAGGACTCTTGAACACCTGTGGACAATGTTTTCCTCAATAATGACTTTTTTAAAAAAATGTAGAATGATTTAAGTATTATTTTTGTATGTCATATGAATTTAATTAGAAAATATTTTAATCCCATGTGTAGTATTTACTAACACATAACATTTGGCTTTATCAATTTGCTATCACTAATATTATAGATATTATTATTGGGTTTTTATTTTTCTGCATATTCTGATAAACACAGATTATTACTGAAAACCTTCTGCATCGAGAGCCACCATCAGTCTCTCTACCACATTTTAGGATATTTTTCATATTCAACAGTTTAAATATTCATGATTCATAAACACACAAAACAAGTTAATCAGTTTGATTTTGGATTTGCAGAAAAGCATTTTCCAAATTGCCCCTTAACTCCAGCCTGTATTGTCTGTACGTGTTTAAATACATACAGAGAACTATACTTTTGCGTAAGTGAAAAACATGAATGGGAGGCAGTGCAGAGAGGTTAAGGATTGTGTGCTTTTGATCAGTCAAACAAGAAAAGGAAGCAACTGATACTGATCTAGAACCAAATAGAATAGCTCTGGAGCTTTCTGAAACCGTTCAAAATGCCTTTGGGAAAGTTATTTTTCAAAAGTGTCTTTCCATCTTATTTCCTCACCTGGCACCTCCGCCCCACGGGCATTCCTCCTTCAGAGAGCTGATGCCCAGATTGTGTCTACAAAGGAAACAATGTTTTCCTTCTTAATAGAATCCTAGAGAAAATGTCTCAAGTTCCCCCCTCTGCTATTCAAGCTTATAGTCAGCTTTCCATACACTGTGAATAAGAGACGGATCATTTCCAGAGCTCATCTCTCACAATTCTGAGGATAAAAAAAGAAAACAAGTTTTGATTCGTCCTTCCCTATATAGAACATATGTTTTAAGTTTTATTTCTTTTAAATATAAAACTAATTTTCATTATAATATAAAAATATAACTATATACTACACAGTAAACCGCATGTATTCAAGTCTGAAAATTGATTCTAGTATGTTGAAAAATAACAACCACACAAAATAGCGATATGGCTTTCCTGTACCACTTGACTCATATACCTCGATTGAATTTCTCATATTTTTCAGAAATAACAACAAATTCCTTTTGCACAAAGCAATGCAACAAAATAATAATCTTTAATTATTAGTTTTTAGTATTAATTCCAGGCTCCCTTAACAGAATGCATTTTTCATGTATTTTCTATAATTACACATGATATTCAAATTTCCTTTCTTATAAAGATTCTCCAGTAAAATAGAGCTTGATATATTGTGTTCTGTATTGATATTATATTTATTTTATAGATAAGAAAGAACATTTTAATTCCAGAGGTAGCTTTTAAAAATCTTTTACGTGAAATCACAGTGACCAAAAATAAAAGTAAAATTAAGATGTTTTATTTAGACCTGTTGTCTTTATCTTCTCATATATTATGCTTACAAACCAATGGGTACATGCACAAATATAATTCCTTTCCAATTATATTGCATGTCATCTAATATAGCATTTTGAGATAATAAAAAATTGCTGATAGGTAATTCTTGTTTTCCAGACAACAAGCCTTAAAAAAATTCTTAATTTATTCATTCTCATCTAGGATTAGAAGGTAATACTTTCACTCCTGTCCTTCATGCTAACTTGGTAGGTTATCTGCTGTATATCATTTAACCTCTGAGTTTTCCTTTTGTCATATGTAAAGATGATTGCTCCAATGAGATTATGCCTGTGAAAAATGTGTTTCTTCAACTACACTACCCAGGAAAACTTAAAGACCTATAGATTTAGGGTACCTTAAAAGAACAGTACATAAAAGATTATGGCAATTTGAAGCCCATCTCTCCCCACATAACCAGAAAGTGAACTGACTTTGTTATAACTCCCTTGGTTAGAACTCTTTAGTGATGTCCCCTCGCCTTCTCTGCACAGCAGAAAATTCTTAGCAAGGTTTGCAAAGTGATTTGTGAGCTGGCTCTGCCTGATTCTCAAACCTCACCTCTTACATCTCTCAGCCCCCTCCCTAATCAACACCAAACCCCTCCTACAACCACACACACACACACACACACACACACACACACACACACATTAACTTTCTTACAAAGCCTTGCTTTATGTGTTCCCTTTTGCTTCTGGGCCCTTGTATAGATGCATCTCTTTGCTATCCTTCTCTCCTCCCTCTTTTAGGTCCAGGGGACTGTTCACTTCCATCTACAGGAAACCTTCATACAACTCCCTCCTGTAAGGGAGGGAGTTCCCTCCCTCCAATAAGCCACAGATTTTCATATCTTCAAGCCTTATCCAACCAAATGGAATATGCCTTTTTATTTATCTGACTTTGCCAAAAAAAGTTCTTGATGGCAGTGCCTGCAGCTTGTTTGCCACTGTGTCCATATATACATTGTGACACAGTAAGCATTTAATAATTAACTCTTGCAAAAGAAAGAAAAAAGGAATTGAGGGAAGCAAGGGAGAAGGGCAAAATGGAATCTAGCTGTCAGTATCAAGCAAGACAAGAAATCAAAATAAAACTTAAGAGTGGAGAGGACAGGTAACCTAGTCTTAAACTATGCCCACAAATGGAAGTTACTAGAGAGAAGAAAGCTGAGAGATGGCACAGGCAGTTTTCAGAGGCTTGAAAAACTCCTCTAAGTATCATGGAGAATCATGTTCAAATTCTAGAATGATTACTTGATTTGAAGAGCTTAGATTACTTATCGTCAATTATTGTCTGACATTAGGGGAGTTTAATTTTTTACAAATACATTTTTTTGTTGGAGAATTTCTCTTACTGATGGTTCCTAAAAAATATGTCAGATTTTTTTTTTCCTCTTGAATAGTTAAGGGAATAATGGATGATGTATCTAATTAAATTATTTGATGTCTTGTGGTATGTTCACGTCTCAGTATGCCGTAAGCACATCAAATTATATCAGATTTCGAATGATTTATACACTAAAAAGTAGTTATGAATGGAAGTCAATGGCCTTTTTTTTCAGTTTTAAAAGCCAACAATTCACTTTATCTGAGTCTTGATGGAAAAGAAGTTATGGGGATTCTTAGGAAGCCTTAGTCATGGATTTCCTGGCTGCAAGAAACACAAAACACTTCAACTAGCTCAACTAAATAATGTTTATCAAAAGAGAAAGAGAGGAAGAGAGAGAGGAAGTATTGGCTTTCCGTGTGCCTAACACCAGACTAGACTTTATTCAACTACAAAAGTAAGCACTCACTATCATCTGACAGATTGGCCTCTCATCGAAATTCCAAATTTTTGGATGAAAGAATCTGAACCATCCAATTTAGGCAATGCGCCTTGCATCAGTTTAATCAGTTATGGCCAGAACGTAGATGAGAATTGCTGATGATGTGCTGTTGAAGAATATAATGTTCTCCTTTCTGGTACAGATTATTGTGGAAAAATTTATAGATCAGATGGCCATGATTGGCTTCCTTAAAAAGAGGTTGACAAATAAGAAATTCTGTCATATGAGACTGTAAAGTTCTTTTACTAATGATTTTGGAAAAAAAATTTTTTTTTCCTTTTCAAGTGGTATGTGAAAGACAGCTTATTTCTTCTAATTAAATTAGCTTTTTGCTCAGTGTTTCCCCCACTTCCCACACTCTGGCTCAAGATTCTATACTTACAACAAATTAACATTTTTTCTTGTGGTTCATTTGCTTTAAATGAGATTTAAATGTAATGCAATAGTGTAAAGTTAAAAGTATCTTCGATTCAATCTTCCTAAATATCACCATGTCAATGCAGTTTACATAAATGTACTTGAAACCTTTATATGTTTTTGTAAATTGAGCTCATGAAGGGATGTCAGTATAATTGCTTGATTTCTTATGGCTCCAGATTGTAACATATTTTATGAATCAAGTATTCTTTACTACGCAGCTAATGGAATTATCTCTAAAATAGTTTTATAACACAATTAAAATTAAATTATTTCCTCAAAACTAATCCATTTATTCAACCCTCCTGGAAAGACTGATTTTTCTGAGAGAGATCCTGGTAATTTATCTCCATTGTCATTTTTTTTTTTTTTTTTTTACTAGAGAATCTAAGTTATTTTAACTGTTTCTTAGTGGCAGTTAAATGTTACAATTTTTTTCCTTTTGATATTGTTTTACTTAGGCCTCTTTCAGTTGCAAGTAACAGAAAGCAAAAGCTAAATCAGCATAATCTAAAACGTGTATTTATTAGTTCATATAGCCAGAAATCATTCTTATGTCTGACTTCAGGTTGGGGTCTGCATTGGACTCAAACTTGTCACAAGGACCCAATCCTTCTTTCCACTTTCTCAAAAAAGCTATCATTTCATTTTGGGAGGATGGCAGCTACACCCCATTTTTACATCCACTTCCCTGATAGCACCAAGCAGTGTCCCAGAATTGAGTCTTGTAGATTTCACATGGTCTAAAATGAGTCTTTTATTAAACTCTGAATCAATCACTATGCCTTGGAGATTACTGATTTCTTTTGCCTGTAAGCCATAAATTACACTCTTGAGCAAATGGTGCCCTGCCAAATACATTCCCAGAGAATGAAAGAGTTCTAGTTGTTCAAACAAATTTAGGGCTGTAAAAAGAAAAAAGGAGAATGGTCTACTACAGTACTGACTAATGATATAATCATTTAACAATGAAAATTAATATTTATTTAGCCCTGTCTTACTTAGGCCCAATATTAGGCATTTCCCTTACATTGGCAAAAGTCAGACATTATTATCTACATGCTATATAGGTAATGAGATAGCCACGTGGATAAACTGATCATCTAATCCATGATCTTGTAGTTTATAAGTGAAATTGCTAGGCTTTGGGTCAGTCCTACCTCCACAATTCCCTAATCAAATCACTTATTCTCATGTCCAAAAAGGAGAGGTTGGCCCTGATGATCTCTAACTGGCTTTCCATGTTGAAAATCCGATGAATCTATGATTATAAATTAACAGTTGCTCCTACCAAAAAAATGACTGAATTCTGACCATGTTTTTCAGCCTTACTGCCAAACTGTAATCTAGGCACTTAGCATCTTTGACCCTAACCTTTGCAGCATGTTTTTACTTAATCATGCTGCCTCAAGCTTTTCTCCTCCAACTCATCCTCCCCATGGTTGTGTGATATTGTGCAGTAACAAATGTGATGATGTTCTTCTCTTCCTTCTGCTTCTTCCTGTTGATTTTTGGATTAAGTTTAGACTCTTTAGCTTGATACACAAATGCCTTCATCTGAACACAACATGCAATTTAAAACCATATTATTCCCCTTCTCTCTAAATCCTCACTCACATTGAACTTTTTGCTATTTCCCAAACTCCCCATGTTTTTAAATTTCCCATTCTTCCTTAGTTCTCCTTTTTGGCCAACTCCTTCTGGTTTTTCAAAAGAGTGATGAAGAATAATACATTACTGTGCAGTCTTTCCTGATTCCCCCAAGGAAAGCTAGTCAAGCTTTCCTGTGTGTACCATCAGCATTTACATGGAGAAGTGTAAAGAGCTTTGGCAAATAGATATGCATTATAAAACTTCCTTATGTAAAATAAGCATGTTCTGTGTGTCTTCACTTTGCTCACCCCTAACAGCATAAGAGTAGGTTCTGATATTTATAGCCTATCATGATAAAAGCATCATAGGTAGAAGCCAATCAGCTACTGGTGCAAGCATACAGGTGTTAGTAAATTGATGTCTTCATATTTCAATATTGAGTCTTCAATTTTCACTGGACCCAAATGTCATCTTGAGAAAATAAAGAAATTCATTTAAAAAAAACCCTGATGTTTTCATTTATAGCAAGAACTCTGCCAGCATATCAAGAAAATGTCACCATGACGTCTTATATATCATTCTTCCCTATGATATTTCTAGAATGACAGTTGATAACCTGAAGGCTATGGGATGAAAGTAGAATCAGAGTAAGACCAGTTGGAGGTGTGATCTAGCTGGTGAGCATAACAGAACTGGTTAGACTAATGATTCATGTCACTTGGATGGGGGTCAGGGTCAGATTCATAACTTTACCCACAACACATAGAATATAGGGGTCAGAGCAAGTGAACAGTTGATCAAAGGTGTTTCTCTAGTGGGTGGAGTAACTAGACAAAGATGGGAGGAGGTAGCGGCAGATTAGAAACTTTTTTAAAAATAAAGGAATGAGGTAAGACTCTGACTTGCAGCTGCTGACAATGACATTGGTTCTCTTATTTCCAAAATACCTGTTCCTCACCAATATACTTTAACACAGATTACAGACTCTATGGCCATGGTGATACAGTGATCTGAAAAATATTAAGGATAAAAAGCCTTTCTGTACTATGCTGGATTTGAGGAAACATAATGCAGAAGAATTTGAAAGACTGAGAGTATATTGTTCTCACAGCGATGTATAAATTAAGCAAGCAGGTAGTGGGAAGCAGCTGCATAGCACAGGGAGATCAGCTCTGTGCTTTGCGTCCCCCTAGAGGGGTGGGATAGGGAGGGTGGGAGGGAGACGCAAGAGGGAGGAGATATGGGGATATATGTGCATTTATAGCTGATTCACTTTGTTATAAAGCAGAAACTAACACACCATTGTAAAGCAATTATACTCCAATAAAGATGTTAAAAAAATTAAAAGTGAAAATAAATTAAGCAAGCAGGGCTTTTAGGGAGAGTAGGGCCAGGTTTACGAATGCTTCACAAAATGTTGGCTCCTGGTAAGATGGTACATGGTCTGTGACAGTCCAAAAGCTGAAGGTAGTGCCTGCTTTTCTGTGATCTATATTCATCTACAATCATCTGATTTGAAGAGGACAATTGAACCACTCCCTAAGAAAATGAAAATTTTAACTGAAATTTATTTCAGCAAGTAAACTCAAAAGTCACCTCCCTTTTAGGCAACAGATTAATAGCAACACATTCGCCTGCTGAATCTATTATAGAAAACTTGACGTTTAGGTTACGTCAAAGCCTACTGAGTGTGAAAAACAGAATAATATTTTTCCTCACGAAAATATTATTCTACATTCGCATCAGAATTTTTTCCTATAAAGTTTTGTTCTCTAAATGTTTTTTAATTAGGTAAAAGAAAGAGCACAAAAATAATGTGCTCATGCTGGATTTCTAGGGGGAGTGTAAAACATTAATTATCACAAGTTCTCTGAATATAAAATTTCAAAATGACATCTCTTTTGACTGTCATACTGATTGTGAGTGTGTATATGTGTGCTTACCATTTTACTTCATTTTGAATATGTAAAGAAGGGAATTCACATTGAAAACATTTATGAAAATGTTTTAGTTCTTCATCAATCAATTAATGAAAATATTTAATTAATAATGAAATTATTTCATATTCTCTAATATGAGAACCATACTGTAAAGACAAATATATTTGTATTTAACTAAGTTATTTTGTACTTTAATTAAATGTTCTAGCCAGTAAGTAACAGCATAATTTGGCACTAACTTTTGTTTTATTTGTTACCAAAAATGGCAAAATCATCCTCTCAGCCATCTTTAGGCTAATTGTCAATCTGTCATACTTCTTTTATCTCTTTAAATAATATATTCCCTCCTGTATATATGTTCCAGAGAAGAGTTATCTGCAAACATCAGTCCTTGTATTCTTTTAGCTAATGATTCTATTTGCTGTTTGCAAGCAATTACTGTAGCCTAAAGACTCTGTTCAAGGAAGGAGCCCATGGGAGAAGTTAAGAGACAGATGAAAGATTGCGGGAAGACATACTTAGAAAGTCAAAAACCCACAAGGGATTTATAACTAGACTATAAAAGTAATTTCTCCAAGTCAAAAACAAAAGAGAGAAAAAAGGGCAGGAACCACAAGAAAAATATGGGTGAAGTTATAAAAAAACAGTTTGCAATGTAGGAAACCCAAAAGCTAACAAACGTGAAGTATGCTCCAATCCATTGGGAATTAGAGACATGCTAATTAAAACAACAATAATATATCACTTTACACCCATGAGATTAGCAAAATTTAGAAAGCTGGATAATGCCAAGTGTTGGAAGGAGTAGCGGGAAATGGGAAACCTCCTGCACAGAATGTGGAACTATGCAGCCATCCAGAAAAGCAATCTGAGGTAGTTTTAATCCAATTAAGTTCACATACGTACTATATCCCCACAACCCACCACAAAACATAGCCTGGAGAAATTCTCATACAGGCTGTTACAGGACACACACAGGAAAGTTCTTGACAGTGTTATTTGTATTAGCAAGGAGTTGGTGTTAGTGTTGCTTGTGGTTTTAGAGCAATGTAGGTACCTATCCCCGGGGAATGTGTAAGGAAAGGATGCAGGCTATACACTACTAAGTACCACACAAGACTTAAAGGCAACATATTAGATATTCCTACAGCAATAGGAATAGATCCTTAAGATACAATGCTGAGTAAAAAAGAATAAGAAAAAGCATCTATAGCAAATGTAATTTGTTTTTTTTTTTAAAAAAGACATGCACACAAATCACAATATTTTATAAGAACACATTAAAATAAAAGGATACCCATCAAAAACGTTTGAATAACTGCCTAAGTGAGGGGAGGGACAGGACAGTGGGGGATGGGGAGTGGGAATAGAAAGAAAGAAATGAACAAATAAGCCAAACAAAAGATGGGCTTCACACTACCAATGATATACGGTACCAGGAACTATAAAGTCTGACTGACCCAACGCTCTACACCTGTGGTCCAAAAAAACCCCCAAAACAACAACAAAAATTTTGAATTAACATACATGGAGATACAAATATAAGTGAACCACATAGTTTGGGTATCCACCAGTTTCACTGATATTTCAGTCATTTACCCTACACATTTCTGTTTTTGACTTAAATTGAACTCCTCGAAACAATATGTCTGCTCACATCTAAAATCAAGATTTCCAGACAAAAACACCGCTAAGCTTCACTTGGGAGCACTAACCCAACTTCAATATCCCTTTCAGTGAGACTTCTCAAATTTCAAGGAATTTGTGACCCTCTTGACTACATAAAGGGCCAGTCTACTGAAGCAGGCCATTTATAATTTTGAGTTATCTGTTTAAACGGAAAGGGAAGTTGTCTTTGATTTCTAATAGAGATAAACTCTTTCCTGGGAATAGTGTTGCTTGTGGTTTTAGAGGCTCAATGATTCAGAGCTGTTGCCTTCTTGTGCCAATTCAGGCGCTTTACGTGTCCAGACAAAATCTCTCTCAGCAATGGCTTTGATATAAAACCACTGATATTTAAATATCAAAATGTAACTCTTTGGCCTAGCAATAACCCTCCATGTGGGAGGCTTGGATGAGATTTCCAGACCTGCTCTCTTGTCCTTGGATCTACAGCATCTGGAAATGATACTTGTGGTCATGGTAATACTTCAGTCTGTCAGAGTACATTTTATCCAAATTTTTCAGTGTGCTTTGCAATTTATTAATCCTTGCAACACCTCTAGGAGGTAGGCAGATATTTTTTCCCTTGAGGAACTGAGGCAATAGACAGTGGAAATGAGAACTGCACAAGGCCAGGCAGCTGGATGAGAGGGTGGAAGGAAGTCCTTTGCACTTAGGAGAACAGCCAATCCCATTAAATGGTGAATTCATTTGACATGACCATTAAACGAGTCTTAAAGGAAATTTTATAGCTTGTGAACAAAGAACAAGGTTTTGGAAACCAAAATTAATGAGGGCCTAAGGAACTGAAAAATAAATTGTGACATTTAAAATGTGCTTCTTAAATATTCTATTGCACATTCGAATTTACTGAGTTTAATCAGTGAGATTAGAAGAAAACACCAAAGATACTGAACTAAAAGCTTGCAAGTATGTGGGCCATGGTAGTATCTTTGTTTGGGAAATATAACTTCTTTGAAAGTATGTCGTCTTCTTTTTATAAAATAGAGTGACATTTTGATACTGTTATCTCTTTCTTCTTTTTGATTTCTTAGCTGACCTCCATTCCATTTCTCATTCTTCATGTAGATTAATCAGATTTTCCTGATGGCTAATGGTCAGCTTGTCTGTGCTCTCTGATCGCCTGTGGAAACAATGATATATAAATCAAAGAGTGTGTTTTTTAATTTATTGCTAACTTTCTCTGCAATTTCTCAGATCCATTTTAGATTCTATTAGATTCCATTAGACTATTTGTAACCCTAATATAAAATGCAGGAGTGTATAAATATAGTCTCTAAGGTATATCATTCCAGATCATTCATTTATTCCACATTCCCCATTTATACCACAAGTAAATATTTACCAGACCTACTATATTTCAACCAGTGTCCAGAAACTGGAGATACCAACAATGAACAAGAAGCAAACCTATTAAAAACTTTTTAGTTATTGGGGACTCAGGCCAAATATATATACACACACACACACACACACATATATATATATATAATTATAGTAAAGGAGAGTCAATGTGAATAATACAGGATTCTATTAACTTAAGAGGGCTCCTGCTCCTGACTTAAGGAATCATGGACAGTTTTATGGAAGTAGTGGTATCCACACTGAGACCTGAAGGAGTTATCCAAGCAAAAGAAGAGAAATTGAAGGATAAAATATTATTGGCAAGGGGAACAACTGTTGTAAATTCGATAGATATTATATAGCATACTCAACCAGGGTAATGAAAAGGATAGTGATAGTTACTATCCTAATAACGGTAATAATGACACTTAGTATTTATGAATATTCATTAAGTACTAAGTCCTGTGGTTTGTACTTAAAGAGCATTATCTCAAGTTCTCCTCACAACAGCCCTCTGAAGAATATTATTATACTGA
The DNA here is from genome assembly GCF_949987535.1 of Balaenoptera acutorostrata. Lineage (NCBI taxonomy): Eukaryota > Metazoa > Chordata > Mammalia > Artiodactyla > Balaenopteridae > Balaenoptera > Balaenoptera acutorostrata. Next base: position 119,109,195 of record NC_080067.1, read on the forward strand.
TTTTTCAGCTGAGGAAAATGGAGATGAGATATTAATAGTTTTCCCAATGTTGCCATCCAGTAAAGAGGATGATTTGGCATTTAAACTTGGTCTGGGAGACTCCAAAGCTCAGAAGTGGTTTAAAGCACAAATGTGGAGACACTGCCTGAGCGAATTTTTCACTGCATGACCTTGGACAAATTTCTCAGTCTCTACATGTCTCAATTTTTCCCATTAGTAAACAGCATTTGTAATAGCACCTGCCTGTAGGATTGTTGTGAGGATTGAATGAGTTAATACATTGAAGGTGCTTAAAATAATATGTGGTACACATAAGCACAATGAAAGTGTTTGCTATTGTTTTCTTTTTATTAAACCTTACAAATATATTGCCTCTACTGACAGAATTATAAAAATGCAAAGATGACAATGGCAAATGAAAAGGCCAGGGCCAGTTGAAAGAACTGAATTGCAATTTTCTTACAAGGACAATAGAAACCCATTGAGGTTTTAGACAGAAGAGTTAAAAATCAGTTAAGCACTTTTAAATATCATTTTGTATTTAAATGTAAAGCAGTTAGATGATTTTTGCAAGAATCCAAGATATCTTAGTCTACTTAGGATGCTATAACAAAAATACCATAGACTGGATAGCTTAAACTACAGACATTTATTTCTCAAAGTTTGGGAGGCTGGGAAGTCCAAGATCAGGGCACCTTCATGGTTGGGTTCTGGTGAAGAGCCACTTCCCGGCTCACAAATGATACCCAATTTATTGCTGCGTCCTCGCATGACAGAGAGATCAAAAGCTCTGGTGTCTCTTCCTCATTTTACAAGGGCACTAATCCTATCATGGAGGCTTCAACCTTATAGCCTCATCTGAACCTAATTACGTAATTATCTCCCAAATGCCACACTTCCTAATAACATCACATTGGAGTTAAGGCTTCAACATATTAATTGTGAAGGGGACACAAACATTCAATTCGTAACACTGGCCTATGATGATAATCACCTGAGCTACGATGTTAAGAATGGGGATAGAGAGACTAAATAAAGGATAGATTTTGTAGGTAGGGGACGGGAATTCATAATTAATTAGATATGGGGAATGATGCAAAGAAAGGGGAAAATGATGGTGTCTGAAATACATGAGAAAAACTAGTTGATTGAGAGGATAGTTATTTGTACAATTTTGGGTACGTTTAGCTTGAAATGCCTTCTACATATCTCAAGTGGAACTGTTTACTAGACAACTGGGTAAATCTATCTAGATTTCAAGAAAGTGGTCCGGGTTTAATCTTTAGGGCAACACACTGAGAGTAATTAAATCCGTGGGATCGTATGAGATTGTTCAAGGACTGTGTGCCGTGAGGGAGGAAAGCTGAGGTGAGAACGCTGAGGACCATCAACATTGACAAGAGAAGAAAAAGGAACTTCAAAGCAGAAGCCGGAGAAGAAAGGAGAAATCCATACAACCACCAGTAGAGTCATGGACAGAGAACTTTTCAAGAAGGGAGGAGGGATAAGCAGCATCAAATGCTTCTATGAAAACAAATCAGATAAGAATTAAAACATCTGGGGCGGGCTTCCCTGGTGGCGCAGTGGTTGGGAAAACGCCTGCCAATGCAGGGGACACGGGTTCAAGCCCTGGTCTGGGAGGATCCCACATGCCACGGAGCAGCTGGGCCCGTGAGCCACAATTACTGAGCCTGCGCGTCTGGAGCCTGTGCTCTGCAACGAGAGGCCGCGACAGTGAGAGGCCCGCGCACCGCGATGAAGAGTGGCCCCCGCTTGCCACAACTAGAGAAAGCCCTCGCACAGAAACGAAGACCCAACACAGCCAAAAATAAATAAATAAATTAAAAAAAAAAAAATGGAGTGTATGAAAAACACTTAAAAAAAAAAAAAAAAAAAAACAAACATCTGGGGCTTCCCTGGTGGTGCAGTGGTTGAGAATCTGCCTGCCAGTGCAGGGGACACGGGTTCGAGCCCTGGTCTGGGAAGATCCCACATGCCGCGGAGCAACTAGGCCCGTGAGCCACAACTACTGAGCCTGCGCGTCTGGAGCCTGTGCTCCGCAACAAGAGAGGCCGCGACGGTGAGAGGCCCGCGCATAGCGATGAAGAGTGGCCCCCACTTGCCACAACTAGAGAAAGCCCTCACACAGAAACGAAGACCCAACACAGCCATAAATAAATAAAAATTAAAAAAAAAAATAAAAAATAAAAAAATAAATAAAACATCTGCTAGATTGAGTATCAGGTATGTAGCTGGTAATATTGGGAATGTGATTAAAGTGTAAAAGTGAGACAGAGTTTGACTGCAGATTGCTCAAATTTTAGATGATTTTTATGTTCAATTTGAAACAAATGTCTTGATTTTTTTAAGTTTTTTCGTGAGTTTCCGAAACATACACACATTCTGTTATTCATCCATTCATTCCCACATTCACTCTTTCCTTTCTCCTGTTTCTCTATGTACTGAGCTCATTCCTGTGTCAGGGCATTTATTTTTGCTGTCCCATCTTCCTGGAGATACACAAGACAGAGCAAACTCTTAAGCAGTTGTTTTAATGGTTAAGAGAATAATAATGGTGGGTAACATAGGATTGTGTTTAATTGTGAAGAAGATACTAAAGAAGGAATGCAAAAGAATTTCTCAGATATATATGTGACTAGATTTCTGCCTCATAGCTGTTATAACAGAGGACAAGTTATAATAACTTTTTTAATAGTACATTCTGATCATCACACTAATATAGTAGATAATATGCCCTTTGCAATATTTTTCTCATTAATATTTTAAAATTTAAGGGAAAACATACATTTTATTAATCAATACATTGCTCTTCTATTTCATATTCATTCGAGTGATATTATAAATAGACTTTTCTCACTGATTTTCATATTTGCATGGAATGCCAAGCCTTTTACATAATGTAATAGAAACACCTTCTTTAATATTAACTCACTTCATTATTAATGTTAGTATAATATTATTACAATATTAATATTAATGCTACAAAAATATATGACTGTATGTATGTTACTAATACAATTTTTAAATGTTAAAGGTTTTCTAAAATCAAGCTATATTTCCTTTTAATAAACAAGCCTTAAAATTTTTTAACATGTTCCCTCAGAGCACTTGCAAGTTACCCTTCCAAACAAAATGATGACATTCAGTTTCTTTCATTTAAATTCTGTTAGCTATCACAAACTACATACAGCAGAGATATGATGATATAATGCAGTTCTGTCAAATGTCTTTCCTGATGTTAAACGGGCCTATCGTATCCTATCCTCTGTGGCCATACAGATAGTGTGGGAATCAAACAAATATTCAATGCAAAGTATTTCCTACAGATCCAGAGTCTTCTGTTTTCATTTACAGAAAAAAAAAAAGAACAAACGTCCAGTTATCTCGAACCTTTAGCACATGAACCATTTTATGCACCAAAGCATAACACAGCAAAAAACAAGTATGTAAAAGTGCTTCATAAAACACAAAGCATCATTTTCATGAGAGCTAAGGATTCACCTTTCGATACCAAAGATTTAAAAAAAATTTTTTTTTGAAGTAACTCTTTCAAATGTATTTCCCTCTTTGTTTTACATGTGTAAGAATATGATGAACATAACTGTTTGGTTAATGGACTTTTCATGCTACATTAGATTACTTGCCATTCCCTAGCCAAACATTGCATATCTACAGCTCCGTGCTCTTACACTCTTTCTAGAAAATTTTTGCTCACCCTACCTACTCTAAGTTTCAAGTTGATTGGCACACCTCTGCAACACTGTTCAGGTTATGTGTTAGTATTACAAATATAGCACTCAGTCTTTCTTCTTTTCTGTCATTTACCCCATAGTCTAGTGCATCTAGACTTCTGTTGAAGGGTTAGAAAATTAAGGTACCAAGAAATGTAGAAGTATTTTTTAATCCCTAAATGGAGTTCTCTAATGTCACTGTTTGTTTTCTGTCAATAGTTAAAAAGAACAAAAAGCAAATAAATCTCTTTTCCATAAATGCATTTTACATAATCAAATATGTCAAGAACTGTCCTTTAATTCAAACTATGTCTTGTGAGTTTAAAGGATGCTTCATCTTCCTCAACACAGAAAAAGAATCACTAACCATAAGACTGCATTGAATTTAATGATGACATTCTTTTCTATTTCCACTCATTACAATGCTTTTCACCCCTTTACTTCACCTGCCTTGACCCTTTACATGATTATTTCTCTGCTTTCCTTCATATAAATGGCTCTGCTTTTTGTCTTCCTACAGTTACAGCATTGACACTCCTTTCTTTAAAATCTCTGTCCTTTGATATTTGTGTTCACTCTATACTTCCATTCTATCACATCCCTACAAACAGAATAACCATTTAAATTTAATTTTAAAAGTTCTTAGAGTTGAAAGAAACATAGAAAAATTTGCATCAATCACCTTCACTTTACCAATCCTGGAAAAGATCTTTTTTCTTTTGCCATAAAAAATTTATGTGAGTTACACAAGTAGCTGAGTTTTGACTAAAATTTTATAACGATAATGACAATAAAGCACTACAATTGAATCCTCAAGTCACAAAGAAAAATGTGTCATTAGATTAAAGTCACATCCTAAAAATATGTATCCCATGGAAATATTATTTTAATTAGTTGGGCATTCAGGAAGAAAAGATAAAAATTTAAAAATGGTAATTAGCTTTTAAAAGTATGTAACTTTTGATCCAAATACACATCAAAGATTAAACTACTCGGACTGAGATAAATCATGGTGAACACACTGAAGATGGTGAAGCATACACCTATCTACATGAGAAATAATTTGTAAAATTACACTTTGAGCCGGGTCAGCGTTATTAAGATATAGGAGTCAGTTTCCCTAGACATTACCACAGACATACTGGTTAAAAATTACAACTGGTTTTAAGTGGCTACTTCAGTTATTTCTGTCCTTGGAACTGTCCAAAAGATTAAAAATAATAGACTACAAATTATCAACATTTGGGGATGTTTACGTATTCTAGCACTTTAAATTTAATCAACAAGGCTAATGGACAACAGCCTGAACTTGTGCCTGGATTTCTTACAAGCCACTCAAGGACTACTTCATTCATTCATTCCCATTCTTCTTGATTATCACAACATCTCTGTGAGAAAGATAAGTACATACTTACTAGTTTAAACTTACTAGTTTACTAGTTTTATGGGAATATGGAAAGGCAGCACAATTTAAGTATACTAGATAGTCACACCCCTGAAAAACAAGACATCAAAATAAGGATATTTAAAAGCATGGCATCATCTAAGTAACTCAAACTCCAAGAGAGAAAAGCCCTATCTGAAGCATTGAAATGTGAAAAATAGACTGAAATATTTCCTAGATCTGGATGTCACATATTTGTATATTCAGTATTTTTAAAACAAGAAGAGTTAACCTGGAGAAACTATTAAATCGACATGAATGTTGCCAACGGATGGTCCCAGAGGCACTAGATTTAAAACTATAGAGAGACAAGTTAAAGAGTAAGTTGTTTATTAGTAGCAAATCCCAAACCCTTCTCCTGTAAAGCTGAACATTATTCATTTGTGTTGTGTGTCTTAGAAGACTTCCTATCCCATTTGCTCTTGATAACCTATATAACTAAAAATTGGGTAACTGTTGTGATCACTTTAAGTAAATCACTAGCAATTCTGGGGGGGAAGAACTCTGTATGACCTCCATGCAGTCAAAATTCTTTATTCCCACTCACTCCTTTGTCTCCATGCTCTTTATTTTATGGGGTATTTGTGTGTGTGTGTGTGTGTGTGTGTTGAATTTATCTTTCAGGAATAGCCTTCCTATCACCCCACGCTTCTCTTCCCTTTTCTCCAACTGGAAAAAATCCTTCTCATCTTTCTGGCACTAGCTGGATGCTACCTTTTCTGACAAAGCTTCATCAGTTCTGTTGGAAAGGTTTAGTCACTTCTCCCACAATGTATGCTTACCTACTGCTTATGCTTGTCGCAGGCTGAGCATACTAGTGTTGTTTGCATAATACATATATAGATTTGTACGCATATGTAGTACAAATGTACTACATACATATTGTATACAAACATATGTACTGCGTATAGATGTAGAAATTCTTGCAGGTAGAGGCTATGACTTTTTTATCTTTCAATTCTTAAGTCCACTATGCTTTATTCAATGTCTGGTAATAAGTAGGTGTTCAATAAGCTTTTATTTAATGAATAAATAAATGAACGTGCCAGTTAATTCATTAACTAATTAACATGCTTAACATTTTAGAGATTAAAAAAGATTTAATAATATTCTCTCTGATATTCAGAGTTCATGATAAATAAGAAAGACATAAATTAATAAATAAACTATAATGGAAGATAATTTATGATAAAAGAGACGTTAGCATCTAATTTGCTGTCTAACTTTTCTAAATAAGTCTTTGAGGTTTCTGAAAAACAAAAGAAAAAATTCTAAATGCCATAGACTCAGTCAGTCACTCAACAAGTGTTCTTTGACCATAGGAACTACAGGCAGTTTTATGAACTGAATTTCTACTTACATTTTGTTGCCAAAGCATAATGGAAACTCTACAAAATTGTCCTTGATTTCAGGCTATCATTTATTGAAAACAATTTTTATTTTACAAGTCTTTCTTTATTTTTCATAATACAGTAACAAATCCATTAACTATCTTTTTTATATGATAACTTTCACAAAGTAAAAATGTCTTATGAAAATGAAAGAACAGTGTGACAAGATGTCAATCAGTCATCCCCTGCTCTTGGCATCAGTTTGCATCAATTTCTGATTTGAAATCAAACATAAAAATATAAAATACTTGATTAGTGTCACTTCCATATTCTAGTTGCTCATTCCTCACAATATCACTCTACAATGTTGGGACAACTCTAACAGTAGTAATAGTAAGACGATAATGAAAACAGCTACCAATAACAAACTACTTACTATGTGCCCAGCATTACATTTAGAATTTTATGTCCAATGCCCCATTTAGTTCTCTCAACAGGTCTATGAGGTGGGTATTAATGTGATTACCCTTTTAATGATGACATTACTGATAATTCGAGAAGCCAAATAACCTGCCAAAGATCACATTTGGTAGATCCAGAAAGTTAAGTCTAAATCCATCTGACTCATAATCCCTACCCTGATCTTCTACATCTGCAGGTAAAATTAACAAAACTGTTTTGGTATGTTAGCAGAGACCTTAATGGCTACCTTTATCATTGCACCCAGCTAGTCCTCTAGCACAGCACTGCATTGCCCTCTAAGTCAGAATCTTCATAACTGGGTATATCAAACTCACTCACTCACTACTCATAACTCAAGATATTGAACTCACTTATTATTCAGGCAGAACAATTGTCTGCACCAGAAGAAGATGGTACCCTTCGATTTTATTGGGTCATATAATTTGTCCTCATTTACTCAGATGGTAAGCAACCCCCCACATACCTGTAAAGAATAATGATCTTTTGTTTTTATCATTACAGTATATTAATAAAAGACTAAATGCAGATTCATGAAGACAGAAGGATACAATTAAATGTGAGTGCCATTTGGAATTGCAGATAAGTGCACATTGTTCAGCAAATGCAACGTTTACATGTCTACACACATGCCAATGTCCAGCACACAAGTGCATGAGGAACTTGCCAAATTGAACAACTTTTGAAGGGTGAAAGCCAGAGATCTGAGGACCTTCTAAGATTCCTTGGGTACAAATATATTTTGTGTTCATAGTGGAGACTATATAGTAGGATAAAAAGAAAGTAATGTTCCGTGCAGAAATTTGAAACTATCCTATTATGATCTAATCTTCACATAAATTCTACCACTAATTTAAAAAAAGACTTTTTGCATGACATCTGTGTGTAAGCTGACTTCCCACACGGAATGTGCTGTCCATTGCAAGTCATTTTGTGAATGTGAGCAACAATATATTGTTTGCTCAGAAAGAGGCATTTTAACAGCAGCAACAACAACAAAAAAAAATCATTACCGTGAAACATTGATAAACCATAAATAATAAAACAGCATTTTGGGGATGGAAGGACCCATGGAAATTATCTTTCCATATTTATTTTATAGATTAGGAATCTGAAATCTGGAGAGATTAGGGAACTTGCCCAGTGATACTCGTCTAGGTAAAGTCAGGGCTAGAATTAGAGTAAGATCTTAACGGTCCATAGCTATTCCAACATTCTTTCCTTCAAATTAGTATTGATTTATGAGGAACTTGTATTTTATAATAAACCTGCTTAGATATCTTAGCAGCTGTGGACACAGTTGACTTCTACCATTCTTTTGAAATTCTCTTTTCCCTTGGCTCTTTGCTTGTATGATTCCACATTCTCCTGGTTTTCTTCTTATGTCTCTGGCTGTCTTTTCAATCTCATGGCCAGGTTCTCCTCTCTTGCAAACTGTAGTTTGGAATTCCCAAAAGATCAGTTTTGGGGTGTCTTCTCACTATGTACTTTATTGGGATCAATTTCATATTGATTATCATCACATGTGAGCATGAGGGTTGCGATTAAACTCATATTCTTTTTTTTTTAATAAATTTATTTATTTAATTTATTTATTTTTGGCTGCACTGGGTCTTCATTGCTGCGCGCAGGCTTTCTCTAGTTGTGGTGAGCAGGGGCTACTCTTCGTTGTGGTGCGCGGGCTTCTCATTGTGGTGGCTTCTCTTGTTGCAGAGCACGGGCTCTAGGCATGCGGGCTTCAGTAGTTGTGGCATGCAGGCTCTAGAGCACAGGCTCAGTAGTTGTAGCGCGCAGCCTTAGTTGCACCACAGCATGTGGGATCTTCCCGGACCAGCGCTTGAACCCGTGTCCCCTGCATTGGCAGGCGGATTCTTTACCACTGCGCCACCAGGGAAGCCCTAAACTCATATTCTAAAATCAGAAGAGGATACTGAACAATTTCTACTTTTTATCATTGTATGAACACATAATCTTTCTCTGATAGAAAATCAAAGCTATATCCTTGGTATAAAGGCAAGAGTGAATATATCTAGGTTTTGTTTTGTTTTGTTTTGTTTTGTTTAGAACAACAAAGGGTAGTAAATGGGAGCATGGAATCTGGATCCAGAGTGTTATGCTTCTAATGCTGGTTTTGCACTTACTAGCTGGTGATTTTTGAGCCTCAATTTTTCTACCTTTAAAATGAGGATAATAGTAAGTACTTCATAAAGTCATTTTGAGCATTAAATGAGATAATATAGAGGAAGCGCTTCAAATAGTTATTGGCAAAAAGTGTGCTTTGCATTTGCTATCATTGTCATCATCATCAACACCATCCATATAAGAAAACTCACAAGTTTTTGTATCCAACCCAGACTCTCATCTGAACTTTGCACTTCATATGTAGCTGTCTACTTGAGGGATTTATTTTGTGTTTCATAAATAACTCAAACTTAGCATGTCCCAAACTCTTGCTATATCTATTCAGCTCTAAACTACTTCCATAAAGCTGCAACTCGTTAGTCTTCTTCTATTTCTATAATGTCACATCCAACCACCACCATGACAAGCCAGGACACTGGTAATCATTCTTAAAACTTTTTCTTCTCACCCCTCACATAAAACCATGTGTATCTTGAATCCATCTATTTTTTCCAACTCTATGGCCACCGTACTAGTCCAAGCGACTTTGCCTCTCACCTGTCCTAAGGTAATATTTTGAACTCTAGGTGAATTCTTGCCTACCTATAATCCATCCTCCACTGAATAGAATGGTCATTTTTTAAAAATATGGACAACTTGGTTTAAAGCTCTTAGGTGGCATTCTCTCACTCTTAAGTCAAAGATAAAATTATTTACCATGGCCAACATGAACCTGGATGTTCCTTTTTTAACTCATCTTGTCATTCATTATATTCCAGCCCCTGGCTTCTGAGAGTCCCAGCAACGTGAGAAGATTCATCTTACCTACAGGGTTTTTAGACTTGTCATTCCCTCTGCTGTTCTTTCACACCTACTACCTAACACATATCACCCTTAGCCTCCATGATACTTCCTATGAATGGCTCCTATTAATGCTTTATATCTCAGCTCATACATCATTTTCTTAGAACAGCCTTCTCTGATGAACCCTTAATCAATCTAAGTTGCCCCATCTTTCTTTTCCTCCTATCACTTATGACAATTATTAACTTTATATTACCTGCATGTTGATTTAACATCAGTCACTTCCTCTAGAATATAGTGTCAATGACAGCAGTAACTACACTATTCAACAGCACTTAGTATTGTTTCTGGCACATAGTATGGACTCAGTTAATATCTGTTAAATAAATGAGTGTGATTAGTGATCGAGGAAATACTTTTTAAAATGTTCTGATAAGAAATGCAATCCAAAGCCATATAGCAGGGTAAAGGTTACTGATAGAAATGAGACAATAGATTTTGGCCAACCGTGAGGAGATGTTCCTAAGTTTAACTTTTGGACAAATAATTTTTCAAGAGTTAAATCAACTCCAGAAAGAGTGCAATACCCACCTCTTAGCATAAAATAGGGAAAGGCGGCAAATGTTAAACGATCACATGTTCTACTGCTATAGATACTGAAACTATTGTTTGATTTCCTTTAATAAAGGAACCTTTCTGCAGAATAAAATGTATTATTGAGACCTCTTTAAATATAAAGTAGTTATCAACTAGTGAAGCTTTAGTCAAATGTAAATTTTTCTCCTGGGATATATTCAGAGAAATTTTTGCAGCAAGAAATGTCAAAAGTAAGAGAATGAGACATTTCAGAGAATATAATCATTTTACTGTTGAATGTGCAAAAAAGATCCCCTTTGATTTTTTTTTAGAAAAATTAAAGTACATTAATCAAAGCATAATACCTTTCATAACTTCTCCCATTAATCAAATTCCTCCCAGGAGGAAGGCCAATATGAAGCAAGGTTAGAACAGGGTTATTCTTTTGCACATTAATTTCCAAAGGAAATTAGTAAATACATATCCTTGTGCTCAGAATTCACTCACACAATATGTGTAGTATATTAATAATTTATATTCAACATTAACGTTCTATTATCTGAATCCTTAATGTGGGCTTCACATAGTTAATTACCTACTACAAACCTGTTCTCATAAGTGAAATATAATCTAAGTAATACAAAAAGTGTTAGAAGCTTACAAACTATCTTGTAATAAGTGATCACATTTCCTCCTTAAGAACCCATTCTGTGTATACTCTAAACTTGAGATTATATTGCATCTGATTCTGAAATAGTAAGTATTCATGTCTTCCTTACCCCAGGTAATTAATATCTACTCGATCTGATGCTATGTCCTATACAAGGATCAATCCAATAAATGGTATTACATTTCAGAACAATTAATATAAAAGTAGAAAAAATGAAAATATGACAAGGCAGACAAATTTTTGAAGAAAACATCAGTCATTTTCACCAGCTAGGTAAAACAAGATGATTTATTCAGAGAGCCATTGTACACAGAAAGAATTAACTAACATTTAATTAATATTTTCTACGTATTTTTAATTTTTTTATTGAGGCATAGTTGACGTATTATTTTCGTTACAGGTATACAACGTAGTGACATATAAATGCCATATAGTATGGCATTTATATACATTGCAAATTGATCACCACAATAAGTCTGATAACTGTCACTGTCCAAAGTTATTACAATATTATTGACAATGTTCCCTATGCTGTATATTATATCCCCATGACAACTATTTTATAATTGGAAGTTTGTACCTCTTAATCCCCTTTACCTATTTCTCCCAACCCCAATCCTTCTCCTCACTGATGAACATCAGTTTTTTCTCTCTATATGAGTCTGTTTCTGTTTTATTTTGATTGTTTCTTTTGTTTTTTAGATTCCACACATACGTGAAACCACATGGTATGGCATTTGTCTTTCTCTGTCTGACTTATTTCAATTACCATAATACCATCTAGGTCCATCCATGTTGTTGCAAATGGCAGGATTTCATCCTTTTTATGGTTGAGTAATATTCCATTGTATATATGCCATATCTTCTTTATCCATTATCTATTGATGGACACTTAGGTTGCTTCCATATCTTGGCAGCATTGTAAGTAATGCTGCAGTGAACATAGGGGTGCATATATCTTTTTGAATTAATGGTTTTATTTTGTTTGGATAAATACCCAGAATGGAATTGCTAGATCATAGGTAGTTCTATTCTTAATTTTTTGAGAAAACTTCATACTGTTTTCCATAATGGCTGCACCAATTTACATTTCCACCAACAAGGCATGAGGGCTCCTTTCTCTCCACATCCTCACCAACACTTTTTTATTTCCTGTCTTTTTGATAGTAGCCATTGTAACATGCTTGAGGATATATCTCATGTGGTTTTGATTTGCATTTCCCTAATGATTAGTGATGCTGAGCATCTTTTCATGTGTCTATGGGCCATACCTATGTATTCCTTTGAAATATTTCTTAGTTGAATTGTTTGGTTTTTCAGTGTTGAATTTTATGATTTCTTTGTGTGTTTTGAATATTAGTCCCTTATGAGATGTCATTTGCAAATATCTTCTGCCATTTAGTAGGTTACCTTTTCATTTTGTTGATGGTTTCCCTTGCTTTGCAAAAGCGTTTTAGTTTGATGTAGTCCATTTGTTTATTTTTGCTTTTGTTGTCCTTGCCTAAGGAGACAGACCTAAAAAATATTGCTAAGACAGATGTTAGAGAGCATACTGCATGTTTTCTTTTAGGTGGTTTATGGTTTCAGGTGTTACATCTAAGTCTTTAATCTATTTCAATTTTTTTTTTTTAATATGGTTTAAGAAAGTGGTCCAACTTGATTCTTCTGCATGTAGCTCTCCAATTTTCCCAGCACCACTGATTAAAGAGACTGGCTTTTCCCCACTGTGTATTCTTGGCCTTTTGTTATAAGTTAATTGACCTTATAAGTGTGGGTTTATTTGGGGGCTCACTATTCTGTTCCATTGACCTCTGTGTCTATTTTTGTGCCAGTACCATACAGATTAGATTACTATTACTTTGCAGTATAGTTTGAAATCAGGGAGCACGATACCTCCAGATTTGCTCTTCTTTCTTAAGATTGCTTTTGCTGTTCAGGGTCTTTTTTTTGTTCCACAGAAATTTTAGGATTATTTGTTTTTTTGTGAAAAATGCCATTGGTATTTTGATAGGGTTGCTTTGAATCTATAGATTACTTTGAGTAGAGTGGACATTTTAATGATATTAATTCTTCCAATCCATGAGCAGAGTTATATTTTTCAATTTAGTTTTCTTGTCTTCAGTTTCTTTAATCAATGTCTTATAGTTTTCAGACTATAGGTCTCTTACCTCCTTGGTTAAATTTATTTCTAGGTGTTTTCTACTTTTTGATGCAATTGCAAATGAGAATATTTTCTTAATTTATTGTTCTGATAGTTTATTAGTGAGTAGAAATGTGACAGATTCTTGTATGTTGATTTTGTATCCTGCAACTTCACTAAATTTATTTATGACTTCTAATAGTTTTTGGTGAAGTCTAGCGTTTTCTATATATACTTTACATAGTATCATGTCATTTACAAATAGTGACAGTTTTACTTCTTCCTTTCAAATTTGGATGTCTTTTATCTTGCTTTCCTGTCTGATTACTGTGGTTACAACTTGCAATACTATGTTGAATAAAAGTGCCAAGAGTGGACATTTTTGTCTTGTTTCTCATCTTAGAAGAAATGATTTCAGCTTTTCACCATTGAATATGATGTTGGCTGTGGGTTTGTCCTGTATGACCTTTATTATGTTGAGGTATGTTCACTATATAACCACCTTGTTGAGAGTCTATCATAAATGGATGTTGATTTTTTTTCAAATGCTTTTTCTGCATCAATTGAGATAATCATGTGACTTTTATTCTTTATTTTCTTAACGTGGTGTATCAAGTTGATTGATTGGTGGATATTGAACCATTCTTGCCTCCCTGGGGTAAATCCCACTTGATCATGGTGTATGATCCTTATAATATATATTGAATTCAGTTTGTTAATATTTTGTTGAGGATTGTTGCATCTATGTTCATCAGGGATATCGACCTGTAATTTTTTTCTTTTTTTTGTAGTGTCTTTATCTGGTCTTAGTATCAGGGCAATATTGATCTCATAGAGTTAATTTGGAAATGTTCCTTCCTTTTCAAATTTTGGAGTAGTTTAAGAGGATAAGTATTAGTTATTCTTTAAATGTTTGGTAAAACTCTCCTTTAAAGCTGTCTAGTCCTGGACTTTTGTTTGTTAGGAGTTTTGTTTTTTTTTATTACTTGTCAATTTCATTACTAGTGATTGATCTTTTCAAATTTTCTATTTCTTCCTGATTCAATTTCAGAAGATTTTATGTTTCTAGGAATTTATCCATTTCTTCTAGGTTGTTCAATTTGTTGGCATTTAATTTTTCCTAGTAATTTTTTGTAATGATTATTTCTGTGGTGTCAATTGTATCTTCTCTTCTTTCATTTCTGATTGTATTTATTTGGGCCCTTTCTCTTTTTTTTCTTGAAGAGTCTGGCTAAAGTTTAATCAATTTTGTTTATCCTTTCAAAGAACCAGCTCTTGGTTTCAATGATGTTTTCTATTAATTTTTTAGTCTCTTTTTTATTTATTTTCATTCTGATCTTTATTATTTCCTTTCTTTTACTACTTTTGGGTTTTGTTCTTCTTTTTCTAGCTCCTTTAGGTGTAGTTATATAGTTTATTTGAGGGTTTTTTTTTTTCCTGAGATAGGCCTGTATTGTTATAAACTTCCTCTTAGAACTGCTCTTGCTGCATCCCATAGATTTTTGGAATGTTGTGTTTCCATTTTCATTTGTCTCAAGATTTTTTAAAATTTTCTTTTTAATTTCTTTGTTGACCCATTGTCTGTTTAGTGACATATAGTTTAGCTTCCACATGTTTGTGGTTTTTGAAGTTTTCTTCTTGTAACTGATTTCTATTTCATACTATTGTAGTCAGAAAAGATGCTTGATATGATTTAACCTTCTTGTATTTATTTAAACTTGTTTTGTGGCCTAACATGTGATCTATCCTAAAAAATGTTCCATGTGCTCTTGGAAAGAATGTGTATTCTATTGTTTTCGGGTGGAATATTTTGTATATATCTATTAAGTCCATTTGATCTGATGTGTCGTTTGAGGCCAACATTTCCTTATTGATTTTCTATCTAGATTATCTATCTACTAATGTAAGTGGGGTGTTATAGTCTCCTACTATTATTGGAAAACTGTCAATATCTCCCTTTATATCTGTTAATATTTGCTTTATGTATTTAGATGGTCCTATGTTGGGTGCATAGATACTTACAAGCATTATATACTCTTGTTGAATTGATTCCTTTTTCATTATGTAATGCCCTTCTTTGTCTCTTGCTATTCTTTGTTTCAAAGTGTATTTTGTATGATCTAAGTATTGCTACACCTGCTTTCTTTTTGATTCCACTTGCATGGAATACCTGTTCTCATTTTTTAATCGTCAGTCTATGTGTCTTTAAATCTGAAGTCGGTCTCTTATAGGCAGCGTATATGTGGGTCTGGATTTTTATCCACTCAGCGACCCTATGTCTTTTGTTTGGAACATTTAGTTCATTTATATTTAAAGTAATTATTGATAGTTATACACTTGTTTTGTTCATTATTTTCTGGTTATTCTTACAATTCTCTCTTCCTTTCTTCTTCTCTTGTTCTTTCCCCCTGTTATTTGATGACTTTCTTTGATGTTATGTTTAGACTCATTTCTCTTTATTTTTTGTGTATCTGTTACATTTTTTTCATTTGTGGTTTCCAAGAGTTTCATATATAACAACCTATGTGTATAGCAGTCTATTTTAAGTTGATGGTTACTTATGTTTGAGCACATTCCAAAAACACTACATATTTTACTCCTGCCCATCACATTTTATGTTATTGATATCACATTTTACATCTTTTTATTTTGTGTATTACATAAGGAATTCTTTTAGATATAGATGATTCTGCTACTTTCTATTTTAACCTCCAAACTAGCTATATAGTTGGTTGATCCATTACTTTTAATATATGTTCACCTTTACCAGTAAGGATATTTTTCTTTCATAACTTTCTTGTTTCTAGTTATGGCCTTTTATTTTCTGTTGAAAGATTTTCTTTAACATTTCTTGAAAGGACAGTTTAGTGTTGGTAAACTACCTTAGCTTTTGCTTGTCTGGGAAATTATTTATCTCTTCTTCAATTCTGAATAACTTTGCCTGGTAGAGTATTCTTGGCTGTAAGTTTTGTTTTGTTGCATTTTGTTTTCTTCCAGTACTTTGAATGTATTGTGCCAGTCCCTTCTGGCCTGTAAAGTTTCTGCTGTAAAAATCAGTTGATAGCCTTATGAGGATTCCCTTTTATGTAACTAGATATTGTTTTCCTGCTTTTAAGATTATCTCTTTAACTTTTGATGTTTTAATTACAACACCTCTCAATCTGGGTGTCTTTGTGTTCATCTTGTGTGGGACTCTCTGTGCTTCCTGGGCTTGGACGTCTGTTATCTTCACCAGGTTAGGGAAGTTTTCAGCCATTATTTCTTCAAATAGGTGTTCTGTCCCTTTGTCTCTCTCTTTTCCTTCTGGCATCCCTATAATTCAAATGTTAATACACTTGATGTTGTCTAAGAAGTCTCTTAAACTATCCTCATTTTTAAAAATCCTTTTTATTTTTGCTGTTCTGTTTTGATGATTTCTACTACCTTGTCTTCCAGTTCACTGATCCGTTCTTCTGCATCTTCTAATCTGCTGTTGAGCAGAAATGAGGATGCTGTAATGCAAATGCTGTCCAGTAGAACTTTCTGTGTTGACAGAAATATTCTGTAAGACCCATATGAGTAGAAGCATAAGCTTACACAACATGGCCTTAGTGCTAATTTTCTTATTCTTCCTCTCCTACTTATATTCATTCCTTTTGCATATTTACATTTTTTAAATTCAAGAAAAGTTGTCATCCTGGACTGGCATGTGGGTGCACCTCTGTTCTTAATTATTTTATGTGTTTAATACATTTATATGAGTCATCAATCAAACACCAGTTGAGATATTTAAGTGGTCTTAAAGTATCTCTGTACACCTGTATTCCTAACTTTAACAATGTCTGAACTTATAGGGCATTTTTTAATTTCTTACTTTCATTTATTTGTTCAGTAAATATTTAGTGAGTAAATGACTATGGATTCTGGTGGGTTTAAGGAATACAGTGGAGGAAAAGATAAGATCTCTGCTCTCATAGAGCAATGACTTGAAAATGTTAGCAAAATTATGCTCAGCATCTGAAAATGTTTGGCTTAATAAAAAAACATATTAAAAGAAAAGGCAAGTTTAAAAATGAATGAAAGAAAAAATTCCATTTTTACAAACAGAAAAATGATGTGTGATTGTCTGTGTTTACACAGAATATATGCCCCAGCACAGTAGAGGTGCACATATGTGTACAGTATACATATATATCTTAAAGATTCCAGGTAAATATATGGAAAGATGCCAACTAAAACTTTTATTTTCTGTTGTATCTTATTCTTCTCTGATGATAATATGTTACTATTATAGTAACAAAATAAAAGGTATCCTGTGGCTGCCCCCGCCAATATTTAATGCAACTTGATGCTAATTTTAGTGTTTATGCAGTAAATTGAAGAAGCAACAGCCTTTTCTGTCCACATTAAGAATTCAAACATACACTTAAAGATATTTACATACAGAAGTATTACAAATATAGTTATAAAAACAGTAAAGATATCTCTAAGAGGCTAAACACAATTTCTTAACACCTATTTATGTTCACAGTTTATTCCCCTTCCTCAATCACACCTGGTTCCGAGGAGTAGCAGTTTAGGGCTGACTGGTTTCTATGGCAGTTTGGAAACATTCTGCACTCAGTATTAAAATAGGAAGAAGGTACATTTTCTTCCTTCTATCAGAGAAATAGCACATTCATAGAATGTTAACATTTGTAAGACTGCTGAGCTCAGAAAGGATCAGTGACTGGCCTGAGATCACACAGCAATAAGGGGCAGAACAAGGATTATAAACAGGGTTCCCTTTTTTTCTCAGCTTTCTTTTTATTCCATCACTTAAATAGCATGAACTACATTGAGTTGAATATTGTATATGAGAACAGCATGAAATAAATGCAGATTTGTTTCTGCAGAGATACTAGAATGAGTTTTAATTATTATTTTTATGGAATTTATCTACACCTGGGCCTGAAACCAGATTTTTCTTTTACAAATCAGATTACACACCACCCAAATTAAAATGTGTCCCAGAAATCTTGGCAGAGTGAGCTAACCCCAGGGCCATCTGTTTTCTGGATCTCTTTTGGAGCCTTTGTTGAAATGAGTTCTGCCAACACTTTGCATTTCAATGGCTCCCCTTCAAATGACTGAATTATTCAGTGTTGGACAAAAATTATTTTCAACTCCAGGTTTAAAATTTTACAGTAATTGAGAAAAAATATTCAATTAGAGAGGTGATACTCAGTATCAAATAGTATTTAAGAAATACTCATGTGAGTGTGATCTATACAGCTCCAGAGAAAACCTAGACAAATTAGGCTAGAGAGAGAAGATATCAGAATCTTGGCATTTGAAGGAAATTTAGAGACTATTTAGAAAGTCTTATTCAGTATCTCTTCCAGATGGTGCTTTGGCCTTTTACAAAAGAGCCAGGTCCATTTGGGGAGAGCTCTACTGATCAGAAATTTCTTCTATATATCACATCTTCTTCTCATCTCTGTGAAGCACAGCATTATATCTTTTCTTATGAGCACTGGTACTTGATTGATAGAGGTAAAATATATACATATATTTAAAGAATGACTAGACACCTTTGGAGCTTTTCTAAGCTGAAGGGAATTCATTGTTCTCAAGGTTGCAGGATGCTGAGGATAATCTCCACCTCTCCACTTACATCAGATGGCCTGATGATTTATGTTTTCCCCATTTTATACATATGTCAGAGCCTGGGTTGTAATCCACTTCTACAGTGAAGCTTTTCAAGAGAAACCATAGCTCTCTCTTACTCTCTCTGTCATACGTTTGGCAGAGAAATATCTTTCCATTTATTATCCTTTATTATCATTTTTTATTACCATGCAATATAATGTCCTAATAAGAGACAACATAAAGTAGTTTATTTCACACTTGCACTACTTGGAGTTAGAAAGGGGCTCTGCTCATTGTTGCCACTCAGAAACCCAGGGAGGGAGACCTTATCTCAACATATGTTTATGACTATTGCAAAGTGAGAAGGAACATGATGAATCATGTATTACCTCTTAAATCCCCCACTCATGTTTCATTGAATGCAAGTCAGTCGTCCATACCTGACCTTAAAGAAGGGTGGGATAGTACAGTCCTACCATGTGTCCATAACACAGCCAGCAGAATATGTGAAGAGCAAGGTGGGCATTGGGATATAGCGGCAGGGGCTAGGATGAGACGCTTGTGATCTAATTAGCAGGTTTGTACAGCAGAAATGAAGGATATATTGGTAAGGCTGTGAAGAGGAGGCTTGGCTATATATATATTCACACACACACATACATATTACAAGAGACACAGGATAAATCAGAGAAAGAAGAACCCGTTTCATTCATGAGATAAGAACAGTTGAGCATCAAACATGTGTAATGAAAAACACATATGCCCACCTATGTGGAAGAGCCAATAAACCTATTTGGATAGCATTCTCTAGCCCAAGGTTTGTATTAGGACAGAATATAGGACTTGGGCTGCAGAATAATGGTACAAAACTTCTCATTAAATATCTAGGTCACCTTGAATATAGTTCATTCAATCTTTTTAGCCCTGTATTCCTCATCATTAACATAAAGGGCTTGGGGCAGTTAAATTCTAGTATTTCTTTCCAACTCTAATCTTTCAGGATTCTCTATCTTATTTTTATTCTTTACTCTAAGTAATGTTTAATGAAATTTTGGGCTCAAGTGAAAAGTATTTACAACATCTGGTGACAGAATTCAAATGTTTTATATATATATTATTTTAAATATTTTCTATGTTAGATATAAAATATTTATATACATGTAATATATAATATACATAAAAATAAAATGTTTGAATTGATGTTATATTGATAATAAAACATAAGTCATAATAAGGCATATATGTGTCTTACTATGAATTCTAAAATCTGAAATTCATTTTGAGAAGATCCATGTGAGAAAAGGAAGGCCAGCTCTCCTCAGATCACAAAATGAAATATTTAGTGTGTGGCGTCTCTAGAATAACCAAGCAAAAGTACCAGATACTGCACTCTGGCAACCAATTAATTTCAAATTTACCAGTCATGTTTTATGGGCCCATATTGACTCCTGCCATCATTGCTCTCATGGTATTTAAACAAGTACTCTGAAGACAGAAATCTCCATGTGACTATTTCTAATCTCCTCGACTATTTTATTCAGTTATTATCTAGGAGCATGCATACAAAAAATTCAGAATGATAAGTAAAGATTCTGATGAGGAAATGTCATTAAAATCAAATGTGGCAAGAATCATCTGACAATTGAAATGTCATCTCTACATATTAGTGCAATAGGGAGCCACTTGAGAGTGAAAGAGTAAAATAGAATTTTTGTCCTAAGTCTCTCGGCTGACTACTGCCTGAATTTCCATAACTAGAATAATTCCTTTGGCTTAATGTATAGCTTCTACAATCCTCTCCTTATAAAGGTAAATGGTCTAAAAAATAAATTATTCTCATCAGCATAAAGCCGCAAGACCCCTGGAGAGATAGAGGCAAGAACAAAGTGGAACCCCAGAGATCTTCACTTCTCAGAGTGTTGCCAAGGTCCGGTTAGGTTATTTTTACAGCTTGAATGAACTACTCCTTAGAACTATTTTATGAGTGCCTGCTCCGGCAGATACTGTGATTTCCATGACACTCTGAAGTAGAAGTCATCATTAGCCATATTCTACAAAGAAAGACACTGAGTTTTGTTGAAGTTGAGTACAAAGCCAGAATATGGTGAAGTGGAAATCAAGCTGAATCTCAAATCTGTGCTCTGTCCATTATGACAAGACAGAGGGAAAGGCACCCTGACTTTTGCTCTAGGCAAATTGGGAGATGCTGTGGGTAATATTGATAATCAGTCTGCCTTGTGGCGCTCAAATCCATACCTTGAAGGAGATTGTAGAAGGAAACTCTTAGAAGGAACTTAGATGCTAAGAGCTCCAGCAATTCCCTTCACCTTTCAGGAGTCCTTTCCAGTTCTCCCAGTCTGTCTGGGAACTTTTACAAACCAGAAGGAAACTTTTCCTGAAAACAAGAGCTTTAGCATAAAACCCCTTTCCCATTAAGTCAGTCCTGCCCCAGCCTGGGAGGAAAGACCCAAGCTGACTCACCTACCAGAAGTCCTGGCCCTGACCTCACCCCACTATCCACACTGGCCAAGAGAAATAGGAGCCTCTTCACCCAGATGTAACCTCTCTCTCTCTCTCTCTCTCTGAGTAATACCTTCCTGCTTCTCTAAAGCATAAGCAACTGTAGGTTGTGTGACAACTCCCTATAAAATTCTTGGAATATACTGTAACAGTTCACATAGCAGCTCAGTGGTATCTGCTGCAATGGAAATCTATACATCATCTTAAGTGAGAGCAGAGCTCTCTTTCCAAAGCTCAGAAAACCTACATTTCAAGTTACTGTTGATAGGATTATTGTTTTTGGAATAGAGGTCTGATTATGGGAACTAATGTGAGCAAACAGCAGAGCATTAATGATCTGTAAAATATCCCTTCAATAATGAGCAGCCTAATCCTTTCTCTTTTGGGCCATTTAAAAGTCATATGTTATTCTGTTCCTTGCATCCTGCCAGTACACTTATTTTTTCCCTTTGACATGACTGGTGATTGTATAAAACCAGCAACTGTTCAAGAGCCAAACTCCAGAAGAAAACAAAGTGGTTACAGAATTTAAACAATGCATTTTATATAACTTGAAGCAGAGTAAAGCATTAACTGTCATATTATTAATAATTGAATAACAAGTTTGTATTGGCTGGAGTACCAAAAATGCTTGTAGTTATTGATAACAGATGTTTTAATATCCCATCAAGTCAACAGCTATAAGAACTGCTTTAGGTTCTTATGTGTTTTTCCTACAAATCTGATTATATCCTAGTCAAGAACAAAGCAGGATGACAACTGACTAGCAATCTTTCAGAAATGTTTTACCATGCAATGCGCAAAAAGCCAAAAGCGAAGAAAAAAAGGAATCCCGCTAATGTTTACTATAAAAACTATATATAGAGAGAGATGGATGGATAGATAGATAGATAGAGAGGTAGAGAGATAGAGAGATAGAGAGAGAGATAGTTATACACATGTACACACACACACATATTTGTAATAGTCATAGAACGCATTTTCTAGGATTTCGTTAGTGAGTTTGCGCCCATTAATTTCAGATGCATGTGGCAATAATATTCACTTTTTAAAAATCTTTTTAAACTATTGCCCAAATAAAGCACTTGTACCATAAACAAATTAGGAGACACATCCTCTAGAACCACCAACCAGTTACTCTCAGTTATTATTTTGCTCTAAATCTAGGCTAAGCCACTTTCTATAGATAGTTTTCTCTTATGATCATACTCTATCCTCTTAGAAAAGACATAATGTTACATTGCACTTTAAAGTAGAATCTCATTGAAAAAGATGAGCGTAAACTCCCCCACAGAATCATGATTGCTCTTGCCACCAATGTTACAAAAAATTTCAGTATGTTGGAGTTTCTTCTTTGATGGAGCTATCTGTTTTTCTCTCTGTTTCATTTATATCAGCTGTAAGTATTTTCAAGTATTTGTAGAGTAGACTTTGTGATACAAAAATACCAGAAGTTGGTCCTTGGCTTTTCTCCCTAATGTTGTTATCAAGTGACTGAAGCCATGACCCTTGTTCTCTTTTAACTATCAGGATTTTCTTACTTATTTCAGCATATAAAGCAAATTCAAGCTTTCCAGCACAATCTTAAAGAGGAAATTAAATGCCACTAGATTCTCTACTTCTTTCTGTCAAAAAAAGGTAATTCTCAATATTTTCCCTTTTGTACCCACATACAAAACAATGATTAGATATTGTTCTCTCTCTCTCTTTCCGTCCCTGTGTGCATTTGTGGTGGGAGGGGGGGTACCCTAGTAGAGTAAACATTGCTTAAGTCCTTGCCAACTAGAAAAGTAAGATCAGCAATATTTTTTTAGACAATAACACCACTTGAAATTTTTAAGGGATATGGTTGAACATTGAAGTTATCAGCACTTAAAAGTTAATGGGATTTTTCGAAAGCTTTCAGCAAACATCCAAGCATCACTGATGCTCTAAGACCCTTTACCAATGGGAATAAACATGAGTTTTGCTGAGCTGATTTAATGTGATACCCACTAACCCTTTATATCAATAAAAGGATAGTAAGATAAATTGCAGTGTAATTTGAGGGCACAGGCTTAGGTTTCTAAAAGTCAGTCTTCTTGATTATTGACAGTTACATGTCCATTATTTATTCAACATAGGTACCTGGAGATTATACAAATTCTTCCTTTCTTTCTTTCTTTTTCCTTTTTTTTTTTTTCTTTTTTAGGAAAGAGGATATTCTTACTAGCCCTGGGTGAAAAGAAAGAATAAAACCACCACCCTGTCTAGAAATCATGAAACCTAAAACCAGGGAGAGAAAGTAGAGGGAAGTTAAGCCAAACTTGCCCTTCTTGGGGTTCTTAAATCATGACTTAATCCCTCACGGAGATTCGTATTGTTTTTGCCTCATAGACAACAGATATTCAGGATATTTTCTAATGTTGTATCTCCAATAACTGGAAGAATATGATACGCACAGGTAATCCTCATCATCAGTGTAACTGTCTCCTTTCAGTGGCTGGATTGCTCGGGGTGTGATATAGGACCAGTGCTGGCTCTGACACTCACCAGCTGCATTATTTTAAGCGGTTCCCTTCCCTTTCCACCATGTTAACCCAGCAGTCCCCAGCAACCACACATCAATTCAGCTCTTCTCTTTGTCTCTTCATACTTTGGCAGGGGTCTAGGCAAGTGAGCGACCCTAAGCATCAGTTTCCTTTTCATCATTGTCCAGCCCTTGTCAACCAGAGTTCACTAAGTCCTGAAGCTCAAAGGCAGCCATCATAGGTAATGAATTAACTCATCTCCTTTGGAACTAAATTGGTACTTGTTATGTCCCATCCTTGGTAGAATGGAAATAATAGTCACTTCAAATATTTTAGGACTTATATTTTTTGCTTAACCCCTGTTGAGAATGGCTGCTTCTCCTTTATCTCATTTAAAATTTGCCCCCTTTACACCTCTGATCCTAGTTTATGTTTCCAGCCTTATCTCCTACCCATTCCCTTACCGATGCATGTACACACACACACACACACACACACCACTGCGTCCCAGCACAGTAAAGGCAGATCTATGTAATGACGTGTCATAGACCAACCCTTTTCACAATACTGTGAGTCACTATTAAGGGAATGTAAATGTTCCGTTCGTATTTATAGGCTAGAATAACTGACAAGATTTTTTTTTTCTTTTTTTTGTCATCGTCCTCTGCACATAGGCTCACAAGACAGACACGAAGAAGGGAAAGGGCATTTCCAGTCTCTGGAGCTTGACAGTCAGTCAGTGACAATCAGCTGTGCAATCTCCGGCCATGCAAAAGGCATATGGCCCTTGACAGAAAAAAGGATGGAAAGGAAGTGGAGGGGAAGGCAGTGTTGTAGATGCCAAAGAGCAATGTAGCCCCTCAGTTTCAGGTCACTAAGTTTACTGCTGCTTCTGCTTTTAGCATCATATGATATTAGTAATGAATATCAACTGTGACAATAATTTTAAGACTAGAAGGAAGGAGAAAATAAAGATAAATATAAACCAAAATGTAATATATCTTAGCATACAGGGAAAAAATATCTAATTAACTTTTGTTTTCAATAAAGGTATATTTAAACATGAATATTATAAATTCTCCTAAATCTCTAGTTAAATTTTTACTGTTTTTCTGAGTAGATGAGTGCTTACAGAGATAAAATTTGATGAAGATTTCTTAAATTTATCTTACCCCTCATTTAAAAAAATCCATAGTAGGAATTTCAACTATGTATTGCATTTAAAAATAAAAGAGTTTGTATGTGTTTATAATGAGAGTTAATTTACACCAGGAAATCCTTACTTTCACAGGATAAGTAATGTTCGATGCATCCCCCTACATTGTTGGATATCTATTCTCAATTTGCTATTTAGACTGTGCAGTCTTAACATTTAGGGTATGCTTTGAGGGTGTATATTTAATTCATGTACTCATTTGACAGACTTTCACACCTTGGCACATACTATGTGCAAGACCCTTCTTGGTGTCAGGACAGTGTCAATTCAAAGATAAATAAGGGAAAAGCCCTGTGATCAGGTAGGTCCCCACGCAGAAGCACATGAGTAGAATTCAGAGCAATGAATGCTCTGATGTGGGTTTAAAGAGAGTAGAAGCACCTTATCCAGCAGGAGGAGTGGTGCTGGGAGGGTGGAATCCAGGAGGAGGAGACTTCCAGAAGGATATGCTATATATATGTTCTGAAGAACAAGTAGACAGATTTTGGAAAAGAGTGACTGACAGAGGCACAGGGGATGGTAAAATCTAGGAAATTTATAAATAATAGAAAATACAGCACCTCCACAAATATAAATTAGAGTGGCAGCCTCATTTATCACACTGTGTTCTGTGCTACACCCTCACTAGTTTTCTCTCAGCCTTTCTCTTTCGGGCTGCTGGACCCCTCAGGGTCTCCACAGGAAAGTTCTTTCTGAACGGAAAACACTTGGGCTTACCGTCATCCCCTTCAACTGTGCACCCTCCAGAAATCAGCTCAGTACTTCATCAGAGAAGCCTCTGTTCACCCCTCACACTGAACTGGATCCCTCACTCACTCAGTCACAGGCCATCATAACTTTGATTCCCTTCCTTTGTAGTACTGACTGCACTAAGAAAAATAACTACAGTTATTATGTGCCAGACTGTATTTATTTAATCTTCACAACAACCCTTTGAGATATGGTATATAGGTACAGTGGGTAACTTGCCCAATTCACACTGTTACCAAAGAGTGAAGCTCGAATTTGAACAAAAATCCAGAATATATGTTCTTAGCTATTACACTATACGTCCTCTCTGCTTGCAGTTGGAAAATGGAAAACTGCATATGTGTGTGCACATGTGTGCAATGGTGGTGGTATGAGGGGAGAAAAAGAGAGAAAAAAAGTTTTTAAAATTTAGTTCTTGTCCACTAAATTGTAATCTCCACTGAGTCAGGAAGTCATATTTCTTTTGTTAGATATTTATTCCCAGTGGCTATTTCAGTGCCTAAAACATAGGGATGTTAAAAAAAAAAAAAAAATTATAAGGAGGGAGGAAGGAAGGAAGGAAGGAAGAAAGAAAAGAAAGAAAGAAAGAAAGAAAGAGAAAGAAAGAAAAAGAAAGAAAGAAAAAAGAAAGAAAGAAAGAAAGAAAGAAAGAAGGAAAGGAAGGGGGAGGGAGGAGGAGAGGAGAAACGGAGGGAGAAAAAAGTAAGAGAGAAAGAAAAAAAGAAAGAGAGAAAAAGGGTTAACAAGAAATGAAGATAGAGAAGTAGATGTGGGCAGTTATAATGGCCTTGGATGCTGTGCTAAGGAATTTGGGTTTCATTCTGAAAGCCCGTCACTGGGGGAGGAAAGTTAAACAATATCATCATATCTGTGTCCTAAATCACTGGGAAGAATAAGTTAGTGGGAACAAGTCTGGAGGCAATAGAAAATTTTTAATTAAAGGATACTACTTGGATAAAAAAAAAAAGGCAAGTTAAAACTTTGTTTTAAAAATCATGGAAATATAGGATAAAGCACACCAAAAAGCATTTCCACATGTGAACCAATGAAATTAAAGTATGGCCAGTTTTGCGAGCTCTACAAGCAACTGTTGTAAACTAAAAGTGCAAATGCTTTAGTTTGATTCAAGCTCAATCCATTCCAAAATATAAGCTAAATGTTCAACACTGATTAAAAAGCAGTTTGTTCATAGTGTTTTCCATAATCAGATATAACTGTTTTGAATCCTTTATTCAGTGTCAGAAGTGAGCTTCAGAAAATAGGCATAGATGTAGCAACTTTACTACCCATAAAAATGTTAACTTTGATGATAACATTTTTTTCTGAAAAAGCTCTCTGACTCACTGATAAACTAACTGAATTTAGGCTAGGCAACATGTGGAAATAACCTCATACCTGCTGACATGGCTTTTTAAAATTAAGAAAGCTAAAGAATAAATAAACTCTGATATGGTCTAACCTGATTTACTTTTATTAAGACTGATGTTCATATTAGTGGAGAGAAGATATAGCAAGTTAAGGTATCTTGATCCTTATCAGAAATCAAGCTAACTAAATTCTAAATCATATGAAACTATTTGTTAAACCAACACAATAATTTAGAAGGCACTCAAATTTTTATCTATTCTATGGATAAAGGTGGTCAAAAGGTACAAACTTGCAGTCATAAAATAAATAAGTCCTGGGGTCGTAATGTACAGCATGGTGACTACAGTTAATAACACTCTATTGTATATTTTAAAGTTGCAAAGAAAGTAGATCTTAAAAATTCTCATCACAAGAAAAAAATTGTAGCTGTATATAGTGATGGATGTTAACTAGATTTATTGTGGCGATCCTTTGCCAAAGTATACATATATTGAATCATTATGTTGTACACCTGAAACTGATATAATGTTATATGTCAATTATATCTCAATAAATAATTAAAATTTAAAATGTTATTAGTTCTATACATAAGTATTTTGTAATTCAGATATTTTTTAAACTAAGGAATTCCAGTTTTTTTTAATGGAGCTTCTCATACATTGTAAACTTCAAATTTACCTAAACTGGCTTTTATAATATTGAACAGTTCTTTCCTTCAACTCCATTTTACACTGAATGGTTACTATTCCTGCTTCTAAGAGGATGGGGCCTCTTCTGTTTGTTTATTTTTAGTGGGCTTTGAAATATCATTTGAGGGAAAAGCCCATCTGATGTCAGGACTTTCTTTGTTGAAGTTCCACTGAGTCAGCCTGAGATAAATGGAATTTTCTTCTTCAGTCCAAGGCTTAATTATGGTAATTAGTCTGTGCAATTTGTAAAGTTTGGCAGCCAATTCGGGTCCTAATATGCATAAGCCTCTTTCTGCTACAAATTGAGTAGATTTTAATCAGTTTTTAAAAGGCAGTGTCTTACTATGCCTGTGCGCCATATTCTTAGATTTTGAGACTGAAAGTTATTTCAAACTCTGCTCCTTCATTAGCAGTTTTGATATTTTTAATATTCATGAAGCTTTCATCTTAGCATTAATCCGCCAGCATCTGTGATTATGATGGGCACTTTAGGGATCTGTCTATTGTGTGTCTGTGGAGAATGAAAGGCCCAGCAGCTCCTGGCAGTAAATTAACCCTCACAATGCCACTTGGTGCCAAATGCCTTTTGAAATGTTGCCTTCTGTTCCGTGCCTTTCTGTTCGGATTTCACACTCATGTTTGATTCCCTCAACAGACCCATGCTTCATTTTATTCTGACAGCCATCTGTGACACTATGGCGGTTTTTTCCCCCCTCTTTTTCATTCAAAAGCCATATCTTTCACCAGTGTTTTTTTCTAAAATGAGCATGTTAATCAAATGAGGAAAAAGAGCCCAGGGTACTAATTCCTTTTTCATTATGTAGATGTTTATGCACATTGGGGGAATTTGTAGAAACGTATGCAATTAATTTCTTGACAATGCTTCTTCAGAATAAATTCTTAAATCACCAATAATTTCTTCATTTATTGCTGTTTTTCAAACATGTACCAGAATCTCTAAAATATATTACTCTCTTAAAAATTAATTTCATTCATTAGATTTTCATGTTCTAAATAGATAAATTGGAACTCTTGAAAAGAGAATGAATAGAATGTGTATAGTTTTATTGAGTAAGCATCTTTTACCAGCCAGTGTTTCTTTAAATATATAGTTATATAGATGGATAGATAACAAAAGTCAAACTGCCCAAAATTGTGGTAAAAACTGATACTTCCATTCCAATTTTGAATAGTGATTTACTCTAAAATATCCCTTACCCTTGCATCTAAAAGAGGCTTCTAATTAGCCACATGACTTTGTATACAGAAAGACAAATGTATTTTCTTTACAGTTTTTCAAAAAGAATCTTATTTCTGAAAAAAAAATCAGATATAATTTCTTGATAAGTGAGATCAGAGCTAAAATAAAATAGAGTAGTTTTGTTTAACTATAATCTTAAAGAATAAGCAGCACACTGAAAAGATTTTTTTAAAGTAATTCAGGGAGAACCTCAGGCAGCAGAAGCTAGTATTTCTTTACAGAAAGCCAAGAAGGCCAAGGGTGAGGACCGAGTCCCTGAGTAAGTTGGGGAGTGATCTCTAGAAGCCATTTTCAATTTATGTGGAGAAATAGCTTCAGTAATGAAAGCCATTCATAATTCCTGAAATCCCTTAGATTTCTTTTGAATGTAAGATAAGATAGCTCTGTAATGGTGTCCTTTAGTGCTCTAATCAGTGTGAGGAAATCATTCTCTGTAGCCTTCTAAAGTGGGGGAGGTGTAGAATGGACCCATTGAGTGACAGGAGTGAAGGGTGGCAGGGGAAAGGTTGGGGTAGAAGGGTCCGCCCATCCCATATACCCCAACTCCTTGACCTTGTAGGGAGGAGAAGGTTATTAAAAGGGGACTAGTCTGCTGGAAGAGTGTTCCATGAGGCAATATACGTCTCAGTAAAGCCCTAAGAATTCTGGCTCCAAAATGAGAGCAGCTAATAAAGATCAATGGTGGTAGGCCTAAAAATTTCAGAAAGGGTCAAATGTATATCTGACCTTAGAAAAGTAGAAAATTCAGTGGACACAACCTTGTATTTTTACCGTCATTGAGACCTAAGTTATTTTTCTGATGGTTTGAAAAGAGAAGCTAAGCTTCCCTTTCAGTTCAGTGCTCTGCTTAGAGATGGTAGGAGTGACTAGGGCAGCAATAGGGAAATGGAAAATGTTATAGAAAAACTGAAATTTTGTAGAACTATTTTTTTAATTAAAACCTTATAAAACATCTAATTAAAATTTTTCCAACGTCCCCCATAATAATGTAATAAAATGAATAATGTATTATTATATTTATGATAAATATTTATTAAAATAGTCTCCTCTATAATAATATAATAAAACATATGTTTTCCCCGAATATAGATTATTTGCCCCAAATCTGTAAAACCCAGAGACAATTATGTATAAACTAAATGGATAAATAATAATCTGCATTATAAACTAATAAACTAGTAATATTTTGCAGAATTTGAGGCTTACATTTACTAATGACAAGATTTTAGATTATATTTATGGAAAATAAAAGATCATTTTTAGGTGATTCCTGAAAAAAATTCTGAATAATTAGGAAGAAAATACTGGCTACAATAATGGCCTTCAAATATGCTT
Source organism: Balaenoptera acutorostrata (assembly GCF_949987535.1). Taxonomy (NCBI): domain Eukaryota; kingdom Metazoa; phylum Chordata; class Mammalia; order Artiodactyla; family Balaenopteridae; genus Balaenoptera; species Balaenoptera acutorostrata. Next base: position 119,139,772 of record NC_080067.1, read on the forward strand.
AAGTCTACAAATTATTTTCAATAAATAATTGAAGGAAATCACTAAAGTGGATGGTTTTTTGCCAAAACAGTACACACTAGCTATTTCTTAATATTATTTAGAAAGTTTAGTAAAATGGATAACTTTTCAGTCATGACCTTAACCAGAGATCAGACGTATTCTGTAGCTTTATCTTTGGACATAAGGAGTGATATAAATATGCATTAGAGAATATTCAGGCAAAAGATATGTGTGCTTTGTAAAAGTGTGTCATTTGAGCACACTCTCAAACTTCGGGAACTTATTTGACAACCCCATAGCCTACAAGACTTTAGGCAGCTGGAGGTCCCTTGGGCTTAGAGATCTGGCTCAATTTCATTTTTTCACTGTTCTTTAGATATAAACCAGAATGACCCCAGTCCCAGGGTAGCCGGTGGATTAGCCGAGCCATCAAGGGATTGAGTATGAAACTGGATGAAGGGAAAAGAAGATAACCAGAACATTACCAGACTGCCCTTTGTTTATTATCATATAAAATCATAATTTTCATTTTTTAAATGGAGTGATACAATTCATAAAATATGTATTTAGCATTGTAACATTTCATCTATTGGTTTTGAGGGGCAAATAGAAGAATAAGAATCGTATGCCAGCAACATACATAAAGTAGTGATTATCTTCATTAATCCTGGCAGCTGAAAATGATTCTTGTTGCATGGTTAGAAATGAAGAATATGCTCTGGAAGAATAGTTACAATCACTTAGAAGAAAGTCATAAGCACCATTTCTATTGTGTTTACTGTAGGATAGTTTTTATCTGAGTAATCCAGTAAAAATTATAATAATCAAGCATTTTAGTCAGTGTTAGCTTATGTTTGTTGGCAGTGTGGACTAGATAAATCTGAGGGAAGTTTTCCATTATTTGGAAGAAAGAAGAACAATTATATATGTAAGTTTGGGAATTTGATTCAAGCATATTACATAAATATGACTTACATAATTCAATATCTGCTTTAGAATTACTAGAACTAGATGTTAGATTGATTAAGGTAAAAAAAAAAAAGGTGGATATAAAAACTGTTAACAAATGCTATACTGGTTTTATTTTATATTTTAAAAGTAAGGGTTCCCAAACCCATTGGTGTTTCTATTGGAGATGAAAGAGAAGCCTAAAATAAAGCAGCCGGCTAATGGTAAATTAGTACTACCTGAAATACGTTTTTCCTTTTAAAAAAAATTTATATTTCTTATTAATGGCAAAGACTGTAAAGTTAAATGAAAAACTTAAACGGCTCTTGGTTTTTTTTCTTTTTATTTATTTATTTTTTTGTGCATAAAATTTAGCCCCTTTCTTCCCTGGTTTTAAACATCTGATTACTAAGATCTAGATTTTACCTGATACTATTCTATAGCCTTTAAAAGCGAGCAGTTTAAAAGTTCTATAGAAAAATCAGTTTTGTCCCATTGGGAAGTAAGCTTTCTTAAAATGTGGTTATTAACAAGTGTATTCACTGATTGTTATCATTCTGAGGAAGATGAACCCAAGTGTTGCTATTTGTCTGTGCCATTATGGTTGACTCTTAATGATGAAATACAAGTCAGATAAAGTTATTGTTATTGTAGCTTGTTATAATAGTTATTGTTACTATAATATAATAGTTATTATAATAGTTAATATAATAGTTATTGTTATAAAGTTATGAAATAAAAGTCTAATAATGATTATAAAGATAGTGATTGTCCTCACCCATCATTGCACATCAGTGTGTAATTGTCATCCATTTGTGAGTACCTGATCCACGTAAAACGCTTCCACTCTTAGTGTTCATTACAAAGACACAGACCTCACCTCAAAGAGCCTTCAGTCTCATAGAGGTGAATATGAAAACAGCTGAATTACTTAGCTTAACAAAATCCTTAAAAACAGATACTCAAGAAGTATATTTTAGAAACAGAGAAGAAAAAGCTTTTAACTCTTCGTGGGAGGATCAAGAGTTAGCATGTCGGCCTGAGTCTTGAACAGTAAACAGAAATTCTTTGATCCTAGATAAGGGTAGGAACGTATTTCAGACTGAAAGAGTACGTGTTATAAGCAGAAGAAAATACATTTAAGTGTACGGCATATCCTAGAAATGGTGAGTATTTCCATATAATCAGTCACACAGTTCACAGGGTTGATATAGTGGGAGGAATAGCTAGAAAGATATAGGATTAAAAAGATGAAAATAATGGGATACACATTTATAACTGGGAGCAGTGCAGTTTTGTACTCTCTCTTAATACAACTATGTGTCGAGTCTGAGATCGTGCCAAACTAACAAAAATGAAGACAGTCTCTGATATAACCCCTCCTTCAGAGAACTTAGAAATCAGCTCTCCCAGTTGAACATGGGCATTCCTTCCAGGGTAGGTTCAGGAAGAAGACTTTTCCAGGGGTGCTGTCTCCTGAGGGGACCATTAAATACAGAATACTGGAACAATTTAGTTAATAGAATAAAGATGGTTTAGTTAATAAAATAAAAAGATTTAATTAAAAGAATAAAGATGTTTGACTTTTAGAAGATAGAAGGTGATTATTTCCTTCGTTTGTTTATTCGTTTGGAGATGTGGTAGTCATTCATTACAACCTGAAGGACAGAATTTGGCCCAAACTCCTACAAATAAATGTAGGATCAAAAATAGTTTCTTCTAAGTAATCAGTATGCTTTCCTTTAATAAACATTATGAACTGGTAAACTATCAGGTCTTATTTTTCACAGCATCTACTAGAAAGTTTAGAGCAGATTTAGTCTACCCATAGAACCTTAGTAGGCTTTGATAATCTATGTTATTGTTCTTGTTATTGTTATGTCTCACTTCTGGCTCCATTTTTATGCCTCTTCTTTTGTTTTACTTTAGCACATATTTTTAATTTATATATTGCCTTTTTATATTTTATATATTCATTTAAGCAGTGATATGGTAGTAAAAGTTTTAACAGTGGACTCTCCAGAGGGAAGGGTTTTGTGTGTGTGTGTGTGTGTGTGTGTGTGTGTGTGTATGTGTTTAGTATAATACTGATATAAGGATGTATGGCGCATAATTTATAAGTAATAATATTGTATATATACCATACTTATTATTGTAGATTTCATATAGTTGGTCGATTCTTAGAGAATATTTTTATTGATTTTCTCTAACTTTTGTATCCATCGCCAACCTGTGGTTGCATTTCTAGTTCTGACGTGAATGTTGGTTGATATTTTCATTTATGCTAACAAATAAGACAAAATGTTACAGTAAAAATGTATGTAAGAACTTCACTTGTTTGTCAATAATATGAATGACTTCTTTGCTGAAATGGTTAATAATTTTTGAATAATGGAAGAATAGTTTATCTTTCGTGTGTTATTCACAATGTAATGACTCCTGAAATGACACATTTTTAAGTCCAAGCTGCATTATTAACATTTTCTTCATGACTTTCTTAAGTCTAGACAACGAACAAAACAATAAGTTAAGCCCTGTTATGTAGTGATGTTTAGTTTTTTCCAATTTCCATGACATGTATACTTACACCATGTACAATAATGTGACATCACCAAATGAAATGTTGAGAAGTCGTGCTCAGTAGCACACTGTTATATAGTATTTCTCCAGTCAGATAAAATACATGTAAACACCATCAAGGGCATGATAATAGTAAAACTGTAGTGAAATAACTAGGAAATGATGAGTTTTTAGTATCTATCTGCATTATTTTTAACATATTTAATTATCAATTTTTATAATTTAATTTTAATAATAGATTGTTAAATAATGGATTTTGTTAACTAGCTCATAAAATTCCTGAAAATGTATCCACCAGCTCTTGTGAAGAAGTACATCTGGATCCAGCACACAACTGCATAATATAAACCACATAAAGTCTCTCTAAATGAAGGAACGTTATATATAAAGTAAATTACTCTGTTAAAAAGTAACAATCATAAGTATGAAAAATAAATTATTTCAGACAGATGCAAATGTACACCATGAAAATCAAATTGATGAAAAGTCAACTCTATATACTTCCTAACATATTTATCCTTTAGCCTTCTTGACTATTTACTGGAAGGTTTGTTTAATATGTATTTAAATTCCTGAGAGAGAAAAGATAACTTGTTAAATTCACTGGTAATGATAACATCTATGTCCGAAAGTACATGTGAGGCAACATTTTTCCTCTAAGATAGATTCGCAGCAAATGGGCCAAACTTTGCATTACTTTAGTTTTGACATGGAAAGGAAATTGAATTTAGGTTGCTGTATAAAGAGGATAGTAATTTTCAATTTAAGGACAAAGCTACCTGAACATTTCAGGTCTTTTCCTAGTTAAAATGCACATTTTACAGATACATTTTTTAGATACCTAGGTAATGGGCCCTATTAGTAGATTATATGGATTAATGCTGATGTGTTTACTTTACTTGGATTATTTTAAGAAGAGAAGAATGACCTTTGATTGCTAACTGACCTGGAAACACATTTAAATTTTCTGATAAATAGCAACCTAAATAGCACACCATGGCCCCTGACAGCATTCATGTGTTAACAGAAATGAGTGGTGTGTTAACTGATGGAGGCCTATAATGATTTCATCAGTAATTAGTAGGTAAATGAGGCCCTAGGATGAAAGCTTGGAGGTTTCATTTGCCTCCTTATTCTTGATTGGCACAATGGCCGTGAACTCTAATCTAGTGAGAATATTTTATGAAAGAGCTGTACTAGAGGATATGCAGACAGCTAAGACTCAGCATTTGTACGTATTGTTTTCTTTGTTAGTAACGCTCTCTCTCTCTCTGATGAAATTTCACATTTTAGGGTTTTTAAACCTTTTATTTACATTTTTATAAATTAAAATTATGAAGAGTATCAATGTTCAAATAATATTTATATAATTTTCCCCTAAACTTTAAATTCAGAGTTTTGTAGAACCTATCCTTATTTTTGTATACTCAATAAATCTAGGAAACTGTCTTTGCTAATTATGCCTTTCACAGTAAGACTCCTAAAACTTGTGAAATTTGAATTGAGGTAATAAAATGCACTTAGGTTGTTTATTTCTCACCACTCCTTTCTAACATTTGATCTGCTCCTAAAACGGAAAAGCCAGATCTGAGTCTCTTTTAATGTGGTTTTATCGTACTTACAAAATTTACCTACCCTAAGGTATGTAATTAAATAGTGCCTACATAGGAGGATTTTATTCCGGGTTTCAAACACTTACAGTCTTTAGTCTTGGAAGAGAGTTATCTTTTGCACTGATTAAAATCAAGTAGTCCAAGTAATTATACTGCTATTTGGATTTCATTTGAAGACTTTTCTATTCATATAATATTTAAAACCTTTGTGTGTGTCCGTGTATGTGTATGTGTGTCCATTTCTACAAACAAAAAAAAGTAAGACCGAATAGGATTAAAATGGAATCCTACAGAGTAATCTGTACAAACACTTACTGTCTACAGTATGTGTGTGAAGCAAACAAAAGAAATAAATGACAAGAGCCCTACATTTTTAATCTTATATATTGTGTACAATCTCTGTATGGACTGTATGGAGAGCTATGAAACAAATGTATCATAATAAAATAATGAAATGATTATTTATCACTATTATATAGCATGGTCCTGAATCCAAATGCTTGGCACCCATAAGTACTCTTTGGGTGATCCAAGTCATTAATATTTCAATACTCATAACACCGTTGTCCTGCTGGTTATCTAGGCTGCAGCTACACTGGTCTTCCTTCAATTCTTCAGCAGCTCCATTCTTGTCATTTTGCGATCTTCAACACTTATTGCCTCTACCTAAATCATTGTTTTCAGTGCTGCCAATGTCTTCTTTCCCCTTTATCCCTAGGGCTTTGCTTAACCAACTCATCTTTATTCTTCATGTCTCAGCTTTAAATATCACTTCCCCATCAAGGCTTCCTTAAACAACCGTCTCCTTAATGCTCTCCTAGCATACTTTCCTAACACCTATATATGAATAATGACAAGACATTTTTCCTTAAAGTAAGCTCCCCTCGGGACTGGGAACCCTTGTTATCTTATCCACCCCTAGCAGAGTACCTAAAACATAGAGGGCACTGTGTCAATATTGGATAAATAAATAAATAAGCAAATAGTCATGAATAGAGAGTTTGATAGTGGCTAGAGATATTGAAGAGTTTTGGACACATAGAACTTGAACTCGACCTCCAAACATTAGAAAAAGATTTCTACAAAGGAAGAGTAACAAATAAAATAGCAATGGCAGAAATTAACCTAGGAGTTTTGGTGATAGTAATATGAACTGGCCAGAGCGGTGGTTTTGAGGATTAATGGAAGAGAGATAAAATGGGTATGCACGTTACTGTTTTGAGATGTAAAAGGAAAGGAAAGCAAAGGAATTCCTGCCAAATTTAGTTTTAGATTCAAGGTATTCTCATCTCTCTCTTCTTAACTCTCAAGGATTTTTGAGAATAGAAACAACCTAGAAAAAACAGTATTTATCATATCATATGAGACAAAAAGTCATGACTCAGCAGCAAAGTGTTTCTTTCAGCAGGGTGATGATTAAAACTGGAAAAAAAAAATGAATGTTTTCTCTGATGAGGTAGACTATCTCTGTTGCCTCTTCTCTGGACGTTCTGTTAACCAAATAACACACCGGCTTGCATGGTCGTGTCAGCAGAGCTAAAGAGGGAAGCTGCCACATCTCTCTAAGTTCGTAGCTGTGCAAATTGCCTCTATCCATATTAAAGTACACATTCCCCAAAACTGTAGGTTCTACCTAACCAACGTGTGGTACAATTTATAAATAATTATTGTAATACTGATGATGATGGTGGTAGCTAAAATTTATTCAGTCGTCACCATTTGACAGCCACAATTCTAAATTCTTCCCATGCATTAATTCATTAAATCCTCTTAACCACCCCATGATATGTACACTATTACTATCTTTATTTTACAGATGAAGAAGATACAATATATTTAAGTAACTTGAATGAGCCATACAACTAATAAACAGCAATATCAAAATTCAAGTACAGGCATTCTGATTTAGGAAACTATGTTTTTTAAAAGGTCTTTGAGTGTCAGAGCAGAATTTTGAGATTGCATTAGTAGAAAATTAAGGGTCATTGAAAAAAGATGTGAGTTGATGAAAGTTTTTGGTTTTGGTTTTTTTTTTTTTTTTAAGAAAAAAAATTGATAAAGCCGTAGTGAGAAGGGAAGTTACTAGCCAGGACAGATGAGAGGCAAAGTGCCATATCAGAGGCTATTGTATACTTTCATAATTGAAGTGAAAAGATTTTCTCCAAACTGATGATACTCGTAACAGTTGTTGTGAAGATATAAATCTTAGGAATTTAGAAGAGCAGAGTAGTGCCGTTGATTTCTTGATAAAGGTACAGTGTGCAGATATATATAAAGCAGTTTAATAGAGTAGACAGTAGGCTAAATTCTATATATTGCTCCTGCTACAGAGTAAATGTCTGCCTTGCAATTCCTGGAATTGTATTGACATGAGCAATTGGAAGTAGCTAAGAATAAACAAAGTAAATCAAAAATGTTTTACTTCAAAAAATTACCAGCATGAGCTTAGATGATCTGGAAGGATTAGGAAATGCCGTTGTGTTATTGATTCTAATACCTAAAACACCATTATTTGATGTAATAATCAATAAAATTAACTATACCTTGACCAGCAGAAAATGACATGGTTTGGCACAGGTTGCCTCCGTTAGGAAACATTATTAGAAACTGAGTAGCCAGAATGTTGATAGTCTTTGTTCTTAACACTGGAGACTCATGGATATGTGCCTGTCATCTCACACAATGTGACTGCCACTAGCATTAATTCAGAAGCCTAAGATGTCCCTGGCTGTCTTACGTTTTTCCATAAGAGTGTAAATTACTCATCCACTCAACAAATATTGATTCCTTACTGATTTAGGCAATGAAGATATATTAGTGAACAAACTTTTCTTTTTCTGGGTCTCCATTTTCTTTTATTTTTTTTAAAGTAGTTTCTATTCTTTATAAAATGTTATCACACATGTATACGCACACTTGTATACACTTGCACACACACACATGCACACACACACATACACACAGGTTTTGAGATGGCTAGAGAAACAAAAAGGATAGACTCCAAATGTAAATTTTTTTGTTTTGTTTTTTGCTGGAAGTTGAGTTTATTATTAATAAGTTCATTATTAATAAGACATATGAGGAATTCCCTGGTGGCACAGTGGTTAGGAATTCACCTGCCAATGCAGGGGACATGGGTTGGAGCCCTGGTCCAGGAAGAGCCCACATGCCGCTGAGCGACTAAGCCCACGCGCCACAACTACGGAGCCTGCAAGCCACAACTACTGAAGCCCGTGTGCCTAAAGCCCGTGCTCCGCAACAAGAGAAGCCACCACAATGAAAAGCCTGCACACCCCAGCGAAGAGTAGCCCCCGCTTGCCACAACTAGAAAAAGTCTGCGTGCAGCAATGAAGACCCAACGCAGCCAAAAATAAATAAATAAATTTATTTTTTAAAAAATAAGACATATGATACAAAATAATGAGAATATTCAAAGGGTACTGAGTAAAATACTAGCCTTCCACCTAAAGGGCAGACAGAAAAGGTTAAAAAAGCACAATGGATGCTTAGAAAATTGGAGAAAGAGGCTGAATAGCAAAAAACAAGTTGTGTACACACACACAAACTTTAATAACCTGCCTTCCATCATGCAACTTACATCCTAGTGGGAGATTTCATGTAAGTTTTTTATCTCCTGATTGAGGTGTAAAATATATATATATATATATATATATATATATATATATATATATATATATATATATATGTGTGTATATATATATATATATAATATATATTCATAAATATATATGATTTACTAGGCTTAAAATTATTCTTTTGAAAAAGCGGGTTTTCTAACTGCAGGAGATAACTCTAGGAGAATAAAAATTCCTAATGAAGGTACTTGATGAGTAATGAATGTTCAGTTTCTGCAGTGCCATCATAAATAACCAACAATCCAAAATTTACTCAAGGGCAAGTTTGAAAAGATTTTCCAATTTTTGCTCATTTCTAACAGAAGTGGATTGGCCACAGGCCATGGATTAAGTGTTTAGCTTTCTGTGCCCTTAATAGCTCCACCAAGTCTTATACTACCTTGAGGCATTAGTAGCTGTATCAGTCAGGGTACAATCAAAGAAGCAGACTCAGTAGAAATTATGTATTAAGACATTTATTGCAAGGAATTGGTTTGCATGATTGTGGCAAGCCTGAAATCTGTAGGACAGGCCCGCAGGAAAGCTGGATGGAGCTCCTCCCCTTGAGCTAAGCTGCTGTCCACAGGGAAGACCCAGCTCTGTTTCTAAGGCCTTTCAAATGATTGAATCAGGCCCATTCAGGTTATCCTTTCAGGATCTCTTAATTAAAATCCACTGATTATGGACTTTAATCACATCTACAAAATACCTTCACAGCAACCCTTAGATCTGTGTTTGGTTGAATAATGGGACGGTAGCCTAGCCAAGATGACACATCAAAAGGACTATCACAGTGGATTATATGATATATGTAACTGGTTTGATATGCATTGTCCAATTATAAATACTCAGGTTCGGCAGACAATTTCCTTTGAGTAATATCTGACTTTTTTTTTTGTAACTGATTAATCCTGAGGGATTGATACTTTTCCAGGCTTTGGAATTTGAGTGAATCCTTAAATTACATATAGCTTCCTATTATTTGAAAATAGTAAGGGTGTTTTGACACTGATTCCTAGTTGTTTGAATCAGATCCTTTACAAAAGGTTCTGTGGACCATCTCCTTATGATAAGGAATGGAAAATTCTCTGGGAGTGTATTCAGAGTTCATTCATAACATTCTCTATAACCTCAAATGGATGAATCATTCTAATTCCGAAAGAAGTCAATAACTTTGCAAAATTCCACATAAGAAAATAGTGTTGAGGTGCCTCAACTAATTATTAATAGCTAAATGTACAGAAAGCAAAAAACACTACAGCAGAGTAAGGTCTTCTGGCCAAAACATGCTAACTATAATAAAGTTACTAAACTTCATTGTTACGTGAATTAAGATGTTATGTGAATCATAAATACTTATTTAGCATTTTCTTACATGCGTGGCATTGTTCTAGGCTCTGGAGGAGCATTAGTTTAAAAAAATAGTCATGAATTCTTGTCCTTATGGAGTTTACAATCTAGTGATGTGGAGAAGGAAGTGACATAAAATAAACAACACATATACAAATTAACTTTTAAAGCAAGAGAGAATATGAGAAGTGTCATGGAAATAAAATTTGATCAGGGTAAAAGAGATGGGGTAAAACAGGGTGTGTTACAATTTTCAGTGAGGCATCAGATTTGTGAAAGTAATAGTTGAGCAGAAACTTGAGGGATTCAAGAAAGTAAGCTATATGGCTTTCTGGGGAAGAATGTTCTAACAGGAGGAACTTGCAGGGTGTTTGAAACAATAAGAAGACCAGTAGGCATTCGCAAAAAGAGCAAGGAGAGAGGGGTTGGGACTGAGATCAGAGAGCGGGCCAGGTTGTGAATGCCATTTTAGGCTGCTGTAAGAATTACATCTTTAATTCTGAAATAAAGGAGGAACCACTGGATAGTTCTGAGCAGAACAGAAGCATGATCTAACTCATATTTTAATAAGATCATTGAAGATGTTGTTTTGAAAGGGGACTATAAAGGAGAAAGAATGTAAATGAAAAGGGACTTCCCTGGCAGTCCAGTGGTTAAGACTTCACCTTCCAATGCAGGGGGTGCGGGTTCAATCCCTGGTTGGGAATCGAAGACCCCACAGGCCTCGCAGCCAAAAAACCAAAGCATAAAACAGAAGCAATATTGTAACTAACTCAGTAGACTTTAAAAAATGGTCCTTATCAAAAAAATCTTAAAAAAAGGAAGAATGTAAATGGGTAAAACAGTTGACGCTATTGCAATAACGCAGGCAAGTGATAATAATGGTGGGCTGGACCAGGATGATGGTGGTGGTGGAGGAGGAGTGAAGTACTTGTATTCTGGTTACATTATGGAGATGGTGGCAGTATGGCTTTGTGTTGTCATTATGTGATCATGAGATTGGTCACCTGATGTCAGGTGACATGAACCTCTGTTCTAAATGTCTTTCAAATATGCATCCTCCTGATGGAGTTACTTCTAAAGAGACTGTGCTGTGTTCTTTTGAAACCACACATTAGTACTACAAGTTTTTGCTGCCTGATGTTGTCTGTAGCTGTTAGAGACCGTGCAGAGACACTTTTACTGAATTTGTTAAAGGATTTGGACCACTTTTATATTAGCAGTTGCTTTTTAACAATCTATACTATGTAGTGTTGAAGACTCATTGGTTCTGTGTTTTATTTTCCATACCCTTGGACTGTTGTAAATACCAAGTGTGGTATAATCAAATGGTAACACTGAAGAATTTCATCATGATCCCCTCTTATGAAACAATACCATACAGAGTTTTCTAAGAATTTTTTGAATTGCAAGACTGGATCTTAGTGATCTACTTCTACAATATAATCAGCCATGTCATTACCAGGCTAATGCCATTTGTAAAATATGACTCTGAAAATTATGCATTCAATATTCCTTTAAGATTTAGAGTCAGGGGATACAGGAGAATAAGACTTATAAAGGCATTTGTTCATCTGTCTACACAAACAAGTGACTGCTGAACTTCTCTATATAGGATTCTTTCCTTTGTTTTAAGACTGAGTGAAAGAAAGCCTCTCAAAATATGAGTCCCAAGAAGCAAAATAACTTATACAAAAGTGCTTTAAAAGGGCTTGGGATCATCTACTTAAACATGTTGCGTGTATATATATATATATATATATATATATATATATATATATATATATATATATATATATATTTGTTCCAGAAATTCAGGTCATATTCAGTTTTGTTTTTTGGGTTTTGTTTTTTTTTTTAATTTATTTTTGGCTGTGTTGGGTCTTCGTTTCTATGCGAGGGCTTTCTCTAGTTGCGGCGAGCGGGGGCCCCTCTTCATCGCGGTGCGCGGGCCTCTCACTATCGCGGCCTCTCTTGTTGCGGAGCACAGGCTCCAGACGCGCAGGCTCAGTAATTGTGGCTCACGGGCCCAGTTGCTCCGCAGCATGTGGGATCTTCCCAGACCAGGGCTCGAACCCGTGTCCCCTGCATTGGCGGGCAGATTCTCACCCACTGCGCCACCAGGGAAGCCCCATATTCAGTTTTTTATCAGTGATTCATGGCCTGCGGTCCCTAGCTTTCTCTTTATTTTACTTTATTTTTCAGAATATCATGCTTGTTGCTAAGAATATATATCTGGTCATATTTAAATACACAAAATATGAATCAGTTTTTCAATAAGACAGTGTTTCACAGATACTAAAACTATCCTGGGCTAATCCCATTTTGAATGAATAAAGTACTTTACTACAGAAATTTATAAAATCCTGATGCTATTACTGTGAATCCCAGGATTAGGGTTGATAAATAGAATAGATAATTGATTGGTGTTTGATGCATACTATCACGCCTCCAAAGAGAAAGACACTGTAAGTTTTTCTTTCATTTTACCTGTGATAAGACTATTTCAAGTAGAGAGTGTTTTTTGAACACACAAAATTAAGGCAAATATGTCAACGAAGGACATCCTTCTACACACATTTCCTACTACTGGTTCCACCCTAATTTAGCTTTCAGTCTAATTTTAAATCACTACTACCACATATTCCTGGTCCTTATTTTTTCTTTTCTCCTATTCTTCAATTCTTCGCAACTTTGTGTATGCTATTTCTTACAAGCTGTTCAGGAATTTTCCCTGACCTATTGAAATACATTCTTACCAAGACCCTGTGTGGAGTGGCAAAAGTCTAGCAGTCAGATTTTGCTGCTTAAGAAGCAGGAAATTATTCTAGTGCCTATTACAAACTAGAATACATAGAGCAGTAAATTTCACTGGCAAGATGCTAAAACATGCCACTTCTCTTCCTCATTCAAAACAGTAGTAAAACAGACTCACAGGCATAGAAAACAAACTAGTGGTTACCAAAGGGGTGAAGGAAGGGGGGAGGGGCAAGTCAGGGGTATGGAATTAAGAGATACAAACTACTATGTATAAAATATATAAGCAACAAGGAAATATTTTATAGCACAGGGCATTATAGCCATTATCTTGTGATAACTTTTAATGGACCATAATGTGCAAAAATGCTGAATTACTATGCTGTATACCTGAAACTAATATCATAAATTAACTGTACTTCAATTAAAAACAAACAAACAAAAAACAGTAGTAAAATAAATGCATTTGAGAAAAGGAAAGGAATTATTCACATAACTTTATTTTTCCTTCATTAAAGTTATCTCCCTCATGGATGTATTGGAAAGTATGTCTCAGTGTGGCTCACCAAAGGCCAAATCTACCATTTTGAAGTTGTGGGAGTCTTGGACCCTGCAGGAGTATCGTCCATTATCTCAGGAGAGCAGCAAGTGCCTGTAGGTGCTAAGTTAGGAAGAGAAGGCCTGAGAGCAATGGGGGACTTCAAGCCACTGTATATCAGGTGACAAGAAGAAAGCAATGTTTCTAGAGGCTATCTCTGTCTTACAGAGTCCTAGTGCAAGCATATGAATAAATGAATTTTAAAGTACGTATTTGTTTACAATTAGTAAACAAATTTTAAGATATTTTAAGGTGTGTACAAAACCATGGTGTAAAAATGAAACAGTAATAATCAATTTCCTATATATCTTGTTTAACTAATATATTAAAAGATAACTCACATTTACTTTTCCAATAACTTTTTTTTAACTTGCAAAAGCTTTTGTGTGTAGAGAGTATTTTCACCAAGAACTATGCAACAAACTTATCCTACATACAAATATATGCTAATTATTATTTGGGTTTCTTCTGGGGTCTTTAAGCCTTTATTTTTTTTAAAAAAAATTAATGATGTATTTAAGAAAACTTTGTTAATGATGCTACTGGGGATATTCACTTACACCAAAAACATAAATTTAACTTGTCTTAGCAAATCAACAAATTTCTTTGTTCCGCAGAAAATATTTTGGCAATGTGGAAGGAGATGCCACAGTCAGGATCATAGAGTGGGCTCCTTCCTACACTGACGCCAGCTTGTCAACTTGGCAGGCAGCCTTGATCAAGAAATACAACCATCCTTCTGCCATTTGTTAAATTTGCATAATTAAGGACCAATTATACATGGTATTGTCTTGTAGCAGGCCCCTCAGCTGGCTTTCCCTTATTACGGTTTCATGCCACTTTCCCATTTTGATTACCAAAAATGACTTTGACTTTTTGTCATTCTAATGAGGAGGTTAAAAAGAAAGCATATTTATCAGAATGATTCATAATTATTGAACTTAAAAAATGATCTCATGTGTAAAATATATTTAATGGATATTTTTACTTAATTCCTCTGATGTAAACAGTAAATATGGCTTAGAGTAACATTAGATGTTATGTATTAGGGGTGTGTGTGTGTGTGTGTGTGTGGGTGTGGGTGTGAGAGACAGAGAGAAAGAGAGGTACTTACAGTCAGTACAGTACAGCTTTTAATTAAAACATGAAGCTGTTTAGAAAGTTTGGTATTATCAAATACTCTTAATTTTCCTTTTGTCTGAAGTATGTATTATACAGTCAGTCTTTTAATATTTCTCACCAGTCATCCTGTTGATCCACACTGTGATTGCTGTGTGATCACATTAGTTTTCTGAAAGTCACAATAGTTTATCTGGACAACTAGTTGCATGATATAACAATCATGTGAAAATTAGCAAGATGCTAGGGTGTCAACTCTAAATTTTACAAGTTTCTCTCTCACTACATTCACAATTAGAGTCAGTCAGTAGTTCCCTTTACAAGCTGCTCCTGACAATGTTTGTGAAATGTTTATAGGATCTACAATATGCCCTTAGTTAACACTGAGCTTCTGACTGCTATATATGAAGACGCTGGCATATACTAACAAGAAATTATGATCTAATAATCATTGGCTTCCAATGAGAATCTTTGAAAACATGGAAATCCTTTATTTAAAAAGAGGATTTTTAAAGCTTTACATAACTTAATTAAAATTAACTGATAAATTGTATCTTAATTAAGGTATCTTATTGGGAAAAAAAAGTAA
Source organism: Balaenoptera acutorostrata (assembly GCF_949987535.1). Lineage (NCBI taxonomy): Eukaryota > Metazoa > Chordata > Mammalia > Artiodactyla > Balaenopteridae > Balaenoptera > Balaenoptera acutorostrata. The sequence goes on from NC_080067.1 coordinate 119,154,961, forward strand.
TGTTTATTTGACATTCATGCTGCAACCTACATATACATGGTCTTTAATTTGCAAAAGAAGAATACATGGAATAATATTGTGAATGGGAATACTTGAGTAACTAATTATCATGATATAATGTACAATATTGATAAGTAACACTGAATTCTTCATAGGATTCTGTAAATAAGAATGGCCTCAAACTGATTTAAGCTGAAAAGGGAATATTTTGCATCAAATAAAGCTAGATTCTGGACTAAAAAATGTCTTCAGGGGTAAGTTACTCCCTATCTCTCGACATCCTTCTGTGTGCTATCTTTTTTTCTCAGACACTATAAAGTTGCCAAAGTACATCTAGCCTTTACATCCACTCAGATTCAAGTGCAACAGGAAATAATTTCTTTTCCAGAAAAGTCAGCAAAAGCCTCATCATGCTTCATTGGCTTTGGTTGGTGGCATACCCATCTGTGAACCATTCACTCTGGTCAGGAAATGCAAAGCTCATGGCCAGACCCAATCAAGTGCCCATCCCTGAATTCAGGAACATGAAAAGCATTACAGCAAATAGAAGGCATGCATAGTACAAACCATTAGGTTAGGAGGCGTTTTTCTCATGTTTGATTCAAGGGCTTGAAATGTATTAAATAAAAGGGATATTGATTTGCACGTTAGCAATTAGTGCAACAGTAAATCTTATAAAGTTAGTAGACCTGGTCACTTATACAACTGTACCCTTTCAGTTCCAATCACTAAATGGTAGCCACTTTCAAATACTGGGTCTGAACTTACACATTTATAATTCTACCAGCATATCTAGTGGACACCTGTACTGTTTTAGACAACTGGCAAAAGTAAAAGTGGCCCTTGATGCCTAAATTCCTCTAGAGCACAGTTAGACCTGGGTAAAAATGGTTGAATGAAAATTCTCATATAAAACCCCTACTGATGCTTCGAACTCCATTGGATAGGTCATACAACTTAGAATGATTCTAAGAACAATTGAAATTATTCCAGTGGTAATTTACCCTTTGGAAATTAAATTCACGTTACTACGTATGGTCCTGACAACAATCCCATGAGTTAGACACAGAACATTTTTTTTCTGTGATATTTGACAGTGACCTGAAGAAAATTTTTTAAATGTGGAGACTACTTCGGGTACAATCTTCACAGACAAAAACAGCAGCCTCACATGGTAGAATACCAGAAGAATTTAATATTTATAAATAAATGTAGGTAGCAGAATCACATATTAAACACAGCATAAGCATAGAGTGGAGTTGGTTTATGAATTAACAGAATGCAATAAAATAGATGACATTTGAAACATGGGGAAAAGATAGATTATACATCAAATAGTGTTGGGGTAAGGTGTTTAATATCTTGAAAAAAATAAAGATGACCCTTACCTCACTCTTTATTACAAAACGCGTTTCAAGTAGACCAAAAGTTAAACAATAGCAATGAAAAGAGTGAAATGTCTAGAAGAAATGTAAGAGAATGGTTAATAACTTGGAGTAGGAAACCTATCTCTGAGAAAGACAGAAAACCCAGAAGTATTAAAATAAGTTACTAAAATGTGCTACAACATAAGAAATAAACATAGCTACACAAAGATAGCATTAGGAAAATACAAAAGACAAATCACAAAAATATTTGTAGCATATAGTACAGAAAATAGTAACATACATGTTACAAACTATCATATGTAAATATTGTAACAATATATGATACATTTTCTTATTAATACATAAATGAACAACAAAAAAACCAAAAATTCAACAGAACATTTTGCAAACTACATGAACAGGCAAATCATAGGAAAAGATGAAAAAGTGCTCAGTTTTATTCATAAAATTTAAATATCAAAATTCAACAAAATTAAAATATCGATGACATTCCATTTTTCAACCATAATATAACTAAAATTTTGGTGTTGTCAAGAGTATGGGATAATATGGTTTCATAAATCTTGGTAGAAATGTAAAAGACAAATACTCTTTGACTTAGCCTTTACTTTTTTTGAAATGAAACTACAAATATATTCACATAATTACAGAACTACTTATGTACAAATATGTTCATTCTAACATTTTCTATTAATTGGAAACAAGGATCAGTTAGATGAACTGTGGTGTAACCACATAATCGACCACTATGAAAATAGATTAAGTAAATTTATGTCGGCTGATATGAAACATTATCCTTTTTTCAAGGTGAAAACAAGAGAAATTTAGAAAATGTATTTATGTGCACTAATTAGCTTTAAAAAGTAAATGAACATGGAGTATTTCTGAAAGGAACTGCAGCAATAGTTATTATATCTGTGGTTACCCAGATTACTCATTCATAATTTTAAAAACATTTACCATATGCATATATGGCTTTTTCAAATAAGTAGAACCACTTTTTAAAGTAAATAATTCTGGCCAAAAATAAACTCGTGTTCCTTTTATCATGCACTTATAACTCTTTCCCAAGAACCCAGTTTACTCTTAATTCCATCCTATTGAAACTTTCCTTCAAATCATTTTAAAGGTGTGATAAGGAAATAATGCTAGGTTTAAACTGCTGATGGCAAACTACTTGAACTATATGGTTGTTTGATTTTTTTTCCTTCTAACACGTGCTTCAACGGATCTCTAGCCTGAGCTGAGTTCTGCAAACAAGACCACATGCTCTCATTACTGAATGCCCAGTTGGTTTCTACACAAGGATCTGTAACTGGTGTGCCAGCCTCCACCACTCTGTTTCAGTTCCCACTGCTCATCAATAAACCATGATGTGCTACACGGAACCCTGTGCCTTGGGGCCAGCCTGTCAATGATGGTGGACCATAAAAAATTATACATGTTCACCAAATCATAGCAGAGAAAATCCAGGGACGAAGCTGGAACAAAAATTTCCCCAGAGGACTATTCCTAACTTAAAAGCAGCAACAAAATAAACAAAGAGAGAGAAAAACAGCAGGCCCACATATGAACATAAAAATACACACAGTTTTAAAAGGTGATAATGAAAATGAATATTTGGGGTTGGGCATGCAGTTTGCTGCATTTCCCTAGGAGAATGAACCCCCTAAAACGAAGCCTGAAGTGTGCTCTTTGAACGAATCCATAACCAGTTAATGCTTTCTGGTTCTAAGCAGTTGATTGTGGTGATATTAGAAGCTTATAATTATAAGAAGCTTAGAAAGTAAAGGAATCTGTAGGTATCCTAATCAATACAGTGTTCAGCAACCCCAATTTTTTAGTTTCCTTGTTTAATCAAGAAAGTCGCACGTAATTATGCACTTGAGTATATTTTACTACTTAAATATGGAAATTAATTATGTATTTTTTAACCTACAATTTTAATAGTATAGCTTCTTCATTTCCATCCTTTCCCTATGTTTTCCAATCATATCTTTTGTCCAGACCATCCCACATAAAGTATTGCTCAAGAGGCAATTAGAAAATGTTTTCTGAGCTGATAGATGAATTGTTTACCCCTCAACCAAATTGAATAACTGCTGGATAAGGAAAAATGCGAAACTATAAAAACTGAAGTAAAAGTGTGAGAAGAATGAATACTTTTTCTTTATAATTATATATTGAAATAGAATCTATTTTTACTTCATACAGTCAATAAACATGTATTGGTCACTTATTAGGTAACAATATGAAAAGTGAAAGGGGTATCAGAATAAAGAGGTTTCTGTACTTGAAAGAGTTTACTTTATAGCCAATGGATATTTACACTACCTAGAGCTTATAATCCAGTGCTATTATTTTTATAATAGCTGTAGGTATAGTCTGCTTTGAATTGGCAATGAAGAGGACAATTCATTCTACATGGGGGTTAGGAAAGGAAGTAGTAAAGCAGAGTTAGGCAGGATGAACAGAATTCCATCAGAAACACAAGTTGAAAGGCATGTTACCTGGTGTATGAGCAACATGGGCAAAGGAATAAAGATGTCTGTGGTTCACTGAGGAACGGTGAGTAGTTATACCTGGTACGAAAAGTGTTTAGGAGTCAGTGACCATCTAGAAAAAGTTGGCAGTGGGCCGATAGTCCAGAGCCTGTCTTACCTGGGTGAGAAACTGAAAAGTTATTCTCAGGACGTGGAGGATTTTAAATTGGGAAGTGAATTATCCTGTGTGCACTTGTTAATTCCGGAAGCACGCTGAATGGTAGATTGTGGTATGAGTCAAGGTTGGAAATGATGAAGGCCTGACTCACAGTCGTTGGTGGAAGGCAACTTGGCTACAACCTGGGACTGCAGTTCAAATTCTGACTCTGCCGCTCTCTAGCTGGGCAGCCTTGACAGTTCTTTAATCTCCTGAAGCTTCTGTTTCTTCACTTATAAATTAAGAGTAACATCTGGACCTGCCTTTTAGAAATCAGTAAGGCAATGCATGGAAAATGCTAGGCATACTTCCTGGCACGGGGTGCTAGTACTCGACCACAGCAGAGAAGAGAGATTGGCTTTCTCTAGCTTTGCTCTTAATTGGAAAAGACAACATTTCAGTTCCAGATGGGTATATTCTTGACGTATATGAAGAAAATATTTGATTTACTATGTAATTTTAGGCAAAGAGAAAAACTCTTATCTTTGGAAAAAGTTCTCCTTTGCAGATATTAATATACTTGATTTTGAGTGTTTTAGTATTTGGTTTGTTTTCGTTCAAAGAAGTAAGTGCAATTTAATACAGGAATAATTACTTACTTCCCAAATACCTGTATTAACTTTTATACAGACTGTGTATCCCTCTTTCTACAAATGATGTCCTATTTTCTTTTCTTCATAGAATGTGACGTAGCAAGCAATAAAGCAAGTTGGAAAAAAAATAGAATCTTTAAAAATCTGCCTTGTGCATCGTGCACAGCGACCCGGTGCACTCAGTGTTTAAGATGTGGCTGTAGTCCTCTATCTTTGTTTGTGAACCGCATGCATCACTGACACTGGAAGTCAATGTGTCCTTTGAGAGGCACTCATGTGTACACACAAGCAGAGACGTACTTAAGTCTATTTTCACCCTTGCCTTTGGAGCAGCTGTCACAGAATTCAACCACAGAAAATGGAGAACAATTTTAAAAATGGGAGGTGGTTACTATTTTATTCTTCTTCCATACTTTTGTGCTAAATAAACTGATTGCAAACATAAATTGTTAGAGCTGAAACAGTTTTCAGCCTTAACATAAATGTTTAAGGAATTGACTTTCAAAGCTTACGTTTGAAAAACTAAAATGGAATTTATTTTCTAAATATTATTCAGCCTAGTTACAGGATTCATAAAGAGTATGTTATTTTAAACTTGTCTTTTTTTTTCCCCCCCACAAAATTCAATGGCAATACCAGTTGCTTAGGAAAAATAAGACTATCTATGGAAAAGACGCCCATGTGAATTAATGCTGAAACCAGAAAAAGGCTGATATCTGCACCAAGGGGCAATATTTTAAGAATTCATGAATTTCCCTTTGCTTATTCATTTGCAAAGGTTAAATGTGAGTTGTTTTATGCGATACTTTATGCTTTGATCAGTCTCAAGTGACTGTGTTGACTGATCTCATCTCCCTCATGTGAAATGCAACCCAGAAAAGCAAAGGGGGAAAAAAAACACAAAAATCTTCTGTTGCCAAGCTGTGTAACTGTGGTTAATTTGAAATAAAATGTATCTATCGGAAATTGCTTTTGAAAAGCAAAGTACCATCTCATTTATTGGTGACCTTACATGATGTCAAGTGACCATGATCTGAGATGATGGCGCAGTGTGATAGAATGAGCAATGAAGATTCTAAAGATTTTCATTCCAGTGTAGGTCTGCCATTTTTGATCAGTATTGCATGTTTTAAAGTACTATTCATTCAACAAATGTTTACTCTGAACCCACCATGTGTCCAGCAAGTTTGAGGTGCTGAGAGACAAGATAATTAAAGTCCCCCATCTCATTGGCCTTAAATTTTAATGAAGGAAACCGGAAAAAAAACTACTAAAGATAATTTTAAGTGATGGTAATGTTGTGCAGGCATTAAAATAAAGAATGACTAGTGGATGTGACTTAGGGTGGGTTTTTAGATCCAGCCTCACTCAGAGACAACTGTTTGATTATGTCCTTGGATGTGTCACCTAGCTCAATGGGACTACTTCGCAAGAAGTAAAATGGACAAAATAGCAATTGCCATGCATACCACATAGAATATTTTTAAGGACAAAATATGATATATAAATAAGTTAAAACTTAGTTCAGTATATTTATATATTATTTATAACCCATATAAATTAATATATTATGTAATATATATTCATTCAAATAAATGAATATGTAAACGGCTATAGAAATAAAACATAGTACTATCAAGCAGACAAGCAGATTTCTAGAGGAGGAACTCAACTTTCTTTATTTGTCAAATTGTTATTCCTTTTGCCATTTTCTGTAATACCGCTTTAGACCAACACAGTAAATTACATAGTGGTCTCCCTTCTCTAATCTTGGTTAAGAATGTGAGCTATGGATTCCAAGAATAGAGCCTGAAATCAAAGTTTGACCAATTATTATCTGTGCATCCTTGGGTGTTAACTTCTCGGCAGCAATTGTTGGAAGATTTCTTTAATTACAATATTTTTAAGAACTTAAAACATAGAGTTTACGCAGAGTTAGCACAAAATAAAATTATTTGTTATTCTTATTGTTGCTATTGTTGAAATTTTAGTGATGGAGATCCAACCATCTGCTCCCTCATAAAGTTAGGAAAAAGAGACGGAGTATTAGCTACTTGATGTAGTTCTACATGTAGTTCTACAATGCTACATGTAGTTCTACAATGAGGAAATCTTGATCTTGAATTATTCTTTTTCCTGAACTTTGCTTTCCAAATCTGTAAGATGTGAATGACAAAATGTCATCACTGACACACCCAACTACTCCCAAAGCACACACATTCATCCACCACATAACAGACAAGCTAGTATTTTTAAAACATAAATTGGATTATGTCCTCCGAATGCCCTCCAGTGCACTTAGAAGACAATCAAAACTTTTACCGAGGTCAACATGGAGCTACCTCATCTGGCCCTTGCCAGATTTGACCCTTATTGACTTTTCAAGATGTGCTACTGTTTTTGTTTTTGTTTTTTACATCCTTGAAAACATCTGAGGCTTTTCCAACTCAGGCCCTTTGTACATGCTGTGTCTTCTGTTGAAACATTCAGACAGCCGTCTCCCATTCTTCAGATCTTGGCTTAAATATCAATCAGAAAAGCCTTTGTTTCCTCGCTGCATCTCCCCTCCAATAAATGCAGCCCTTATTATGTGATTGTCTAAACGTTTTAAATGAATGAATAGCTATTACACAATATAGGTATTATAAACATGCTTTACCTTGCATTTAGCAAATAGATACTTAAAATAGTGTTATTTTCCTTCTCTTGACAGTTCAATTAAACATGATGGTGCTCTTTTTTGTCTGTGTTAAAGTAGAAATACAGTGGAGAGTCAACACACATCCCCACACCACAGCAGCCTTTTTCTCTGTTCCCACGTTCTATACATCCCCATTCTTTTTCTTCCTTTTTGTCTTTCTCAGTTTCTTTCTCATTCACCTTATTTCCTCCTGTGATGGAAAAAAAGCTATGTGTGAATTCTTTATTTTTGGAAGCTCTGGCTTTATTTTTATTTATACTGTGTTTTGGTATTACGATAGATTATTTGAAACTTTCAAGAATATTATGAGGCTGTGGGTTCCTGAATATTTGGGACCCTGTTTTCTTCAAGTCTTATTTACTATATTGCTTAGCACAGTGACTAAAATATCTTATAAATTTTATATTTTATTTCAGTTAGAAGGCCTCAAGGCTATTAGTGAAAATAAACCAGTCAAAATATTTACATCAAAGAAGAAATATGCTAGACCAAAAAGTATGCTGAAGGAAAATTTTAAAAAGACTAAGATTTCAGATTAAGAAAATTTCTCCAGGAATGATCTTCCAAGTTGATTTCGGTTGCATCACTTCCATATTTTAATAGTAGACAAAAAGGGACATGTAAAAAGAAGTGGAAAGTGGGGATAAGAGAGAAAAAAGTAGAAATACAAAAATTCAGTATGATTTGCCCCACAAATCTATACTGCAAATTCTCTAACAGCATATAGATTTTTCCCTCTATTCTTTTTTTTAGATAATTATGAGAGAATCAAAGGACTATTTGCCTTTCTATAGAGTATTTTTGGGAAGGAATTGGGATTTCTTCTACTTGAGCTACTTTCTTCCTCTTTAAAATATATTCTTTAGAGAAACAGGCAAATCTTTGTGCTAACCCTGAAGCAAAGTGTCCTCTCCAGAGGTTGGAGGGCAGCTGTGCAACCTCCAGCAGCCCTTAGTATCTGTTGCCTGAGGCCCGAGGTTAGTCATGGGGACCAGTGTCCTGATGATGATGGAGGCTCCATTTAAATCACTGCCTGATTAGTAAGACCAGCATCCTAGAGGTTTCTTCAATGTGTTTAGGATCCTGACATTTTCAGAAAACAATGCTCCAAGATTACCATGTTAAAAAAAAAAAAAAAAAAAAAAAAAAGGGATGACCTTTTCATTCCCTTTTATTCAGTAAAAGAGGCCCTTGGCTACAAGGCCCACAATTACCACTTAGAGAAAGATGCGGAAATCACACTTTATCTATCCATCTGCAGCTTGCCTCAGCAAATTGACCTCTGGATTCCACAGAAAGTTCTTTGGAACACAGCCACCTCTACTGCATCCTCAGAATTGTTGTTTTTCTTTTCTTCTTCTTCCCTGCTCACTAAATCTAATAAAGATTCTTTATGAATAAGTGCTTATAGGCATCATGGATATCAAGAATCTTACTACCCAAACAGAAAGAGATATAAACAGTGAACTAAACAAAACCAAACACCTATATGGCCTTTACTGTTTTCTTTGCACTTACATATACTCGTTTAATCTGCACGAGCTTTCTATGAATTAGGTGTCAATATTATTCCCTTTTTTACAGATGAGGAAACTGAGGCTCAGAGAGGTTATTTGCCTAAAATAGCATGGCTATTAAGTGACAGAATTAGGATTTGAAGAAAGAAGCCTGACTCAGAGTACTCTAAACCACTTTACTATACTGAAGAGTCTAAAGGAAAACAAAAACTTAGTTGTAAATTTAAGAATTGATAGTTAAAAACTGTAATCATTTTTGGACATGCAACTTGTTGGTTTGAACACTGAGGATAACCATATTGAAGAAAATGAAAATCTGTTCCTTTTATTTTCCCTATCACTCTCAAGTATGTTCAAGTTTGTCCTTGGAATCAGGTTTATTTTCTTAGATGCCAGAAGTTTTGGTAGTTGTGCATATATACACTGCTAGTCCCATTAAATTTTTTTCTTTATGTCTTCTCTTTGGAGTCCTTTCCATTAATTTATTCCCATGTACCCTGGAAGGTGAAAGCTTTATTGTATGAAAATTCACCTTGGACATAATTATCTGTACTATTTCCATTTCAAGATTTGACTGTACTATTTGTTTCTTCATTTCACAAGTAATATGGTTATGTATCACTAAACACACTTATTGAGCATCTATTGAACAGTACATTAAACACTGTTCTAGATGCTAAGAGTTAAAAAAAAAAAAAAGATAAGATATACAAGCTATGTTCTCATGAAGCTTATGATCCAATGGAGTGAAACAACACTCAATATGTATTCAAAATAAATATACAAGGCAAGTTCAGATTAGGAAAATACTTAAAAAAGAAAAAAATAGAAAGAACAGAAAGATGTGAGTAAAGTTACATTAGGTGCCAGCCTAGTAGACAGCTTTCAAGAACAGATGGGTAATGTAAACAGAGAGATGCAAATTCTAAGAATCAGAAAGAAATGCTAGAGACCAAAAACACTGTTAACAGAATGAAGAATGCTTTTGATGGGTTTATCAATAGACTGGATATGGCTGAGGAAAGAATCTCTCGGCTTGAGCATATGACAACATAAACTTCTAAAACTGAAAAAACAAAGAGAAAAATGAGTAAAAACAAAAAAGAACAAAACATCTAAGAACGGCAGGACAATTACAAAAGGTATAACATATGCATAATGGGAATACGAGAAGGAGAAGAAAGAGATAAAGCAAGAAACAATATGGAAAGCAATAATGAGCAAAAACTTCTCCAAATTAATGACAGACATCAAACCACAGATCCAGGAATGTCAGAAAACACCAAGCAGAATAAATGCAAAAAAAAAAAAAAAACTACTCCTAAGCATATTATATTCAGATTACACAAAATCAAAGATAAAGAAAAAATCTTGAAAGAAGACAAAGGAAAAAAATACCTTACCAACAGAGAAGCAAAGATAAGAATTACACCTGATTTCTCTCAGGAACCATGCAGGCAAGAAGACAGTGGAGTGAAATATTTAAAATGTTGAAAGGAACAACAACAACAAAAACCCTAGAACTCTATGCTCTAAAAAATTATTTTTCAAAAATGAAAGAGAAATAATAAAGATTTTCTTAGACAAACAAAAGTCAAAGACATTTGTTGCCAGTAGATCTGCCTTGCAAGAAATGTTAAAAGAAGTTCTTCAGAGAGAAGGAAAATTATATATGTCAGAAACTCTGATCTATATAAAGAAAGTAAGAGCACTGGAGAAGAAATAAGTAAAAATAAAATAAAAACTTTATTTTTCTTATTCTTAATTGATCTAACAAATAACAGTCTATTCAAAATGATAATAGCAACAATGTATTAGATTATGTATTCATATGTATATGTACATATATTGCTTTTGTATGCTTATATATAAGTGAACTGAATGCTAGCAAAGGTATAAGCCATGGGAGGGAGAAACCAGCTTTGCCTACTTCTCATATAATGCCTAAGTCATTTTGTTTTGTTTTCTTCTTCTCATGTCATGCTATTTTAGACCTTGCCCTGCTTATATCTAGTTACTGCTTTTTTTTCTTTTAATTTTTAAATAGCTATTTGGTATAACAGCGAATCCCCCTCACCTTTGTGATGCTATTTAACCACATTTGCAGTTTCTGCATATCTATTATGCTTCCATTCCTTTCTTTGTCTTTTTGTAAAGACAGCTTTCTAGAAATGGTCCATATAATCCTCTCCTCAAACAAAATATAGAAATCAAAGAATAATTACAGTGACCCACATAAATGAACAATGGGGATATGACAGAGGCAGATGAGGAAAGAGAAAGAGAAACCAGAAAAGTTATTTCTGAAAGGTCTGTGACCAACATTGTTGGCAAAGTTTCAAAGCATTTTTTTTCTTCCTAGTAAAAGTAAAAGGAGCTCTGAAGATAACTATAGACATGAAAAATATCCAAAGCTTAAAAAAAAAGATCTGGGGCTTCCCTGGTGGCCCAGTGATTGAGAATCTGCCTGCCAATGCAGGGGACATGGGTTCGAGCCCTGGTCTCGGAAGATCCCACATGCCGCGGAGCAACTGGGCCCGTGAGCCACAACTACTGAGCCTGAGCATCTGGAGCCTGTGCTCCGCAGCAAGAGAGGCGATGACAGTGAGAGGCCCGCACACCGCGATGAAGAGTGGCCCCCACTCGCCGCAACTAGAGAAAGCCCTCGCACAGAAACGAAGACCCAACGCAGCCAAAAATGAATGAATGAATGAATTAATTTTTAAAAATAATAAAATACTGTATGGATATACCATAATTTATTAAAAAAAAGAAAAAAAAACTCTGAAAATTAGAATACAGTTTAAGAAAATGACACTACCTAAAGCCCTTTTGAAATTCATTTTTGAAATCAGTGCATACAGAGATAAATAAAGATAATTTAAGTGCATCAATAACAAATGGAAAACAAATCCCACATACAGTTTCATATTGGTTAAATGTTGTGTATAAAACTAAGCACACACACACAAAAAATCAATATAGTCATTAACTATCTCACCCACTGGGTATGATAAATGATAGATTAGCTTAAATGTGATCAAGCTCTTTTTCTTCACCCATTCAAAGGAAAGCACTTTTCTGTTCAAGGACCACTTAATTGAATGGTGCTGGCTGGTCTCCCTAACATCCAATTTCCTAAAGTCATTTGAAGTATGGGATTATTTAACTCAAATTCTAAGCAAGTAATTTCAGCCTGAGACAACATCTGTGTATGGAATATAGCTGCCTTATGAACATTGCCTAAATATATTATTGGACACTTTATCTTCAGCCACTTTGATCTCTGGAAAAGGATTCATTTTCTGAAAAGAAAACTCCCCTGCTCAGTTTATGTTTCTTTTTAATGAATATAACATAAACATAAACAGTTTCACGGGCAACACATCTTGGTTTTACCAAACAGAAAGTATCTTCTGAATTTTGATTGGCAAAGTATATCTCTCAAGCAGGCATAACTGGGAATTCAAGATAGACTAAAATTAGCTTCTATCTGTCAACTGTGTTCAATTTGTTTGTATCTGATGGGTGGTATAGAGATACTGTCACTAAAAACGAAGTAATTAGAACTTAAACCCAAATATCCAGTGTTATTTTTACTTGCAATTTGAAAAGTAAATTCAGAATATTTCTACTATGCAGCTATCTAGTTTTAATCAAGGGTTCTCTTATGTTGTTTTTCATGGATATGTAAACATTTATTTTCATTTCTTTTCAAAACCAATTTCTATATTTTAGAAATATCTATTATACCATGTCAATATGTAACTAAAGCGATTACTAAAAAAAATATATTCACTATTTTTTCTGCCTGGAGCTGTCTGTCTTATTCCTGAATTCTAGGCCTCCTCATTCCTTTGTCTCCCCTTAAATAGTCAGAATGCACTAAGATCTAAGTTAATGTTTTTAGATACTTGATACTGGGTATTTTTATCTATTTCTTCCAAAATCCTTCTTTATTTCTTCCAGTACTTTACATGTTTTTTCTTGTGTTTCCAATTTTTATTGTAATTCTATAAAGTAGCATACATTTAATTTTGTATAACCCTGAATAGCAAACAAAAAATGAAAAACTAATCTTATAATCATATTTTCTGCTGATAAGATATCTGCATTCTTCAGGTTATAAATGCGTATACTGTATTCCTATATCTGACATGCTATATTTAGCTCTACAAATATATAATAATAAAGACTTTTTTCTGCAGTTAGGTTTACAAAAATGACAAGAAATCAATATAGTTCATAGTATTAATGGGCTTTTTTTTTAATGGACCATTTTCTTTTCTTAAAGTTTCAGCGGTTTTTTCTTCTCCATCTTTCTTTTTTCCTCTGGGATCTACCCTGATGCCCTAAACATCCTTTCTCAGGCCACTCTTGAAAAGTAACTGATGGCAGGTGGGCCTTAGAAGTGGGGTTGGGGACAATTCCAAGCTCTGTGAAAGTATTGCCTTTGGATTTGTATTGTATTTGCAATAAATGTGTACTATTTTATATATAGAAATATTCTATGAAAATTTCTGAGGCAATTTATTTAACTAGCTTTTTTGTTCTTACTTTATCTTTAATGTGAACGTTTCCATTTGAAGTATTCTGAAAGGTTTAAGAAGTTGAGCAAAACACACCCAATATGATTTCTTACCAATTAAATGATCTTTAATTCCATCATCTATAATAGAATTATTCACATATCTTTATCTCATTGTGCATTTCATTCACAGAACACCATGAGGGTGATCATTTTATTATTTTTTAATTTTATTTCATTTCATTTTACTGTGCTTTATTCCACTGTTAAGGCAATAATGCCAGTGTGACCTGAACTTTATCTCCCAAGCTGTCAGAGTTTATCGAATAAAAGGTTGTAGTTTAAATTCAGGACAATCCACTGTCTGACCCCCATCAATATTCTTTCAGTCTCTTTCACAGAAATTGATCAGGTCAGTTGGGCAATATTTTTTTTTCTTACATCATCTTTTATGGTGGTAGCTTGACAATCCATTTATTAATTGACATAGGTTTGTTGTAAAATCTTATAACAAGATTTTTCAAGTATGGTAGATATATTCATTTCAAAGGACTAGTTTTAGTATGTAATTCTACATTCATTAGTTTTCATATTTAAAAAATTAAGACAATACAGTTCTTATGGGATTAAATATATATTTTATATATATATATTTCTGGAATATTTTTCTAGAATCAGGAATCTTCCTTCAACTCTAATGGATTCTGCAAGTAGAAAAGTTTGAGATTACAAATGATTTTTTATCTATTTTTATTTGTTATCTATTGCTCTTATATTTGCTTTTATAGTGAAGTGCCTGAGATTATTATTACTTCCCTGGCCAATGTAACTTTTCCTATATCCTTTAACAATTGATTTTTTAAATATCGACAACTGGTTGTTATAGTTTCACAAAGACAAACTAAACCAACTGGATCATTTTTAGTAAGTTGATATAATAACATCATTTTTATAGTATGTGAAAATGTCTAGGATGTACAAAAACTACAAGCCTTTTGTAGAGCATAAATTTATATATTTATTTTGTTCAGGCTTTTTTCTACAGTTATACACTAGCCTAGAATGCAAATCTTTTGGTTGGATTTAATGATCCCAAACATGCTTTATTCTGAACTGCATAATTACATAAGATATTAAGTTTTTCTCTTAGAGGGTAGATTGCTATTCACAATGACAACATAAATTTCTGTCTCGTGATTTTTTTATACTTAAGTGACAATTATTTTTGGCTTTTAGCTTGTCACAATCACTAGAGAAAGGTTACCAAAAAGATTATTCTGCGTTTTCTAGGTCCTTGATATCAATTATGTATTTTTATTTTAATATAAGAAGAATAAGATATTATTAAATGTGAAAAAGCCTGTAAAACTAGTAAAACTAAGTTTCAATGCTTTTAAAGAACCTATGAAGCTGTAATACTATCTATCTTTCTTGTTCTCAGATTAGGTTCACATAGTCATTCCTTCTATCGTAATTCCATACATACATAAGAAGGAAGAAATCAGAAAAAGGAGGGAGGAAAGGAGGGAGGAAGGAAGGTAAGGAAGAAGGAAGAAAGGAAAAACTAGAAGGGAAGGAAGGGAAAAGGAAGAGAGAGAAGTGAAAGGGAGGGGACAAGTGAGGAGGGAAGGGAGAGGGAGGAAAGGAAAGAGCTCTCAAAGGTTTAACTTTAATGCCACAGAGACATTTCTCCCATGTGAATACATGTATGCCTTTTAAAGCTGATCGGCTGATTGAACAGCTAGTGTGGAAAACAGTTTGGCAATTTCTTAAAAAAACTGAATGTCAATTACCGTATGCCCCAGCAATTGCACTTCTGGGCATTTTACCCAGAGAAATGAAAACTTATGTTTACACTAAAACCTGTACACAAATATTTATAGCACCTTTATTCATAATAGACAAAAACTGGAAACAACCAAGATATATCTCAATTGGTCAATGGTTATACTATTATATAGCCATACTCTGGAATGCTACATGGCACTTAAAAGGAATAAACTCTTGATAGAAGCATCAACCTGGATTGAATCTTTAGAGAATTATGCTGATTGAAAAAAACTTACTCTCAAAAAGTTACATACTGTATGATTACATTTATAGAACATTCTCAAAATGATAAAATTATAGATAGGAGAATAGATTAGTGATTGCCAGAGGATAAGGAGGGGGTGAGTGGGAAGAAAGTGGGTGTGGCTATGAAAGAGCACCATGAAGGATCCTTGCTGTGATGGAAATACCTTTTATCTTGCTAAAATCATTGCTAACATCCTGTCTGTGGCATTTGCAAGATGTTACCACTAGGGGAAACTAGGTAAAAGGTGTAAGCGATCTTCCTACACTATTTCTTAAAACTGGATGTGAACATACAGCTATCTCAAAATAAATGGCTGAATTTCAGAATACCTATTGAACACAGACTTAGAATTTCCAAGCTTCTCAGACTTTACCAGCAAAGACAGTAGAGCTCTAAGTTCTTATAGTGGGATTCAGGATGACTTTTGTTTTAATAGCCTTCTGAATATAATATTTTTTAAAGAAGAATATATAATGTAACTGTTAATGGCCTGGTAAATTAAGTACACATGTGATGGATGAAAAGGTTGGCATTAATATCTTAATTCTCTAATTGTGGCATACAGTATGCTGTTATCATTTTTATAATGATCAATTACTTACACTGTGTAACTACTTTGGCACATTTTCCACTGTGTGTGTTTTCTCATTCACTATGATGCTTTATACCTATTTGTCTTTGGCAGAATTACGTACAATTAAAATACTTCTTTTCCCCCCTGGAAGCTACAAAATTATAAATAAGTAAGCAATTTATAACCAGTGGAAGATTTATATTTACTGGAAAGTTTGGTTACCAGGTATTATGCCGTCAGGTAATTTTTATAATCACATTTAAGTATGAAATACACATTCCAAAAATAAAATTTTAACATTAACATTAATAAATAGTTTAGTCTTATCCTCCCAAAAGATCTAAAAATAAAGGTACATATTCTTAGATTTTTGATTTATTTTCATTAATTTACTACTAATGCAAGTCTGGCTATTAGTTTGTTAAATATAAATTGCTAATATTAGGGCCATTTCTGACGCCCTCTATTATGGTTTTAAGGTTTATGTTAAAGCCTTAGGACATTTTCAACTGCCAAATATTACAGATTAAAGATTACAGAGATTTTTCTCTAGTTATTTTTCCCTTTCTCCACCAGCAAGAGTTAAAGTATTTATAATTTCTACAATATTTCACCGTAGTATTCATGTGTAGTTACCATAATTCTGGCAATATGTAAAACTCAGCAGATTTTTATTCCATATCTATGCACTTCAGTTCCCTTTCCCATTTTGCAGGAAAATGTGTTTCCTTAAAAATTCTCACCTCTATTAAAAAATGATCACAAAAGCCCAGTCGAAAAAGTATTTGTTTCTATATTAAGCTTTCCATCCATTTCCCATACATGTGCTGACAAAAAGTATCCACGTGAAGCTGCATCACTGGAAACAAAAATCGTACATTTGCTACTCCCTTAGGCTCTCTCCACTCTAAATATTTATGGAAAATTTTAAGAATGAAGCTTGAAACGTTTAAATGAGGCAATATGACAGAGGGCACCGAATCTACAAATGAGCATATTTCCACATGTACAGATAAATGTATGATGAATTATAAAACAGGGACTGCAGAAGATGGAAATTAATCGATGCAGTATTTTCAAATTTGAATGTGAATGTGCAGCAAAGTTTCATCTTTCTTCTGAGCCAAGCAGATAATCTCACTAACTAGAAAGTTACTAGTCCTTTGACTCCTAGTAAGAAGGAAAATCTACTGAGGACTACCTCCTACCATGTTTTAAACTGTTGACCATCAGTTATGAATGGACTTCTTCATGAGCCAAGAGCATTGGTGCCCAGAAAACATTTTTACATAATAAACTGTCCCCACTATCACTTGAATATGAATAATGACATAAATGGCTTAATGTCTTTTAAGGTACTTGGGGTTACTTGGGTGTTTATTGTTCAGGACCCTTAGTCCCTCTGCAGGCATACACATATACACATTCCTTAAAAATAGTTACTTTTATTGTCTTCGGTTTCAAGAATTTCCATTAATTTACAATAAGAATGTCTCTTTTGGAATAACACTAGTAAGTGAAACATATTATCTCACTATAAAAGTACTTGCGAGAACAAAGCCTGGCAGAGTTTCCCATTAAAAAACACAAATGCAAACCAGCATGCTCTGAACACTAGAATGGTGGTGCACAAAAAAACCACAAAGGTAAGTCAGAATCAACAAAGTAAAAGAGAGAAAAAACACACAGTGCGTATGTTATTATAGCATTTATAATTATAATCAATAGATTATATATTATATGTGTGTAGATGATTACACTCAGTGACACATAACAAATAAGGGAATGCTGTTTTAAAATGCAGCTTGACTTTTTCAGATGTCAATGTTGAATGACTGTGAGCTAAGTAAACTGAAACAATAAGGGAAGAATCAAGTGCAAGCTGATTTGATCAGGCAGTGCCCAATGTACCTTCCCTGCTTTCAGTGTGGATTTGCTTCAGTGAAACCTCTGGGGTCACAGGGATGGCTACAAACCGCCTTCTCCAAGGAGAAGTGAGGGAGGGCTGCAAGGAAAATAGCAAGAGTGAAAAAAGCACAAGAAGTAACCACCGTTGCCACTCTCACATTGAGGGGAAATCAATGGAGGGGGATGAATGGAAGTAAGCTGCCATGGCTCTCTCTGGTCCTCAATTGGACACAGCTAATCCCTGTGACCTTTGTGGAAGCTGAAGGCATAAAGTGACCCCAATCATCAAAAGCACAATTAGAATGAAGAGCACAAAACCGTGACTGTGGTTAGAAAAAGCAGACAATGAAGAGACTATGGAGGAAATTTGTCCCTTTAGCAGCTGAGTGAATGCTGCCTCAGAGATGCCCATAATGGTTGCAGACGGATGATAGTCTCTACTGGTAGGACACTTGGGGGCGGGAGGACTGGAGAGGAACTGGCATTTGTCACGTGATCTCGGGCCCAAGTTGCAGATGTTTCAGACTTTCCCCACCTCCTTCCAAGGCACCAGCAATTTCTATCCCTCTTCAGGAGACAGCCAAAGAAGGGCAGGAGTTGAAACAGCAGTGGACAAGGAAAACAAAAAACAAAAAACGTTGCCTTAAGAGTGAGGAAATCTGTAGGGTAATTTCAATTTCAAGTGTTGGGTTTTTTCCTCAAGAAATAAAATTGAGTGAATTCATCCTTGTCAGCACAAAGCAAACAAGCAATTAGGCAAACTAAAAAAAAAAAAAAAAATAGTGTGCAGTTCGAAGGGTCTACCATTTGGATGAAAGGCTGCCTATGTGTAAACACTTCCTGAATGATTTAATGGGGAATTTTGTGTGAATAGATGCTGAAGAAATGCAATGAGAAGACATGATGTAACATGGTTAGACAAAAATAAAATTTTCAAAATCCATTTTTCTGTTGAATTTTAATTGATGCCTTGTTCACCTTCTTCTCTTACGTAAACTCAAACTTGACACGTTAAATCCGTTAAGAACGATTAAATGATCCCTTTAACATTGATTTTGAATTTAGATGAATTATAATAATAGCTAACATTTACTGACTTCTTATTAGGTGTCTGGGACTATAGTAAGATCTTTACACATATTTGCTTATTTAGTCCTCATAACACTCCTGTGAAATCGATACTATTAGTTCACATTTTGTAGATGAAGAAACTGAGGCCAAAAAATGAAAAGATAAAATAACTTCTCCAAGGTCAGAGTGTTAGCTGGTGGCTCCAAAGTATTACACTGGATTGAATATCTAAATAAACAATCATACACGCTTAGTTGTAGTGATTCCAAAATGCTAAGTAAATTAGTTGATATTTTGACTGAATTTAACAAATCACGTGGATGTTACTTAAATATCATTCAACATGTTAACTAGCAGCAGTGATCGGAAACATGCTTTAGCAACCCACTTGAAGGAAATGGTAATAAATTTACCCATTCTATGATGAGAAAAGAGCATTGGTTAAAAAGATAAAGAGGTCTGAGTTTTTTTTTCAGATCTCAAATGTTATCACCATACCCCAAAACCAGATTTCTCCCTCTACAGAAGAGGAGTGATTCTATTTCTTCTTGGTCCCCAACATCATTTTAATGCTATGTAAGGAGTACTCCATTAATGCACGTATTACTATTGTGCCATTTCTGCCCTTAAAATGCAAGACGTGTCTGTTCATACGACTAGGGCAGCTGGGGCAACCACCTGTTAACTAACTTCAAGCACCACTTAATTAGCCTGTGTTGAAGTTACCGTATGCTTTGACTGGGAGGGAGTGGAACAGTTGCAGATGCTAAGCACAATAAAAGAAAAGCCCTTGAATACCAGGGCAAAGTGGGTGGAGAGAATAACAAAAAAGTCAACAGATGGAGAGAGGCAGAAATACTAGTAAAATGGACCGGAAATTAACTCTCACAGATAAAGTTCAAGGGAGCAAATCTCTGCAGATTAAATTCCGTCCCACCAAGGTATCTGTCACATCGGACGTGATTGAGGATTTGATTTGAGCATTTTGAATATAGGCAGAATTCAACTGGACAATTGGCTTAGTTTCTCATTATATAAAGAAATAGTCATCATTTATTATTTCCATGAAAGCCTCCATAACTTTCTTACACCAAACATCCAGGCATTGAAGAAAAAAAAACATGTTGTCATGATGAAGCATAATTTTCCCAATTACTTTAAGAGCTCTGTTTGTCAGTGTTTCCACTAGAAGAGATCTGGAAACAAATGGTTTTAAAATTACGAGCATTTCTCCTTCAATAGAATGATTTCCATACAGAAGGCACTTTATCTTGTTTTTTCAAATTAAGTTGAATTTAAATGAGTTAAAAGCATCTTCTGGTGACATTTGTATTCTTCTGAGTTGCAGGCTTATCCATTAATGCATTTACCTTCCTAACATTCAGTAGTATATTTTATGTTAATAGAATTTTTATAGCTAGATAGAGATATATAAGGAAGTATATATCTTTGTCTTTTATATTTTTGCTTAAAGATAGGTTAAGTCTCTATTACTTAATCAGATTTCATTGGCCTGGTGTAACGGGGTATACCCCAAATTAGCTCAAACAAAACTGTACTTGAGACTTTTCATGTAGTTATTTTTCCATTTTTTTCCAGACCTGTAATATTTTTTCAAATTCAAAAACAGATTACAGCATTGGCAAATTCCAAATTTGTATTATATTGCTTCAGTTTCAAGAGCAGCCTCTCAGAAAAATGCATTCCGTTTGTTCAAATCAGGGTATATCTATATTTATATCTATATATCTATATCTGAAATTACTCAAATCAGAGGGTGCTCATAAGAGCAAAAGTACAGTTCACCCACCTGGCAATATTTAAATACCTCTCTTGTTTATTTATATTACAACTTCTTATGGTTTGGGGAATTATCATTATTTATTATACTTTTCTTTATATCGACTTCATCATAGGTGGATATTTGAAAATCACCCTTTTTTAACATGCAAGAAGGACAACTTTCACCAGTAAAACACTCATCTGATTTAAGTGAAACAATATTCTATTTCCTAGAGTATATATTGACATGCGGAGTGGGGAAGGGAGAAAGATATTATTCTATGAGCAACAGTAATTTACCATAATGCGGTTTTGAATTAGATTTATAGTGATTATAATTTTAGCCATATAAGTGCATAACAAAGTCCAAAATAAGGAAATAATTGATATTCATTCATTGAGAAAAGTTACGTCCATCTTAAACTCTTGACTCTAGCAAAACTATTCCTCAGTGTTTCATCCAATCATTCAGCAAAAATGTATTGATTATCTATTCTGCTCTTAGCACTGTGCTAGGGCTAGGCATCCTAAGAGTAACTCATGACCCTGTTTTAAGTGCTCTTAAGCTTATACCAAAACATAAATCTTTGTTGTTGAAGAGTAACAAAAAAAATGTAGTTGTCAAAAAAAGGGAATCTGAATTTATCTTGATTTTATTTAGTCAGTAGTTCAATCTCCAAATCTATATATTTAAAAATATGTGGCAAATCCTTATTTTAATAATAAATCCTATTTTAGTAATATTTTACTGTGCATTTCTAGCTGAAACACAACCAACTACCTTATATACTATTTTATTTTGTCTACAGAAGAAGACAGTGAAGAAACCCTGTGAAATGCTTAATGGAGCTCAGAAATAGATTTGTGAAATTACCCAATCTTATTGTTCAGCGACTGGAAAAGAATCACTAACATGGTGTCCCATTGCCTATATATTATTGTAATTCCTTCCAGTTCCTAGAATTAGATTGGTGAGTAAAGAGAGTACAGTAAAATAGGGTATAGTGAAAAGAGGTGGTGCTTTGGAGTCAGAAATCATTTAGAATCAAATTCCAAATTCACTATTTACTAGTTGCATGACAGAGGCCAAAGGAATTCTCTGAGCTTTAGTTTCAGCATCTCTAAAATGGGAACAGTGATGATTTGGATCGTGATCATGATGATGGCTATGATCTTGATAGAGCTGTAAAAATTCCATGAGAAAATATACATACATAAAAAGTGATGTGGTTCATATTAAATAAACTAAAGCATTGTATAAATATTATTCATGATTATAATCAGAACAGTTTTTGCTTCTGTTTCTTCATATATGATTCATTCAGTTGTCTAATCGCCTAAACCAGAAAATGAGAAAAAGCACTAGCATTTAATTTGAGATCATTGTATGAAATCTTTTTCATTTAATACATTTTTCATTTAATACAACCCCAGCATCTTAGGTCACAGTTACAATAACCTAGTTTATCAAGTACCAAACCACTCAATTTTTTTTCTTCTCAAAGGTGTTGGAGGATAAAGTCTTCAAATTTAGGAAGACCCATCCATTCACTAAAAATTTTATTTGAATACATATTTTACATCAATTTTAACATTTTGACTTATTTTATCTCGACACATTTTCTAACAATCAATCACTAAATCATTATCCACATGGATCATTATAATCATGGTACTTTTATCTTTGAAAGAAATTTAAAGAAACAACGTTGATTTTCCTTATAATAGCAAAATTGGAAGTGGTTATAACACATTGTTTTCTCTCTGTTACCATATTGCTGCTTTAAAATAGTTTCATTCAATAATTTGTAGCACAATTTTGGAACTTGATACATATTATAGTTAATATTCTATAATGTATAAGCTTCTGGAAAAGTCATTCAGTCTTCATTGTGAATGAAATTTTTTTATTTGCTTCATTCCCTGATTTTTTTTAAGTAGATACTTCATAAAATCACCCACTGATTTTTTTTTTCTTTCCATCTCTATAAGCATAACTCTTATTTCTCCTCTTATTCCTAGTTCAAAAGAATGGAGAAAATGATAACGTAGCTTCCATAATTATTTTAACCTACATGATTAAAGCAGCTTGGGCTTAACTTGATCTTGTAGAATTGTGACACAAATTTAAAGCTTCACAAGCATAATTTTCGTACTTAATTTTGTAATTCATTGTCTGGCTTTCTAATTAAATGTTCTCAGTATTCCATTTAAAGTACCCATTCCTGGCATTCCTCTTGATTAGTAGGAAAGAATCAATGAGAATTGATCCAATTGTAGAACACAATTCTCATATTGATAGTAGTTTATATTCATTTGCTTTTCCCTAATCTTTTATTAATGGTCATCTTCAAAATGTCAATTAATGCCAAAAACCTGCACAGTGATAATGCAAATCTATAAAGAAACCAGCTTGACACTTTACAGTAGGACCAAAGGGAGAAGATATTATTTTTAACATATATTTACATGACTGAATATGACAGAAATGAAGGATAAAAATGAAAACTCTAATGTTCCGAGCTATGAATTTCACACTCAATTAAAAAAAAAATTTTTTTAATAAATGAAACAATTTAAACAATAGACTTTTCTCTTAGGCCTCTGCATTTCCACAAAATAACACTGGCTACCATCGAATAATGAACAAGTTAGAGAAATATGGGTTGAATGGTAGTACAAACATGAGTCTTTGTGCTAAAACAATATTAGCTATTTTACTCATATCACCAGTGAAAGAGAAACTTCATGGCATGAATTTCTGCTGCACATTATAGAGAAAACTTTAGACCACTCAGTCTTCATCCACCATCCTTTAAACTTTTTGGAATGTTTTTCATAATAGATAGTCATTGTTAACATTATGCCTTATTTGTTTTAGTGCTCTTAATATACTTTTCTGAATGACTTGAAAGTAAGTTAGATAATTCATCCCTTATTTATTCCACATATATATCCTAAGGATATATTTTGTTTTCTGTAGATTTTAAGCTGGGTCTTAAGTGTTGATTGAATTCAGGGCAAGCATTGTTAGCCTGAATGCTTCATAGGTGCTACTGTATGTTTTATCACACAATTGTCTTCCCACTTTTAGTTACCAGCCATCGGTGAGACTAAGTTTGATTACTGAGTTCAAGCGGTGATTGCCAAATCTATCCATTATAAAAATAAATTTTCCCCTGTGCAGTTAGCAGGTAATCTCTGGGGTCATACGCTGGGCCTGTATACGCTGTCCCCTACCACTTTTCACCTAATGGATTTAGTATCCATTGATGATGCTTTTCTGAGTGAATTATTTTGTCAGAGGTTGCTATATAATGATTTTTCTAATTCAAAGTTTCCATTATACTTTGACTTAGGTGTTGGGGATATCTCAGCAAAGGTATTGTTACACAAAATAACAAATTTCAAATTTACCAGTTAATTTACCTTTAAAGAAAGTCATATCACCTTTAATAAATTATTATATTTAAGGGTAAAGTTTTCTGAAAGATGTAATTTCCATTGTAAAGGAAACTATTGGTCTTTATTCCTTTTTATCATTGTTGTTGCTCTTATTAAATCTGTGGAAGACTGTTACAAGAAGACACACTCGTATATAATACATCTTATAGAAGTAATGTGTATATTATATGATCATGTATTCAATATATATGTACACATATAACCATATTATTTTTATATATGTGCGTATATATATAAGCTTATGTATTATAGGTTTAAATTTGACATACAACTTCAAAAAATAAATAAAGTATGGAGCAAAATCTACCAGGAACAATAAGCCTATAAGCCAGAGTTCAGTTTTAACTACAGATAGTAACATTTCACTGAATTGCAAAATACTAAAAATATAACACAGTGATGACTTTCTTAACACAGATAGGGAGTGTAGGGGAAAAGTAGATTGAAGGGGAAGATGATGATCTCAGTGTTTGGTGAGAGAAGGTGTGAGGTTTCTTGGAAAACTCATGAAGTTGAATAAACAGTGAAGATAAAATCTGGTCATTGGTAGAGCATCTAACTAAAAAGTGAAAAAATCATCTTCTAAAAAATAGTTGAAGCCACGAGCCTTGATAAAGACAACTACAGAGAGCATGTTGAACAAGAAAACGATGAGGTCTGGGGTTCTATGAAACACCAGCATTTCAAGAGCACTGGAGGGAAATGGGCTTTCCTAGATGAGGCATTAGGTTTGTATGGCCAAACAGATTAGAATTCGAGTTTAGATCCAGAAAACAGCTTAAAAAAAAAAAAAAAAAACTAACATGAAAGAGAGGACTTAACTGTAAAATTGGAATTG
Organism: Balaenoptera acutorostrata; assembly: GCF_949987535.1. Taxonomy (NCBI): domain Eukaryota; kingdom Metazoa; phylum Chordata; class Mammalia; order Artiodactyla; family Balaenopteridae; genus Balaenoptera; species Balaenoptera acutorostrata. The sequence goes on from NC_080067.1 coordinate 119,180,103, forward strand.
GTTATTTTGAAAAGCAGTGAAGGCCAAATGGCCATTAGATTCAGATGAGTCTACAGATCTGATGGAAGATTGCTGTGGAGGTGTCCATTTAACATATTTCTGACCCTAATTTTATGACGCAAGACTTCCTTTTATATTGAACATGCTTTATATGCTTTTACAGATACTAGGGATATAGAGAGTACAGTAGCCTTGAGTTAATTTATATCAAGTTTTTTTTTTTTTTTCTGACTATGATACTGGTACAGAAAATGAAATTTTTGTATTTTTAAATTGTTGCAGACTGAGAGCCTATCCCTTAAGTGAGTTTCACATTCTTGGTCACCATCTGTTCATTAATTCATTTATTATCTTAAAGAAAAAATAACAACTGCCCAAGCCTGTACAATGTTGCAGGTCCAGTGGCAGGCTGCAGGTGTACAAATGGGAAGCAAACAGATTACCTGATCTTTGGGAATTCACAGTCTAATGGGGTAACAGACACAGAGAACCCAGCAGCCCTAGTGCCAATGCATTTCTCAAAGTGTTGTTGGCTTTTATCAATCGCAGCCACACCTACTTCAATTCAGGCCTGGACAGCCCTAAATACAGATGAGGGGCACAAGAAGACCTCCTGCAGACATTGTAAGCACTAGATAATCTCTTCCTCATTATATTCTATTCCATGACTCGCATAATCAATATTATTTAACAAAAACTTTAAATAAGTATCTTTTGAACTCTCTCCTACAGCTCACATGCAGTGAGTCAAGTGGTTATTTCCTGTTATAATTATCTTCTGACAGAAAGGAAGGGGAAGAAAAAATAAGTGAAGTTAGTAAAAATGGCATCTTTTGTTTCCTTTAGGTCTAGCATATTAGTAATTAAAGGCAGTACTAGGTAAATAGAATGTACTGCACAAATACGGTAGGATTCACTGATGCAAAGTCTGTTCTTTCCTGAACCTAGGAAGGGGCCGGAAGGGTGATGAGTGGAAACAGGAAAGCAAATTCAGAAACCACTTAGGATAAATTAGACCTAGGTGAAAAATCTACTTTAAACAGATTTAGGTATCTCATTTCAAATGATAGTGAACATCCTTTCCTCGTCTCTGTTGTTTTTGTAATAATGTCCTCATTCTCAGGGAAGGTTTTATAACAAGGAGCACAAAGGCCTTATCCCCAAAGTCTTATGATACTCTACAGACAAACTGATTTGGTTCATGTCATGGATTTGGATAGCTTTCTACTGGATTTTTAACAGAGTAATGAGAAATGTGTATATTCACATTAAATAAACTATCCCATCATAAATTAAAAGTAGTATTTCCTTTGAAAAGGGGCATCTGTTGCTAAAAATTCGTAGTCTGTAAAATCAAGGTTGACCCTAAACACAGTGTATCTTTTAAAACAAGACTGTAAGCAAGGGAGGGCCCTTAAAAGCCCTTTAATACATTTGAACAAGCACCTTCTGTTTATCTTCCTACACCAACCTCTTTTATTTGGTTAGTCCGCCTGAGCAAGGTTACTTAGTTCGGGGCAGAACATTGTGCTAACACTGCCTCAAAATACACAGAAATGCCTGTTTCCCATCCTGTCTTACTGATGTGACTTAAATCTCTGACCTAAACAACTCGTGCAAATACGTTAACAGGCTGGACGGGTAGCTGGTGGGCTGGTTCCCTGGTCTATCACTCCCAGAGTTGATTTTAAGGACAAACAGGACAACAGCCATTGCTGGGAAGGCAAGGATGAATAGAGTGATAATGAGCCCTTTTTTCCCCTTTGGTCTGCAGAGATCTGAACCTTTTTTTCCTTCATTTTAGCCACACCAGGGTAATTGTATGACACATGGATTAGAAAGGAGGAAAGACAGGGACAGAGTAGTTAAATGTGCTACGTGCGAAAGCCACAAAGCAGACTCATGTTGGACTTTTCATCCTCTTTTAAAATTTTCGAAATCATCCCTGAATAGCGGTGTCTTAGACAAAATGTGTCAACCCAGCTAAAAAACTAGCAGGGACACAAAATGAATGACCCCTGTGCTGTTTCTAGAGGGGCATTACCTGCGCGTTCTCGCTGCCTCATTCATAAGTGACAGACTTTCTTCCTCGAGTAAACAGCTGTGCTTCTTCACTGCTCAGACTGAGAGATCCTCCTCTGTAGCTGCTGTTTAAGGTGATAAAAAGCCTGCACAACTTGAATGACCTATGACTCTACGGTATTCGATTTAGGAGGTACGCACTTGGGTTTTATTGTGTCTGTGTCTGCTTATCAGCAGCGGAGCTAGAGCCTCAGCTCATATTTATCAAACACACAGAGATATGACGCATAGAGAGAGCACGAGTGAAATTAGTGGTGTCACTGGGCTTCTGTGTATATTTATATCACAACTCAGCTTCCGGATATTGGAACTTGAGTGCCGTCGTGCTTAGTCTCATCTCTCAAATTCCACGTAGGAAAATTAAGGTGCAATTGGGAAAACACACAAAAGCATTTCTTTTATTCAAGAAAAGTAAGAATGAATGAATGAAAATACCTGTCCGGATGACTATAATATAGAATCGCAAACAGTTTGGAAGGTTTTAAGATATTCAAACCCAAATGTGCAAAGTTAAGTCTCCTTTTACACAGGCACTCATTTTAGTAAATTTATCTCAGTCCTTTAAGATGACAAATTGTCGCCTTTTGAAAGATGGGATGTTGCAGCGCTTTCTTTGCTGTTGCTCAGAAAAAAAGTATGACATTTTTATCATCCCCCCTCTTCTTTGACAAGACCTTATTTTTCCCCACACCCTCCCCGCCCCCCCATATGAGGTACAGTCCCTGGAGTCTGTAATTGGCAGGAGATGAAGCGACGATGGGGAGTGATCACAGTCAATAGCTTTGATTAACAATAAGGTAGAAAATTAGCAATCCTAGCATTCAGCCATCCTGCCCTCTCCCTCCTCCATATGCTCCCTCAGTCCGCGCTGGCGGCCTCACAGAGGGCAGTCAGAGCCCTTCGCCAGCTTTGAAGTGCAGCAAAGGTGCAGGCAGAGCAGAGAATTAGGGAAATGAAGAGAACGTGGAAACTGTAAGCCATGATGCTGAGATCTTCGAACGGCTTAGTGTGCCGCAGGAGGGGCGAGGACGAAGTGTGCTGTGTGTTGTCCCTGTGTGTTTTTCTGTCACATGTGGATTTACTTGTGTCTGGACATGCTGTGATCGAAATGGCAACTACTGTTACTACTGTGACCCCATCAGCAGCTCTGGTGTTGTTTCCGACAGACCCTGAAGACGTAGAGAGGGGAAAGGACAACGGGACGCCAATCCCCACCTCTGATAACGATGACAATTCGCTGGGCTATACAGGTAGAGTGTTTCTTTCCCGAATACTAACTGTCCATTTCTCCTAAAACACCGCCACCTCCATCAATCATCAACCACCTGTATAAAATTATCTTTCTAATCATCCCTGCTTCCAGCTAACAATCCCAACAACTTCTTGTCCTCATTTTCCAGACTTTATTCATTCTTCAGGTGGGAGGTCATATTGCTAAAGGAAACACTTTGGGGAAGAGAAATTTAACATGAAAACTGCATGCATTCTTGTTGCCTATTTTTAATGTAAAAGGATGCTTATCAGCCTGAAACATTGGTATCACTAATATGTTTAGAAGGATCACATTTTCTTAGAGATTTAATATCTAACTAAATTGCTATCAAAAGAAGTACAAAACTACCTTCAAGTAATTAGGGTTCAAAATTATCTGTACTTTTGTTTTTTGTTGTTATGCCTGAAGTCTTAAAAACAACAGAAAGCAAACTCTTAACAAGAGTTCTGTAAATCATAATTACCAAATTATATCTCAGGATTGTGTTTGCATGACTTATTGTTACCTGATCTACAAACCACTTCTTAAATAAATGCATGTATATGTCAGCATAAAAGTAGCAATTTAGCTAATTGAATATGTTAGAAATAATTCATATTACAGATGTCTAAGAATGGTTAGCCTGGAAATATGTAAATGTTTCAGGCAGAATTTGTAAGCATAGTTATGAATATAGTTGCATAAGTTACACATCTGACTAAAACTTTAGATAAAAGCAAAGAATGAAATACAACACTTTTAACACATTGAATCAGATAATGATGTGACAGGGGTCTTGTTGTAATAGCAGCTATTTATCACGTTCTTTTCATGAGTTCTTGTTAGCACAGTTCATAGGTTTTTGCCAGGTTGTGGGCTGTAACTAGGTTGTGTGTGTGTTTGTGTGTCTGTGGTGAAGTAGCTGGGGTTAGAGGTAATGGAGAACTGGTCTGTCTCATTACAATCTTACAGATGGTTGTGTTCAAAAGAGAATAAACCAACAGATACATTTCACCTTGGTATAAAATAATAAACTGGTACTTTTAGAAGCATCCTCACTATATTCATAGTAATAATTTTCTCCAATAGTATCCCTCATCTACAAAATTCAGGGTTTTAACATTTGGAATAAGTATGCAAATTAATAGCACCTTTACATGCAACTTTAGTACTTATATTTATTTTAGTCATAGATAACTCATTCTCATTTCCCCCCTACCTTTCAACATAAGAACTGAGATTAAAGGACCAACAAATCAAAGCCCATTGGTGGTAAGATGGTGAGGGAGTTGGTATGATGATACTTTTCCAGAAACTTAGCTAGAAGAAGCCTTGTAAAAGTCATTTGTTAATACCATAAATACTGAGGAATTTCGTGTTTATGAAAAGAGGAATCCAGCATAGTGTTCTTTCTCAGGGGATCCTCATCTGCCAATGCATCTTAGTTCAGTTCCCTTGTGCTCACCCAGTCTAAACAACTGCATTGTTTAGATACACTAATAGGGTTTGCTCTTTGTCTTTTATGGATTTCCTGAAAATTATATATAACCAATGCATAAATCATGTTGGAGTGTTGATTTAAGAGAACCTCAATAACAATGCATTTAAGACTAAATGTAGCATTTTTTGAATTTCTCATTCTTATTTATTTTTCTCCGTCGGATTAATCAGTAGTCAGATTTCTGCTATTAAACGTATCATTAGATGAATTAATAGGAGGAGGTAGTAAACTTATAATGACTGGTATACTGGGTGTTTATTTTTCAGTACATGTTGTTTCATTTCTTTGAGCTAAATGTGGGACTCTTCTTTCTCCTCCTAATATTCATAAATTTAGAAGAAAACCTTCTCAGAGGGAGCCATACAATTCTGGAAAACATATTTTGGGGAACATGAAACAGTCCCAAAGAAGAAGATCACCAGTTCACTAAAATTCATCTCCACACACCTCCAGTTCTCCTTTTTTACCACTACAAAGAGTACAATTTCCACTGCAAGCTAATTTGTCACTACAACGTCTGCTCCGTTGCTCAAACCATTTGAGACCATCACTATCAAATTGACCCATCAAACTAGAATCCATGGACCGCATATCATACACATGAATTTATTTTTTATTAATGATTTAGTCAACAAATGATAATCTTTTATTAATAGTACTTACTGCTTAAACCATATACTATACTTATCTAAATTATATAAGGGATTTCATTAAGAGGCCCAGGAAAATATGGTAATATAGAGTTTAGAGAAGAAACATAAATTGATTCCTTTTCTCCTTACCATCTTCAGATACAATACTATAAAGTCATATAAGGTTTGAAAACATTTCAGTCTCTCTCCTACTAATCAATGAATACAGAACAATTTCTAAGGTAGCATGGTGGTGTGTTATTAAAGTGAACTTATACATTTTTTACAGAGACGTAGCCCATTTCCTCTTTAACTGTGTCATAAATATTGGGGATTACTTAACAGTCAAAGTATACAGACTTTGTTGCAACAACGAGTAAGATGGGATTTCAAATCAGCACTTTGTGAGGTCAGACAGATATCCCAAAGAAGTCGAATATGGAATGATCAATTATTTTTTTAAAGGAGCTTCTACAAAGAGTACATTGTTCATTGACTTTTGGAAGTACATATGGTGTTTTACAAATATGAAAAAATTAAGTACGTCCAAGAATATTTAACTATCTGAAATATACACAGAATTCATGTATAGCTTTAGTCGATGACACAAAATATAGAGAGAAATTTATCAATACATAAAAATTTAGGGAATAAATGGGAGCTAATGACATCCTAGTAGCATGCTTAATCTTTTTAGAAAGCAGTGATTATTAATTAGAAAAGAAATTAACTTTATATGGTTTTTGAGTACCAAAGAAGTCCACAAATTCGATTTGTAAGGTCTAAAATATATCCTTTTTCCCCATTTCTACATACTAAAGATAAGGTAATGCCTCCTATCTCCATAGGTCTGTTTTGAGGATTAGCTTCCTATTTTTACAGTAGCATATTGGGAGAAAAGCTAAATGTAAATTTGAAAATCTGAAAACTGAACAGTTATCAGAATTACATCAGTGTCAAGTTAAATAAAAATCTAGCCACAAAATGTCAGAACTTCCAGAGTAATTTCAAATGGGGATAATGGAGTCTTCCACAAACCAACACTACCTCCAAATAAAGTTTGGCTATAATTCTGTTTGGTAGGAAACAAAATATATGCTCTCTTATAAAAAGAAAAAATCTTGGACAAATTAGTATGTTTTCCTATATGCACACAAATAACATCCCCCAAATCATGTTCACCTCACATTTTGGAATCTCAACAGGTAACTGTTAATTGACAATGACATTGATTCTTCTGTCACTCTACATTCTTAATGGTATAGGTTCCTGATTAAAATCAAACAGAAACTTCATTGCGACGTGCATTTTTTAAAAATTTATGTATTCATACTAATAACTAGCCTTTATTATCCCTTCATATGTGCTACGAAGTCTTCTAAGCACTTTACATGCAGTAACTCATTTTATCCTCATAACAACCCTCTCAGAAAGATGCTCTTATTAATAGTGACAGTGTCTGATATCTGCTTCAATACTCCAGAAGAGAAATAGTCCAAAATTAATTACACATTTTCCAACATCACAAAGGTTGGGAGAGGTTGTTGTGACTATAAGTTACATTTGAGAATGTAGTTAGAAATTAAATAGATTAGCCATGTTCCTTCTACACAACAGCAACAGTGCTAGTCACTAATGTTTTAGGTCTCTGCTGTTTCTCATCCTAGATTCATTATTATCACAATAACTAATGCACATATTGTTTAAATCAAATAAGACAAAATCTTTAAACAAAAATAAGTAGGTCCCTACTCCATCTCCTTATTCTTGAACCCACTTCCCCTCAACCTATCTTCTTACTCTGTTAGATGTTTCTTCTGATAATTTCCCTTATATTTTTAAATAAATTGCATCCACAAATACTTCTTGATTTGTCAGTTTTATACATTATCTACTAAATCTTTTTTTTTTCCCCTATTCTCCCACTACCACATTCTTTATTAAATTAACAGTCAGAGTTTACATTGGTAAGGCTAAGCAAGTTGTCCCTATGTGAGTTTACTGCAGAGCCAAGTAGAATACTAAAATTGCATTGCCATCTTTATATAAAACTGTTCATTTTCTGGAGTTAATAATTGCATTTTAACTTCCTAAATGCTTAATCATATCCAATATTCCATTGATCTGAGGTTTTTTTCAGATGTTTCTCTCGTAAAACCCTCCATGTTTTTGTCCCAAACTGAATGGTTTCTCTCTAAACCTGGGACTTTCTTTTATCACTCTTTTGTGTTGGTTCTCCTATTTCCTAGATCTCATTTCTTCCACTTTCCTCGTTTATCCTCTTTTCAGCAGAAGCCTAGTCTCCGAAAAGCATAGCACAATAAAACTTTTAATACATCAAGAACAGAGTTTTACTGTAATGTGCTTTGTGGTAGCTTGTCCATGTTTGCTTGTTTATTTGTTTACCTTGATTATGCTGGGTACTGAATGGGCTCTTTCAAATTGGAGGATCATTTATTTTAGTTATGGGAAATTTTCTTAAATTATTTTTTGATAATCCCCATCTCTCTATCGCCTGTTCTGGAATTGCTGTTAGTCAGACTATGGACCTCTTAGATTGATTCATTCATTCATTCATTCATTCTCTTGTCCTTTCTTCCCTAATTTCTAATTCTTTGTTGTTTTCTCTCCCACTTTCTGGGAAACATCCTTGATATTTATTGTCTACCAATGCTTTTAGCAGAATTTTTTATTTTTTTATAATGTGCTAAATTTCTGAGAGCTCTTTCTTATTCTCTGATTTCTAAAGAGCTTCCATAAGTCAAAATTTCAAGCTAATTTTACTGACTCTAGTCAACTGCTTTTTATACTAAGCCTCTGAGTCTTCCAGTATATGGTTAAAGTATTAGAAGTCTGTTCACAACTCATCAGTTTATAGGTGAGAAAACTGAGATCCTTAAAGTTACTATGATTTAACCAAGATAGTACAGATATTTAGCAGTGAAGACTTAACTAGAACCATGTCTCTCAAATCTGATTTTTAGTGCATTTTAACTTAAAATATATCACAGAATTGATTGGAAATGAGAAACTGTAAGAAAAACTGCAGAACACATTAAAATTAACACTACACTTTAGTGGTTACATATATTTTTAAGTCCTTTATATTTGGCTCTAGAAAATAACATACTAATTTACAAGTTCATATAAAACACCTATCCTACTCTTTATGAAATATTTGGGTGATCATTTATTCATTTACTTAAGCAAAACTCGCATGTTGAAGTGCCTACCCTGGGGAGGGCATTGTACTAGGGACATGGGGTATTTAATATTTAAATTCGTTAAAATCAATACCATGCATGACTCTTCTTTGGATCATCATGTCTGATGGCCCCCTCATTAACCTGCTCTTTGCAACTTGTGCATCATACATTTGTGCATCATAGGGAATTAATAAACATTTACTAAAATGATAAACCATCTCTACTTTCTATTGACCCATATTGGGAATAAAATCATAGCATCATATCAATTTAACCAATCGGGTTAGTCTTTCAAAGTTAAGAGAAAGAAACACATTTTTTCAGATTTATAACGTGGCAAAATTTGTGATTTGTTTGGAGTGACCTCAATTATTAGGCAATTCTGCCAATTCTATGAAAATATGAAAAGGAAGCAAATGAAACAGAAGATTGGGATAATGGGTTACATTTATGTATAACACTCCAAAATTCTTTCTTTTTGAATTAAGACAAAAAGAAAAAATGGTTTTATTTTCATAATAACTGGCAATAGGGAGTAGACATGCCTAACTCTGCCTTCCTGAAGTTTAAGGGACACAGAACATGGAAGCTTCAAGTGGATTTGAGCATTGAAAAGTAGGTTGAACTCTAACAACAATGGAATTCTATGAAAGAAGATTTCAAAGCAGTCTATGTCAATTATTTCTTTTTAAAAAATTAAAAATCAAATTTTGTGTTGTCCTCACATTGTTAACACTAATTATAATTCCAGTGTTTTTCATGAACGTTTTGGTGATTTAAGTCATTCCAAAAAGGTGTTGACTAAGGCATTGACTGTTAGTATTTTATAACATTTTCAATCTGGTAAACTTTGAAGCTAAACATTTTGAGTTTCTGTGGTGGAGGAGGAAAGAGCAGTGTCTGAGCTCCTATAAAATGGCAAAATCTTGATTCTAATAGGAAAATTTCATCTAATTTTATTTTCTTTAGTTAGAAATTCCAGTGGAGAAAATACTTTTCATGAATAGTGATTTGAATTTTTGGAGGAATGCTTTTGATTTTTTAAATATATCCCAAAGTGACAAATTTTAGAGATGTGTAGATAAGTAGACACACTCAGAAACACAAACTATGCAGACACTTTTTAGGTGTGAACGACATCCTTAAGACAGAGCACCTATACATAGGAGGGATTCAGTTTAAGAGTTTTTTTAAAAGTTAAACAAATTTTTAAGAAATAAATAATTCTTGTGTTGTAGAAGCTACAGTAATATGCACTCCCTAATTATCTTGATAATTCAGTAAGAATCTTCATTTACACAGAAATTTATCCAAAATATTATTTTAGTTTAACTATTCTCCACTTTAACTACAGAGACATGACTTTGGAAATGACTCCCTACTGACCTAGTAAGACACATCCCAGGCTCAAAGCCTTCCAAACAGCATGATGATCAGCTTCCAGCCAGGAACTGTCAGCACACAGTCATGGGTAGAGTCTTATCCCTCCACTGCTTTAGAACCCTGCTTAAGGTCCTATGCAAACCATCCCCCACCTTTTTTGTTTTAACTTTTCCAATTCATAAAAGAGAAATAATAGTTGGCATTCAATAATTCTTTTGAAACTTTAAAGAGAATTGGCTAATCTTTCCTAATCTCTAATTTTTAGAGAGAATTTTAGGCAATGATCATTTTTTTCTTGTTACAGTTATTCCTATAGAATTTTTTCACAATTCATGGACTTCAGTCCAACTTCAGTTTATCAAAAGAGTTAATACCTAGAGGGCCATGTAATCAGTACATAAGCACTTGCTGTAAAATTATTTTACTATTACTACTTTACACTGCTGCAAAGAAACTATTGAATCAGCTGAAGGTTGGTACTACAGCTATGGTTAGTACCACAGTACCATAGTTCCATAGTAGGTTATGCTGTGGTCACAAGCAAAAACTCTATTTCCATGGCAATGCAAGATAAGTGTTCCAAGGCAATGAAACAAAAACGCATGTTTTAGTCAGGCTTAAAAGGCCAGGGGGACTCTGTTCAATATAGTCATTCAGATTCCAGAGGCTAACAGAGATGCCATCTTAACAGAGGCTTCCATGATTACAGCAGCAAGAACAATCATGAACTGGCTTTAAAAGCCTCTGCATAGAAGTAACTTCTGCTCTTCTATTTATCCAAATAAAGTCATATGAACACACCTAATTTCGACAGAGTAGGGAAGTACAGTCCTACCAAGATACTTGGAGGAGAAGGAATTAGAAATACTTGGTGAACAATACTAATCACTACTAGACTAGCGATACAAAAAACAAGAAATTAGCCACTGTTTCATAACATACACTCCTTCCTTGATGGAAGAAACTTAACTTTATAAGGCATCCAGATGGTCCATAACTGAATATACTGAACATTCCATTGGTTATTTCACTGTTATTGAAGACTCTGTTCAGTTCTTCTCTTCAATTCATTGCTGAAAAATATTTTTTTTTTGTTCAGAAGCTGTTATGCATGATAACCTGATATGGACCAAGGTGTAGAGTAAATGCATGGATGCTGGGTCTGGCAGAACATGGTGTGAAAAAAAAAAAGAAAAGAAAATTCATTCACAGAACATCTATTCCAGTGAGGACATATCACTTCTCCCTCCCCCATGATGAAAGCAGTTGTCTTGGTGGACCCTGTATGCTATTGCATTGTACTGATGGTTCAGCATTACTCTGTGCTATGGGCAGACTGGGATTTCAGCAGTATTGGTGGCCATCCAGTTTTGTTAATGGTAATATGAAGTCTTTAAGCCCATGTACAAACTCTGTCCCTGCTACACTGGACACACGGTTCATGAGCCAATTGTGAAGCAGTGGGATTGTGGAGGAAGAAGCTGAGTGACATATAGGTCAACATTGTCACCTTTTTACTAGAAGCCTCCTATGCAACACATGTTCCTTTATAAGCATTTACCCCAGACACTGATATCTGAATTCATTTCAAAAGGTCCACCTCATACCTCTTGCTCAGATTTTCTTGTTACACATCCTTCAAACTTCTCCCTTCTCACACCCCAAACATCATGAAACCCTTTAGCTACTATCCCTGAATCAGTCTAAGTCCATACCTCTAGTCATCTCTTTCAGGTAAAGTGGACAACCAGTTGTTCTACTCAGAGTTATTCCCACCATAAGGATTTACTTTTCCTACTGTCCTTCATGACATTCTTGTAAGGGCTATAATACAGCAACAGTCCACTTCCAACCAGTGCCAACATATGATGCAGAACTGAATGTTTATCAGGCTTAGTTTTTTTCCCCCCCCTATTGACTGATTATGAGAAACACCTCAGGTGGCCATATATATGGATTGAAGGAGAGGTGGAGGTGTAGCAAGAATAGATTCATTATGAGTGGGAGCTACCTGCACGTGCAATATTTTTGTGCTTTCAGTACCTGCTTGAGACTATTCCTGCTTTGCCTATGATAATTGCACTTGATAATAGCATGCTGCTTTGTATATTCAACTTTATGACCCAGGGGATCAAACATCACCCAGTTCATGGCAGTGGTACGATTTGGGGAGGAATTTAGTTTCCCTTGATCAGAAGTTCAATTACTTTTAGACCCAAATTTCAAGACAGAAGCTGGACTTCAAAAGGAGACTTTTTTTTAAGAAGTCATTGCTTTCCCCTGAAACCCAAAGTGCTCTATGCTGTGATTCTACTGTCAGAACTTGCCATAAGTAACATACATGTCCCATCACTGCACAATTGATTTTCTCAGTCATGTGGCCAAATAACAAAGCTGCTTTGCACACCAAGCTGAATCAGTAGGACAGCCTTCTCTTGCTCTGGCTCACACTCAGAAGGGATAGCATTATGGGCAGTTGATAAATAGGAAGGAAAACTCACCCAAATGTGGTATATGGTTCTTCCATTATCCAAAGATACCTAACAAGCAGACATATTGCTGGAAAACGTGGGGCACTTTGGCAAGAATATCCTGACACGACTAGACCCCTAAAATTCACAGGAATAGTAGGCAGAACCCTACTTTTTAATGGGATTTTATCATCCAAGCTTTGGAAGGCTTAGACCTTACAAAGGCATATAGAGTAACTGCTGCTTACTGCTCACCAAGATTTACGTGCCTGATTTCAACAATCTAGAGGACCAGGATGTTGACTTGAGGATAGTGACATGATCAAGATCTCAGAGGAATAAAGATAGAGGGTTGATGTATCCCTTAGATAAGACAGTGAATATACATCATACATTTATGTATTTATGTATGTATTCATTTATGTATGTATTTATGTATTATGTATTATGTATACATCATACATAAATTTGATGGTATTGCATGGCCCTTTTTCACAACTACCAGGCCTCTCCTTCAGTTACGGGACTCCCAACCCATGTGCTGGGTGACCACTGATGCTTTGGCAATTGGGTGGTGGACACATGATTCAAGTCAGGTCTTTTTCATCAAACCTAGAATATTTTTTTATTTATTTAAAACTTAATTATACCTTGGTAACTTCACAGCTATTTTAATTTTAGGGAGTCATGATCTGTAAACCACAACAAAATATCCTTGGGAGTCGGGTGACTATTGTGAAAAACATGTTCACTTTGTCCTTGGTAGTGAATTGCTACCATTTGGTCTTGGCCACTCCATGGCCCTATCATGCACATTGAAATCAGGGAGCTCATTACAATGACATCGTTTCCTAATTTCATCTCTAGCCTACAGAGAACAAACACTATAATGCTTTTCAAGAATACAGGGGCTCCTCTCTCGAGTATAGTGATGCCTTGTTGACGGGATTGTCTTATGGGCCCTTTCAGAAAACAGAATTGGAGGATGGGTAGGTATGTCACAAATGGTAAATCCACTCAAACATTTGAATCCCTCTATGTCAGCATTGCCCAATAAAAATATAAATGTATGCCACAGATGCAAGCCACATGTGTACTTTCAAATTTTCTAAAAGCCATATTTTAAAACACAGTAAAAAGAAATAACTGAAATTGTTTTTAAAATTATATTTTGTTTAACCTAATATAGATGAGATATTATTTCACTATGTAATCCATATAAAATTTATATGTAATCCATATAAATCCATATCTCCATATTATCATTGAGATAGTTTGCAGTTTTTGCACTATTTTACACTTTAAGAACATCTTGATTTGGACTAGCCACATGTCAAGTGCTTAACAGTCACATGAATTCCTCCCTCCCCATTATGCCAAAGAATTTCAGGCATTTAACTTTATTTACTAAACACATCATTTGAGTCTAAGTTTCAGTCAATATCAAGCACACAGCTAGAACTACTTCTCGCAGCTCAAACTAGCCCTTGATTCCAGAATTTCTGTTAAATCCAACGATATTAATAAATGCAGCCACCTTAAAATTATTTTCCTTCTTTCCTGGTCTAGCACATTTAGAATCATAGCCCATAGATATTCACCAGGATTCTGTTGGAATAAATTAGCAAAATCTAGTAAGCCTTCTTTTCCTGAATGAGGTATTGTAGCTGTGACATGTTGGAAATTGAATCTGATCTTTGTTCTGGGGGTAATTAGGAGCAGTAGAGCAGGGTGCAAGGTGAATGGATATCCTTTAATGTGATAACTATCTCAAGGACTCCAAGTAAGGCAGCTCCAGCTTCATCCATGGGAAGAAAAGGCTCTTCCTGCTGGCAAGGGAGGATCAGTGGACTTTGGAGGGTTGGAGTGCTCAAGTTTATCTGTACCCATCCCCATAACTCTGTTCCAGTTTTCAGGTTCCTGAACTTTCCCCAGTCAATGCTCTAAATTTTCACACAGGAGGCCCCAGTCCAGCAATGCTGAGTCAGAATTTCAGCCACAAGAAGCACTGAGGCGATAAGTCACAATTCCCTGTGCCCCTACTACCACTGTGCCTTGAGCCAAGAATTTATATCACAAGAAAGTATATCACTTCTCTAAATGATTCAGTGCACTCAGAAGCAGGCAGCCCACCTACACAGTCGTTGTGTTCTTTATTAATATCATGATAGCCTACTGCAGGAACCCCACAGTCCATCAAAGCCTTGCCTCAATTGGCATTTCATTACAGGTGACCGGGGGCGATACATCATAGTACTGTTTTGTCACTTTATACTACAAATGGTCAGGTTCTCATTTTCTTTTTTGATTCTAATTTTAATTTAGTTTTAATTGAGATCTAATTGGCAGATAACATTATATTAGCTTCAGTTGTACAACAAAATGATCTGATATTTGCATATATTGCAAAATGATCACCACAATAAGTCTAGTTAACATCCATCGCCACAGGTAGTTACAATTCTTTTTCTTGTGATGAGAACTTTTAATATCTACACTAAGGGCTCACTTTCTAATTACATTCAGATTTCACTCACTTCTCATTAAGCAGGTGAGTTAACAAATCCCAGATTCTCATCCTGGAGGTCCTGGGGGTAACAGCTAGTATCTGCATGATGGGTCTCTGTTTTCCAAAACTAGTGAAGATTTTGGAAGGAGTTGGTACAGTTGAAGGAACCAGAAGTTTCTCTATATATTCTCATAAGAAAGGGATTTAATACAGGCAATTAGGTACTGCAAAACCATTGGAAGAAGAGAAGGTAGACATTTGAAAAAATTTACCCAATAATAATTTACCCGCAGGATACATCAGCTCAGGAAGTGTACCAAAGGAGCAATATCTCACTTAAGAAATGAGGTATCAAGAAATGAGATATCGAGGCAACATAGAAATGAAAATTCTTTACGTTTAAGTCTTCCATGTCTGTCAACGAACTTATTTCTGAAAGTGTAAAATATACCCAGTTGACATTCACCGTGGTAACTTAACATCTAGCAGGCACTTAGCACTGTTTGTTTGGCATTATCTCATATAATCCTCAAGGCAGCTTGGCAGAGTGGGTTCTATTCTCTTTATTTTATAAATGAGGAAACTGAGTCAGAGATGGATTAAAGCAGTTTTCCTGATTTGCTACAGCTATCAAATTCAGGGAATCTAGACTCTATTCTCATTTGCTTCCCACACCGAGGTAGGGCTTATCTGTAGTGAACTTCATGTATTATTAATAACTGCAAAGTCAGCATGTATAAGCTTTCAAATTACCACAGTTATCCAATTAACCCATGGTTACTTATATAGCCTTTAGTGCTTCTCTTCAGGAGCAGGCTAATGAATTTCAGTATAAATAATTTTACAAGTGGGAAACAAAGGTCATGGAAAAAAATGGGACACTTCATAATAACTGTTACATAAAGGACTTTTTATTCCCCCAAAATCAATTTTGAAGATTGAAGTCTTGGCAGAAGCCTAGTCAATTTTAATTCTAGTGCTACTCAGTTGGTTCTAATAAAATTTCTAAAAACTAATAATAATAATGTGTCAATTTATTAAGTATAACACTTTAATTTTACAGATGAAATAAGAGAACCATACATGTCTAGTAAAAATATAAAAACATGCGTGGAATGATTTACATCAACTTCAAGGTGCTAGTTATCTCTGGGGAAGTGAGGAGTAGAAACAGATAGGAATACAGCTATAGCAATATCTGTAAATTTTAGTTTCTATTTAAAAAGAGAATATAATCCAAATGTGGCAAAAATTTAATGACTGTTTATGCAAAGTGTAAATGAATATCTATTATATTTGTGTAGTTTTCTGCATGTGTGAACTATTTCATAATTTGAGATTAAAAGAGTTTTAAGAAATTGACATGAATTTTTAAGTATTATCACGGTTCTATCAGTTTCCATTATGTAATATGGCATACTTTGTTTATCATATGTTTTATGCTGGCATCTGCATTTTGAAAATGGTATATAATAGAACTTTGGGAAAGTACCCTAAATTGACAGAGCTCTTTTTTAAAAAAGCCAAAAGAAAGAAGAAAAGAACTTTACCCAAGAATTTAAATCTTATAAAATATGCTTTTGATGTGTTGGGAATTTAATGTGCATTCAGGTCAGACATGACCTTAGTTTTTAAAGATCTAATCCAGAAACAAATGCCCAAAACGGATTTTTCTGTCTTAAAAAAATGAAAGAGACACTGTGATGTACCTTACCATCAAGAATATGAAGAGCTACATAAAATATTATGTCATTCAATTTATGCTTTAAAATATATACAGCACGTAATTATTATGGGTAAATATGCTTGTTCATTATCTTTTTTCAAATGTGATTTAGGTATTTTCAATTTAAAAAGAATCAGTAGAGTCACACAAAGTCCTTTCACAAAGAACTGTACAAAACTGAATTACCATTTTGAGAATAGGGTTTGCCACAGAAATCCTCATTAGTGAAAAATGTTCTAAAGAGAATCAGTCAGACTATTCACTCTATAATTTAACCAAGACATTACAGTGAACTAACCAGAGATAGGACACCCTTATTCACCACAGCCTTTAATGTCCTTGTAGTTCCTTTTAGTTTTAACCTATCTTTCTCTTATATATTTCTATCTTGTTTCCATTAAGAGCAGCAGTTGTACAAGGAGAAAAGTTGAATAAGGAGAAAAATTCAGAATGGTACTCAATAATTGATGGTTGTCCTTATCTTTAAAGTAAAACTTAGATAAAGAGAACCTTTGGAAGCAAATTCTTATTATTGTAATCTAATAGATTTCTCTAGAACTTAATTCAAAATGAAGTATTAGAATGACTGTATTAACTTGTAAAAGTAGTTGAATGGACACTAGGATCTTGTTATTGATGTTTATAAGTGACTATATAGGTGAACAAGTGAAACGCTGAGAAAAAGTTAAAATATGGCCACTTTCAATTACAGAAGTGCATTTTTTTACACAAGTAGCTGCAACTATCCCATTACTTCTGCTACCTTACATAAATTAGACATCTATACAGATGTATTTTGGATTATTTTCTATGCATCAAAGAAAAAACGTAGTTGATAAAAAATAATTGTTTTTATCATTCATACTAGGTTCACTTAAACTTGCTTTGCAAGCAACTATCAGAATCAACCAATTCAACTAAAATCAAAGTTTTAGGGATTATTTAGAACATGAAATAAAATGCATATGATGCATTTTTGGTATCGGACTAGCATTCTGACATGGAGTAAGAAATTATTTGATTTTTTTGTCAGGAGTAGGTTACAGTTCCTTTTACATAGACACCCGTATTCTACTGTAACTAAAACAATTTGGGTTTTATCAAGTTCAAGGGAAAATTTTCTTCTTCCAATTTAAAATTGCTTTAACACTTCATGTCAGCCAAATGATAATTTTAAAAAGAGATAATGTTTAAAATTCAGAGTGCTACAAATGTGTCAATTAATAAGCTTCATTTAATGAAGCAATTCAAGAGTATCACCCAATTTCTTAAAATGACTTATATTGAAGGTTTTAATGATTACATAATTAATATGCTCATAATACAGGTAATTTAGAAAATAAAAAAGCACAAATTAAAAACAACATCATCAACACCCAAAATTTTAATATGCAAGCAGTTCTCATTATCCATCTGTAATCATGAACAAAGTTCACTTAAAAGGAATTCACACACACACACACAGAAACACACACAAAAGGCAAGTGCACATTTCATTAAAATTGAAAAAGTAATTAGGACTTTTTAAAAATAAACCACAACTTAGAAAAAGTAATTTATATCATGCTCAATAAAATGTATTCTATGTTTGGGACTCTGCCCTAACTTGGATAATGAATCAAGCATCAACTCTAACACAATTTCTGTGATAAATATTGTGTGATGGAAAGATATGAAATCCATCATTTCACATGTGATTTTACCAGAATTATCATATTCTTTGTGTAGAACCCATTTTGTCATGCTTAACGGATTTTCTCATTCTCAACATTCAACTGGTCTAACTCTGAAAAATCTCATCTGTCAGTGTTTTTTGTGTAATTTAAGCAGTTATCCAAAAATGTTTTCATGGAAATCTCTTCTTTTCGACATCCTGTATCTGTGGTAAGATTTGCAACTTTACTTTACGAATGATATGTGTTGTGTTTGCTTTGGATTATTGGATTAGCTGAGACTGATCTACAAAGACTGACTCACAGAGTGGGGATAGGTTCTAGATGCAAGTGGGGAAGGATATTTGAGGGGAATACATTTATAACTGATGATTTTGTTAATGAATACTTTTGGTTATAACAAAATTCACTTTTCCTGTGCAACCTCAGTACTTTGGGTACCCAGATAATGAAGATAATTAGTACTTTCTATTTATCATTCTTGTATTTGGGTGTATTCATATTATATTTTAACTTATACTGTGCTTTGTAAAAAATTCATGCATGCTGTTTGTAACCTAGTTTTTCTACCTTAAATATCATGAAAGTTTTAATAATGTATCATGTCATTCACATGAGTTCTTACTCAGAAGTAGTCTAATTAAATTGAATGTGGGTTTAGGATTAGCACTTGCTAAAGACTTTAGGTCTTAGCAAAAACAATTCATTCTTAAGATAATGAATGCACTAAACACGGTCGTTTGGGGATTCAAATTCATATAATACATGAGTAAAATGCTAATAAAAATCCAGTTCTTTCTATAGTTCAGAGTCTGTTCCAGAGTATCAAAATAGAAGTATTTGTCTTATTTGCTCAGGCAATGTTAGTGTATTGAAACAAAAACTGTTTGAAGCAATTAAGGTTCATTAAAAATGTTGCTAATTTAATGAAACCCTAAGAATGTGACATCACAATAAAAATGAGCTCTACTAGTAGAGTCTAATAAAAAAATACAGCTTTATCTTTCCCAGAGGGAGCTCATAAATGTTAAGTATGGTAAATCTCTCATTTCTAGGCTTTTAGAAACCTCTTAACTAGCAAAACAAAGATAGTATCTTTTCCTTCATATGGCAAGTTCTTTTTATTTTTAAAGTAGAATATTCGCTTTTTTAAAAAGAAATAATTGTTAGAGCAATATTGTTTTCAGCTTGTTAAGTTGCTTTAATTTTAAGCAAGGTATCTAGCTATGTGAATGTCAAGTCTGTTACCAGAGCTAAATTTATGAGATTTTTCCAGGATAACCAAGGACTTTTCCATTATACATTACCTTACTTCAGATTTAACAGAAACAAAACGAGTAGGAATTAGAATTCAAACTGAAACTGGCAATCCATTCTACAAAAATAAATGTTTTCCAAAACCATATACGCAGGAGGAGCTCCATAAATACCAATTGATGGCCAGAATCAACATTACTAATATTGGTTGGCATCTTTCAGGCTAACGGTATGTAACTTCGGCTTATCCTCTTTCTACCACAAACATGTTAATTGAGACTTTTTTCAATGCACTTTCATCTTTCTTCTGCAATTCTTGTTTCCAAGTTGGAGAAAACAATGCACGCGTATAGATATTTTAACAATACAAATATTAACATAAATTTACAGAGTGTGCTTTGTTTCTCTACTACTCACAGTTGGCGTGGAATTTATGAGATAAAATTAATATGCGAAATCCAAATTGGATCTAAGAATACTTACTGTTCTTTCACCTAAAGTAAACTGAACTTGCCAGATTCTCTCCAGAACAGCTACACCACTCCACACTGCCACCAGTAGTTCATGAGATTGCCAAACTATCAGGTGTATAACCGTATTACATGACTTAATTTTCATTTCTCTGTGCCTTAATGAGTTGTAGTATCACTTTTTATGCAGCTGTCTTTGGGGATTCCTCTTCCGTAAATTGCCTGATATAAACATTGCTCATTTTTCTCTGACAGTCATTGCTTTTATTCCTGTTGATTTTCAGAAGTTCTTTTTGTTGATTTTACATATTTTAAATATCTTTTCACTTTAGTCATTTGTCTGTTTTCTTTCTCCATGCTGTCTTAAACAGAAATCCTTCATTATCATATGTCATAGCATCTTATTTTGTCTTACGGTTTTGCTTTTGAATTAGTCACAGTCTCCTACATTTTTACTCTTAATAAAGTTTGCCTCTCATATTTTGGTTTTTAATGCATGTTAAGGCCACTTTTTACATGGTGTTTTTTTTTCTTCATCTATTAAGTCAGTTTTCTCCATACTATCTACCAAAGCCATCTACCCTTTCCCTATTGGTAGCAACTTTTCATAGATCAAATCCCCATATATGTATGGGTCTGCCCCTAAGCTCTCTGTTCTGTTACATTAATCTATGCCTCTGTTCTTGCACTATGATACTACACTGATTTCATTGATGTGGTTTTGCAGTAGTCCTTCAAATAAGATAGGGCAAGGTCATGATGGCCTCTGTAAGTCATCCCATCCAAGACCATGGGTTGTATCTATATTACTTAAGATAATCTAGTAATGTGACCTTAAGCTAAGTGACCTCTAAGGATCAGGATGATGTTAATAGTAACTAATGCATATGATTGGTGAGAATTAAAGGATGATTGTGCAAGCCTACCCTGAACAAGCGACCTATGCATCATAAGTATTCAATAAATGTTAACATTAAAAATTAATAATAAAAAAGAAAATAATTCAAAGGTACTAAACCAGGTTTCTACTCTTTTTAGGGAATAGAGATAATGTATACAACATTACAATTACATGTTTATTTTACTTTAATAATATCCAGTAAAAACATTGGATTGGTCAGCAAACAACAATCTGAAAAAATAAATTTTCTTGCTATTATGCCATTATTTAGTATTATTTCTGTCATAATTCATGTTAAATGTTTTCTACTAATTCCATGTTAAACTTGACCAGCACTGGATTAAAATACAAGTTTTTAATTGCCTATTATATCTTTCAACTAATATGACAATGAAAGAGTTCAGAACTTCTCATAAGAGAATCCAGAATTTCACAAAACTGTGAGGACAAACCTATACCTAGTTTCACTCTTCAAGTGAGTAATTCTTGACCTGGGCTTGCATATCCAGAACCTGTTCCCCGCTGATAAGTCAGAATCCCCAGGGGTAGAGCACAAACACTGGTATTCCTGTTTGAAAATCTGCACTAGATGATTCTAAGGTGCCAGCAGAGTAGAGAGCCCCTGCTTTCATAGCCTGTTGAGGCTGCTGTCTCCCTCCTTCTCAAATCAATGTCTTAGGCTTGCAAACATTGTAAATCCCTAACCGAATGTAATATGTGTTAAATTAAAGTGCAATTTGATTTATTCATGTCCTTCATCGTCTTTAATTAAGGCAGAATACTTTAGTTAAAATGAATACATAATTTGCTTCAATTATAGTCAGAGAAAGCTTGATCCTCACATTTACTAAAGGTCATTTTTAATTATATAATTTGCATATGTATGTGTATATGTTTGTGTATGTATATATTCTTTCTTCTTGGATGACATTTTTTGGTAAGAGACTTCAGATGAGATAAAGATAATAGAATTTATATTTAATAATTCTGGATATTTCATACTATTAGGAGAAATAATGAAGGTCTATTCTGAGTTCACTGTTTGTTGTTGTTTGGTGTATTACAAGGGAAATGTATAAAGATGGAAGACCATTAGCAAATTCATAGGGCTATTTGTACTTGTAAACTGCTTACTCAACAAAAAGCATTCATTTGTTTAAACTAAGGTCAGCCTTTGTTTATTACAGTAATTACTGCCTTTCAACTGGAGATAATGTGCTTGGTTTCCAAAGTATGTGGGAACTCTACCTCCTAGGAGTCACCAAGCCTCAGACAATAGTGCAAACAGGACCTAAGACCAGGGTCTAAGTTCTATTTATGAATGTACTAGTAGTTCATTTCTGTTTGGGGGCATTAGTCCATGTTCATTTTTTAGTTATGTCTTCCTTTCTTTATTTTTTGATGTTCAGTTATGTTTGATGTATACTTAAACATGAAAGCTTAACATTGTTAAGTCTAATAAGCTGCTACTAATATATGCAAACAATGCACAAATATAATTAGATTTAATTAGATTTGTTTGTTTTCAGTTAAATTCACTCAAACATGTGCATTGTTTTCACTACATATCAAATAATTTGACTGAATCTTTCACTTTCTATCTTCTGGTTTTGAAATCATGTTAGGACAAACTCTGATAATTTATTTTCTTATTTCCTCTTGTTTTATCAGATACATCCCAGGTCACTAGGAATTTATAGCTGCTAATTTTATACACAGATATAGTTAACCATTTTTAATTAGAAGAATCATAAAAAGCTCCTAGAAAGCCTGAAAATAATACTTATCATAAATAATGAAACAATTTTAATAATTTATAAGAGCAAAATAGCACAAATAACTTTTATATGCTTGTCTCTTTGGACATACACATCTGTGTTAGTGACTTTTTTCAGTAATAAGACTCTCAAGGATAGTAGAGTTTTATCAAAGTGAAGCAAAAAAATATCTGCTAAGGGCCCCCCTGCCAACTCCTTGTTTAAATTTTATTTTTGTCAACCAACCATTGCCACGAATTTGTAACTGCCGTAATTTAAATAATTTGTTTTTTTATTCTTATGAGGTACAAATAAAAGTGGTTCATATAAATAGGCAAGCAGAATATTTGGGATATCTAGTGATTACTTCTAGTAGGGCTAAATAACATCTTTGCCTTGTCCATGTGTTTTATGGCTGCAATTAATGTTTAATCAGCTTGATTCTACTCTTATGATTGAAAATCTTGGACTTGCAGAGCTTCCTGCTGATGGTTTGATCTGTGGTTACATCACACGAGCATGAGACTGTTGTAAGAGTCACAACCTTACATTTGCAGACTTTCAGGTAAAATACATTCTCTTAGCTGAAAATTGGTAGGTTTAAAAATAATTAAAAGGGAAGAAAATTAGCTCTGTTACAAAATTGTCCATGCTTTGCATCTGAAATGGTTTCTATTTTTTTAAACTGACATCATACGCTCTCATATGAAAAGTACTAATTTCTGAGGAGTAAATGTTGAAATATTATCTATTGTATATTTACTTCTTTTATAGATAATTACAATATAAACATGTATACACATGCACACACACACATGCAGATCAACATTAGTACTGAAAAAAGATTCAGTAATGGTATTGAAGTTAGTAGGTCAAAGCTCTGACTACATCCCCTAGAGTATAATGAGATCAGCTTCAATTAAATGCAGACTCTGTGAGCTGAGCAATATATTGGTTCACATGAAACTTGTTTTACGAAACTCATTTGCATTTATTGACATTTCATCCAATCATGCTTTAAAACTGAAATCCTAATATGACTGTCTGCACTCCTCTAAAATGTTTAGATTCAAGCCAATAAATGTTACCCGGAAATCCTGCTAAATTGAATTCCCTAAATATTTTTGGTGTCACTACAGATTAGACAACTTTATGGGACTATTTACCATTCTTGATCTTACACTATTTATAGATATCCAACTTTAAAATATACACATACTGAAGCTATTTCTCTTCTTTCAGATTCTTGTGATTCTCAGATTAGCAGAGCTTTACCAAGAGTAAAACCCTAAAGAATAACTGAGGATTAGAGCCTTAAGCAGAAAGAAGTGGAGTAACATGAATCTTCAGGGCAAAAAACAGGGAGGAACTCAGAGACTCCGGGTGGAGAGGCAACCTCTAGGCAGGTGGCAGATTCATTATCAATTCAGTTAAAGCTAATCATGCAGTGACTTCCTCAAATCATCATAATAGAGCATCATTTTTACAAATGTAAAAATTTATTTACAGTGACTCACGTAAAGACATGGGTACTGAATCATGAATTGCTAACAGAGTTTGCACTGTCTACACTTGGGATTTGACAGAACCCATTTACTGCTACATGTGTTCCTAAACATGGCTTAGCCAACAAATTTCTCTTTTAACTCATGAATGTCATTAGGCCTCTTTCTTATATGCTGTATTGATCTCAATTCTCCAAAGCGTTCTCAGGTGCCAGAGAAGCTATGTCTGTGTTTTAAAAATGAGTTCTGATTTCCAATCACGGTGAGGCTGTTTCTTCCATTGCCTCTGGAAGCCACTCAATCGGCGTAATACCCAAGCACCTTCTATATATACCTCTGACCATCTGCCAGATTGGCATGGTGCCTGATTACAAAAAAAGGACCACCCCCTCCTCTTTGCCATAGGTGCTAATAGCCTTCAGTTTATCCAACCAGCTTTCAAAATCCTGTAAATTATAGATTATCCTGGAAGAAATCTTTCTTCTGTTCAAGAACAAAACAGTGGTGCCAGGAGCTTCTTTTCAAAGGGACCCATCTGTTAATTAAGAGTTCAAACAAGTCTTATCTCAAGTCTTCCCTTCAAACCGCCCTTCTGCTTAAATCTAGGCAATATCTTTATTACAGACCTTCCCAGAATACATAAGAATCAGATGACCACAAAAGCCCAAAATCCCTATAACATGGTTTCAAATAGATGTTTGAAGGCTTAGTGAACACGTGTTGTCACTTAACATCAATTATTTCAGCTATTATGCAAAAGTTAGGCTTAATTTCAGTAAGATCATGTGAGTTCATGCTATGGTTCCTCTGAAGGAGATTTATTCATTGTTTGCAATATTTTTTATTGATTCTTGTGCTTTGGAGACAGCTATTATTGTCCTTAAATTCAGCTTCCTAAGCTGTTCACTCTTCTTTCTGTCCTGATGAAAGCTATGTGGAAAAAAGTAGAAATGTGGTTTAGGGAGAAAAGAATAAGATTTGGGTGAGACAGACTTCCATTTAAATTGATTATATTGCCAGTGAGTGACACTGGGAAAATCACTTAACTTTTCTATGAAAGGGGAAAATAGCTATCTCAAAAAGAGTGTGAGCATTAAATGACATCATTTTAAAGTATCCAGTACAGTACCTGACAGTTAATAGACATTCAATAAATACTTGGGTCTAGTACACCTGCCATCAAATTTACTTATCTCTTTCTAATTCATTCCCATTCTCTGCAGGGAGAGATGAAAGAATACATGCACCTGAGTTATTTCTCCCTCCCAGAACATGATACCCAGTTTAAAACGAGCTTCAAGAGATCTTTTTGGAGTTAGCGTAGTCCAAAGCGTACCTGAACCCAATTCAAACGTGTGTGTGGGGTGGGGGGGGGGGTGCTTCTCCACACCAACAAGCAACTCTAGGATGCCAGCAGGGTGTCCGAGAATTCAACTCAATTCTGACACTATTTACCTGGAAATAGACTCAGATTCCACAGGTAAAGGGTTCAGTCCCACAGGACCATCCTGTACTTCAGATGCCAGTCACAAGCTTAGGTCGTTAACTGTGCATATGACTGACCCCCTTCTAGGGTTTGATTAATTTGCTAGAATGGCTCACAGAACTCAGGAAAACCTATTTACTCACTAGATTACTGATTACTTATAAAAGGATATCAACAGCTAGATGATGCGGTACATAGGGTGAGGTCCTGAACAAAGGACCTTCTGTCCTTGTGGAACTTGCTGACAAGTGTTCCGGTTGCCTGAAGGAGACCAAAAAGCTGTTCTTTTCCATTTTTATAGAGGCTTCATTATGTAGTCATGATTGACGAAATCATTGGCCAATGGTGATCGATTTAACCTCAAACCCTTTTCTCCTCACCAGAAATTAAGGGGTGGAACTGAAAATTCTAGCCCTCTAATCAGAAAGTTAGTTCTCCTGGCAACCACCACCCATCCTTAGGTGCTTTCCAAAAGTCACCTCATTAACATAACAAAAGACACCTTTTTTTTCTTTTTTTTAACCACTCTGTACACTTAGGAATTTCAAGGGTTTTGGGAGCTGTGAGCAAGGAAATGTGGACCAAGATCAAATATGTATGAATATATATGAGAAAAATATATATTTGGCCATCAGAATAACCAAATATATTTATTTCTTATAAATCGTAATATCACACATAATAATTGAGTTTCAGGACCATGAAAGGCCAATTGATATATAGATATATATGCACACACACATGCACACACACACACAAATGTTTATATTCAGTCTGCCACCTCCTACCATAATATTATCTCCATAAATCATATTTTACTGTATGAAATATGTTCATAATCTCTGATGATAAAAAATACTCTCATTTTTAAACGATGAAACTATATCCATGTTCTTCAAAAGTGATTGCAATAGGATGCTATATACAAATCCAAAATTGTGAATTATTTTCATGCTAGAAATCACGGTAGAAACTCAATAATACATTTTCAAACTTCTGTCCCTTTTCTCCTTCTGGTTTCTTGTTGAAAATGGCCTGTCGTTTCAAGTCCATCTCAACGTCACCTCATCTGAGACTTTACCTGACTTGCTCCAAAAGATCTTGAATTGCCTTGTACAGGGCACTTAGGTACTTCTTGTTTATAATACAGATCACATAATTGTTAACTTACCTGTCTACTTCGCATTCCCTAGATTGTTCCACCTCTGGGATAAAGCTCAGTCTTATTCATTTTTTGTGTACCCAACACATAAAGCATAGTGTTTGGTACTAAGTGCTTCATTTATTAAATTGAATCTAAAGCAAAGAAAAAAAAAAAGCAAGTATACCTTGAAAAGAACAAAACTATTTAGAGAGAGAAAAACTATGTTTCCTTAGTATTTGTAGCACAAGAGTAATTTTTAATGATAATGTCAAGTAACCAAGAGTTAAGTGTTTATGTTTTCTCTCTGTCATATAAACAGGAAAATTAGCCACATATTATAAGGAAATTTCTTCATTATTTTCCTGTGATGAATAATCATCTATGTAGAGAAAATGTAATATGTTGATTGTCCATTACTATGGAGAAATTTCACAGTGATTTTTAGGCAACTATTATGGAGGCAAAAATTGTAAGACCAGACCTTTTATTGTACCTTTGTCCATCTGTGTTTGCCATTTTGGACAGTGACAATATGAAAAAAGTATGAAACATGGAGAAATAAATATGAAAATGATTAATTAGTTCATTCAAAAGGAAGCCAAAGGACCCTTCTATGGCCTTCTAAAAATAAAGTTATTCTTTCAAATGTACTATATTTCTACTTTACTATGTATTAACAACTATATGGACCACTGTATAATCTGCTCTAAGGCCACATAAAATATTTCATCTGTTTCTTATGTATAGTCATGCTACATAGTTTAGAAATTTATTCCCATTGGGTGTAACCTTTGTCGTCTAGATTCAATAAATGCTTAACAGGCATAGGCCAGGACCATGTGTGTTTTGCTTTAAGGGTAAATAATCTATACTGAGACAGACAGCCCCTGAGAATATTCCTCCCATATGTCAATATCATGGTTCTTTTTCAGCATGCCTAATATATCATGTCATCAGTGTGGTCACAGCAAGACAATGGCAATGAGAACCCAGTGTTAAAAGTCTTGCTCCTAAAATTTCTCTTAGAATCTGATACTACTCTCTATCTATTAAAATTCTATACAAAGATTACTGTCTCTAATAAAGCCACATCAGGAACCCCAGTTCAACAGAAGGACAACGAAAAGTAAGGAATTTATATATAGACCTGTCCACAATTGTAGAAGCCTGTAAGATTGGAGAGTAAACTGACATATGGGTCACTCCTCAGCCTATAAATCTCATCTGTGTTGTCACAAAAGATATGAGAATGAACAGACATTCTTTTTAGTTCTCAGTCATCAAAACAGTTTTTACCCAACTTTATTATCTTCACCTCTTTTTAGTGAGTAACTCTTCTAAGTACACTGAGGGGAAGACAACTGGCCTCTGCTCTCTGGATAGTGTGCAGATTAATTTATCATGCTTTATTAAGAACTCCTATATGAAAACAGCAAAAATATTTTATTATGATAGTCTCAAGTAGATTGATACACTATTCTTTATTCCACAGACTGGTCAGGATCAAGAAAAATCTTAACACAAGTATTTCACCTTTTTAAAACTGATGGTTATGTAGTGACATGTGTAACAGAATGTAAGGATTTAGAAGGATATGAGAAAGAAAATGTCGAAAAATGAATTAAGAAGAGATTTAAAGGTACATTCTTGTTTAATAGTGCTTTTTCTCACAGGTTTTAGGCAATTTTTTTTACAAAACACTGAAAACATTCATTGACATCTTGATTAGTATTTAAATAATATATAGCTTAGTGGATCAACACACTGGTCTTTTATCTATAAGATGTAGTTTTAAACTGACTTGACAAACAGTTAGTTTAATCATGCAATACTAAAATTGCAAGTGGAAATGGATAGTTTTCCATAAACAAAGCCTACAAGCTACACAATTACGTCAAAGGTTTTTGTTCAGCACTTTCTTGTTTTGTTTTGTTTTTAATGAACACATGAATTGTATTACTTGAAACAAAGCCTACTTTCACGTCCCAATGAAAAATCCAGCACTAGTCCCATTTTCCAAATCAGGACTCATTTTTGAAACTTCAAATCCATGAAGAATCCAGATTTTCTACTTAGATAATGCCCATACTTTATAAATGAAATGTTTCTCTCTAAAAATAAATAATTTAGAAATTACCTACTTGCAATTCTGCTTCACCTTTTAAAATTCTTATAAAAGACTTTGTATATATGTTTATAAATATGTCTTTATGTAGACTCTGACCACAGATTTCTACGTACGCCATACTTTTATTATTTGTCTATCTTCTTATTAATATCTATTGTTCAATACATCCATATTTCAGCTCTTTAGAGTAAGGTTTGTTAAATTGAGATCAGTTTTCAAAGGCCAATATTGGGAAATTGACCTTGATTTTTGGAACCAAAATGGAATATGTCTATATCTAAGATGTATTTTGAAAAGAAATAAGGGAACAAAGCAATCTGAATCTCATGCCTCTGCTATGTTTGCAATTGCTCTCCCTAAATCCTTTTCATTCTACAAGGTCAAACTTAAACCTTATCTTTTTTCTTGCAAAAAGTGTTTCTTTCCCGTTCTGGCCCCCAGTGTTTTCCAGATTGTCTGGACTCAAACATATTTATGATAAGATTGTCCAGTTTTCTTTTAAGAAAAATCCATGTTCACATTCCCCAAAGCCTTAAAATTACCTGGAGTGTAAGCACTGATAAATTGTAGATAGGAGCAGGGGATGATGCAGTGTCTTCAAAGGCAATCTCTCCTTTTCCATGGAGAGTCTGGACCAAACCTGAGAATGGCAGTGGAAACAGGAATACGGTGGTAACAACTAGCTCAGAGATCTACTGAGTAAGGCTCTTGACAAGGAGTCATGGATTCCAATCCATTGATGAGACTGTAGTACAGAGTAAAGCAATAAATTCCATCTCTCCTTAATGTTAATTTTTACTTCTCCAAAAGAAATATAAGATCTTTGAGACCAAAGGCAATATTTCATATACTCCTCTGTCCTACTTATTGATACATACAGCACCTAGTAGGATACTAAAAACTTATAGATTATTAATAAATGTCTATATGAATAATTAGTTTAAATACCATCAGATTTCCTTTTGATGATGATCTAAAGTTGAAAATATATTTTTATTGGATCTAAGTAGTCAGTCATCAGGAGAAAAAGAAACTTTATATTGCTCTTAGTGAGAATTACCATTTTCATAAACTTTTAGCAATTTCTATTTAATAAATATATCATAGATTTAAATGTTTTTAAAATACCTTAAGAGTTCAAGTGTAAACTGATATCAATAAGGCATCTTGAAATTAGGTGAAAGGGAAGTGAGAACATTTTCCCCCTCTGCATCGCCTTATAAGACATTTCATAATATTGAATAGTTTTGTAACAGTCAACACAGGTTTTATTCATTTATTTCTGTAAGTAAATGTGATCTATAATACGGATGGGAATATTTAATACGGTTTTGGTTTCAGACTGTATTGCACTCCTAAAAGTATAAAGCGACAGATTTACATTTATAAGAAAATTCCTTCTTGTCTAATATATCTGTCTCTCATCCCGAGGAGTGAAATAAGCCACCAGAGTAAGATAAGAATGAATCAAGGCAGAATAGACAGAGTATTTTGAATGAATTCTTCCAATTGCCAAAAATGTATAAAGCACTTCCGTGTAGAAAATATACAAATGTCTCTAAATTCATTTCAAGTATGTTAAATTTTAGCTGTACATCATACTCTGAAGTTAGGGAGTTTGTGGAACCTTTAGAAGGAAAATATTCAATACTATGCATTTCTCTATAAGCCTGAAATGAAAGTTGTAATTCTTTTGTAAGAATACTAAGGTTAGGGAGTTTGGGATTGACATGTACACACTGCTGTATTTAAGATGAACAACCAACAAGGACCTACTGTATAGCACAGAGAACTCTGCTAAATATTATGTAACAACCTAAATGGGAAAAGAATTTGAAAAAGAATAGATACATGTATATGTATAACTGAATCACATTGCTGTACACCTGAAACTAAAACAACATTGTTAATCAACTATACTCCAATATAAAATAAGAAGTTAAAAAAAAATACTAAGGTTACATGCTAAATTATTCTATTTGATCACATATTTAGATAAATGACGAAGGGATGCACAATTGAAGTGCATGTTCATATATGTTCTTCAGACTGGGCACAATAGCTATCAATCCTGTATATCAATTTCTCAGTTGGCATCTCTATTCTTTTACTTGTGCAAAATTTATATTTTCTGTAGTCTTTTTTTCTTCTTTAGAAATTAGGAAAAAATGAACTAGAGATCTTTTTTAGATTATCTACTCAATCTAAGGTTATATGTCTGCGTAAATCAGAATGAGGCACATGGTGTATATTTAAAGGGAAGTGATGGCATCTTGATAAAGAGAGAAAATAGGATCTTTCACATTGCTTCTTTCACAAAGTCAAAGTGCAATGTTTATCCAAATTTAAAATGAACATAACCTTGACCTAGAATTTCTGATTCTAATGATTCATCCTACAGATGCTTTCTCCATGTATGGGAAGATATTTGTACATGAATGTTCATGATAGTATTTTTTGTATTAGTAAAAAACTGGAAACAAAAAGTGCAGTTAAGGAAAATAGTTAACATACTGGATAAATGAGGTGAATACATAAATTATATCTATAGGTTATGCCTGTCTGTACAGCCATTAAATAAATGAGACACCTTTATTGAAATGCAATAATTAGGGGAAAACTCCAAGATACACTTAAAGAGAAAAAAAGCATGATCCAGAACATGGTTTTCATATGCTATAATTAGTATAAAAATGGAACACATGCGTGTACATACAGATGAATTCATAGACTGTGAACAGATTGTAGAATATCTTTCTCAACTCATTAAATGGCAATGCCTGTCTTCCAATTGTTCAAAAGAAGAACAAAATACCAAGCAAAATAAACCAAAAATGCAAGCCATAACAAAAAATTTAAATTTATTTTTGACTCTGTGTGTGTGTTTGTGTGCATGTTACTTATTTCTTTCTCTCTCTCTCTCTCCCTTCCTCATCCAATGCATTAACAAATGTGGTTTTACCTTCAAGATACATGCATAATCCAACCACTTACTACTTCCACTGCTCCCTGATCTAAGCCACCGTCATGTCTCTTTGATTACTGGAATAACTTCTCAACTGTTCTCCCTGCTCTTGATAAAATGTCATTTCTGCTAAAGATATTTGTTGAGCCCTAGTACCATGGTTATGTGCAAGATTGAAATCTGGAATTGTATCAGGTTCAAAATAAGATTGATTATTTATAAGACATGGGCTACTCTTTAAGAGACACTATCTGTCATGGATCTTGTGGTCAGTTAAGTTTATTCACACAGGAAGCACCAAAATAATTCCAGCGAGATGCCAGAATCAGAATGTAATGAGTAACAATTGAATAGTTAGACATTGAATAAACAAGAGGAAAGAATCAGCCATAAGATTGCTTCAGTGAATTTTGCCATCTCAGGTAATCCTTTGCCAATTCAGTTAGTCATTTGTTTCTTCATATTTGCTAAGTCTGGAATCCCCCTCCTGCCCCCTCCCCAAAATCAGATTCACAGTTTAACAAATTCTGAGGTAAACATTTAAAGAACACTATTATGTAAAACTAAGTATTTTTCATAAAGTTGATAAAAATAAAAGCTGATGGTGCTTAAGCACTTAAAGTAATGCTTTTGGCAATATCATTTTCTTTTAATCTTCTCTGGAAGATGTAGCTTGATAATTCAAATTCACACACTTCTAGTTTGAACTGCCATGTGTGCGTGCAATGAACAAGATGAGGTCTGGAGGTTCTTTTCTGTTCGCATATCAAAGAATGTCCATGGAGTTCTGATCATTTGTGGGATGATGAATCTTTCTGGCATATCCTCCCATCAGTCTACTGGAACTGCTCTTGCTAAGGCACCATTGACCTTCTCACTGACAAATTCATTAGACATGCTTCTATCTTTTTTACCTTATTTGAACTTTATTCTACATATGAAAATTTTCTTTCTCTATCCTTTTTTTTTTTTTAATTTTATTTATTTATTTATTTGTTTTTGGCTGTGTTGGGTCTTCGTTTCTGTGCGAGGGCTTTCTCTAGTTGCATCGAGCAGGGGCCACTCTTCATCGCGGTGCGCGGGCCTCTCACTATCGCGGCCTCTCTTGTTGCGGAGCACAGGCTCCAGACGCGCAGGCTCAGTAGTTGAGGCTCACGGGCCTAGTTGCTCCGCGGCATGTGGGATCTTCCCAGACCAGGGCTCGAACCCGTGTCCCCTGCATTTGCAGGCAGATTCTCAACCACTGCGCCACCAGGGAAGCCCTCTCTATCCTTCTTAAAGTAATTTATATCAATCAGAAGGTGTTGGGTTATGCTGCAGTAATAAACACCCTCCAAGTCTCTGTAGCCTAGTACAGTGTTGTTTGGTCCTCACTTATGTAAGCTGGTTCTTCTCTACATCATCACACTTCAGGACCCAGGCTGATGGAGCAACCTCTCTGTGTTGTGTTACCAGTCATTGTGGCACAGGAAAAAGAGAATTTGGTGACATACATCCTGCTTTTAAAGCCACTGCCCAGAACCGACCCATCTCACTTGTATTTACGTTTGTTAGCCAAAGCAAATCTGATGGTCAAGCCAAATTTCTTTTTTTAAAAATTTTTATTGGAGTATAATTGATTTACAATGTTCTGTTAGTTTCTGCTGTACAGCAAAATGAATCAGTTATACATACACATATATCCACTCTTTTCTAGATTCCTTTCCCATATAGGTCATTCCAGAGTATTGAGAAGAGTTCCTTGTGCTATAGAGTAGGTCCTTATTAGTTATCTATTTTATATATAGTAGGGTGTATATGTCAATCCCAATCTTCCAATTTATCCCTCCCCCACCTTGGTAACCATAAGTTTGTTTAGTATGATATTTTCCCTAGGATTCTTCTAGTTCTCCTCATGCATCTCTCAACCTTCCTTCTCTGCTTTCTTGTTTTCTGTTCATTCTTTAAGTCCAGGGGGTTTCAAGGCTTCATTATGCATAGGATTCCTCCCGGGAGCTTGTTGAACATGTAGATTCATTCCAGTTTCTGTCTTCTGCATTTTATTTGAACTGTCACAAAGACAATTACCTGAAATAGAACGATGTATGTCATACTTGAGCGTGGTTTATTAAGGGCACAGTAGTAAGACTATCTGCCCTGTGGGCAGAAAATAAGGGGATATGCTGTCTGTAGACAATGTTTAAACAATGATAAAACTGATTTTATTTTCATGTATTGTCAATTCTAAACAACGTCAGTAATATTTTTCCTCTAAAAAGCTTTTTGTTCATGTAAACTCCAAATAATTGTGCTTACTGTCTAGTTTTAATAAAATCTTCAAATCAGCATATATGTATTACCTATATTTGAATGAACAGTGTGTTTTATATGAAAATTAATTCAGAGAACTTCCAAGTTATACAGCCTACCATTGGCACATGTGGACTCAGTCACACACGCTCATTTCCAGAGAAAATTCTTAAGGTTCAGAGTCATTTGAGCTCTCTTTGGGTGAAGATTATGTCTCCAAACCCTGTGGTATCACATATTCTTGCATTTAAACATAGATTTAGAATAATCAGTGGGAGTATATTGATGTTAAAGGCAAAGAAACAGAGCTTGAGTTACTTCTCTTCCCATTCTATGTGACCCATTGGAATTTGAGTGAGTGTGTGTGTGTGTGTGTGTGTGTGTGTTTAAAATTTAAAACAGTAAAAAAAGATTAGAGTGCAATGTATTTGGTAAGAGTAAATTTTAGTTTATGTATAAAATATTTTACTGAATTTTAGTTTATATATAAAATATTTTACTGAATTTTAGTTTATATATAAAATATTTACTGAACTGGTTATATATAAAATATTTTACTGCAATTGTGGGATACCATTATTATTAAGGGCTTGTACAGAAGGCATTCAGGATAAGTAGATGGTTAAAATGGGGTTGGATCAAAATCCATGGTATAAGATATTTGCAAAATGCTACTGTACTTCAGAAATGAAAATTTATTGGAAATTAATCCTTTTAATCATTAAGTTTTCTTTTACAGATAAACAATAAATCAGGAAAATAATAGTAACTACTGATTATCATAATCACTGCAACATAATTTTGTCATATTGTGGAATATGGTATTAAAAAATGATCCACTCTGGGTTTCAGTTATGCTAAATAGGCATTGATCATTGATTTCTGCTTCTCAATTACTACCTGCCACATCCAAATGATCTTAATTTTCTAAATTTTTATTTTCATAATTGTCTCAACTTCTCTATCCCTGACATAGACCAAGAGCTATGCAATTGTGGGATACCATTATTATTAAGGGCTTTTAAACAGAAGGCATTCAGGATAGGAAGATGGTTAAATGAAGTTGGATGAAAATTCATGGTATAAGATATTTGCAAAATGCTATTGTACTTCAGAAATGAAATTTTATTTATTTGAATAATAAACAATGCCAAAGTTCCTTACGTAGCATCTATATCTTGCATTCCCAACTTTATATCTCTACACCAGATCTCTTGGTCCAGTATATCCCACCGTTAGTCAACATCTCCACTTGGATGTCTAAAGGGCTTCTCAAAATTGAATGTCCAGTATATGTATATGTATAACTGAATCAGTTTGTTGTACAACTGAAACTAACAAAACATTGTGAATCAATGGTACTCTAATATACAATAAAAATTAAACTTAAAAAAAAAGTAGGGGACTTCTCCCACCCCTGCTCCTCATACCCCCTCCCCCAAATAAAAACAGTATTTTCCAGTCAAAAATAAATAAATAAATATATATATGTCCAGTAAAACAAAAACAAAACAAACAAACAACAAAAAAACCACCTTTGAACTTCCAATCCCCAACAAACCTGCTCTTCTAAGTGTTCCCCCATCTCCATAAATAACAACCCATCCTTTCTGGTGCTCAGGACAAAATCTCTGAAATTATCTTTGACTCCAATCTCATCCCAACTTCCAATCTAAAAATAAATTCTTCATATTTATATATTAAGAATTTCAATACTTCTTTCCATCCCTGCCACATTAATTCGAGTCATTATCATCTCTCATGTAGGTCATGGCAGTTGCCTTTTAAGTGTTTTCCCTTTATCCATATTTGCTTCCCTACAGTCTATTCTCAACCCAGCAAACAAGCCGAATTCTTTCATGTTAAGTCAGGTTAGGTCACTTCTTTGCCCAAAGCCCTGCAGTGGCTTCTCAGCTTACTCACCCTATGGGGCTGGCAGGATGTTTATCTGACCTATTCCACTCTATCTTTCTGACCTCTTCTAATTTTATTCTTTCCCTCATTCACACAAGTTGAGTCACACTGAAATTCCTAATGTCTTTAAAACACTCCAGAAGTGCTCCCGCCTGAGAACCTCATCACTGCCAGTCTCTTTCCTCTTCCCACAAACTCACATGGTTTGTTCCCGCAGGTTCGTCAGGTCTTGGCTGAGTTCTAACTAAACTACTTCCCTACTTTATTTTTTTCCGTG
The DNA here is from genome assembly GCF_949987535.1 of Balaenoptera acutorostrata. NCBI lineage: Eukaryota > Metazoa > Chordata > Mammalia > Artiodactyla > Balaenopteridae > Balaenoptera > Balaenoptera acutorostrata. The sequence continues at coordinate 119,216,631 of NC_080067.1, forward strand.
TTCTTTATCACTGTAAAACACTGTATATATTTTTTATTTCTTTATTTTTGTCTCCCCTACTAAAATTTGAGTTTCATAAAGGTAGGAATTATTGTCTGTTTTGTTTATTTGCCTACTTCCCAGACATAGACTATTGTCTGGTACATAGTAAGCATTCGCTAAACATACATTTAGTGATTATATGTATGAATGTAGTGAAGATATGACAGCATTATTTTATCTAGAATATAATGTGAGAATAACCTACAGATCATTTCTCAAAAGAGGTGCTTCATCTTTCAGAAATCTATAGTTAGCTTAAAATTATAATTATTAAAACCATGTGTTATTCTTATTGTAATAGACGAAGAGAGAGATAAAATATAAAGTGAAATAAAGTGATTTATAAATCAGCATTTTATATGTGTTAAAGCTAACACTGTGAATCAGTGGGGAAAAGCGTTTCTGTTAGACAAATGGCATTGTCTGTCAACACTACTACTAAAACTGAAGCCATTATTTATTGAGTGGTTACAATGGGCCCATCACTGTGCCTCATTCAACCATCTCAACAACCATGTGAACTAGGTATTATAATCATCAGCCCCATTTTACAGTTAAGTAAGTAGAGATACAAAGAGGTTAATCTCAAAATCACAGACAGAATGAGTGGAATAAACAAGATTTGAACTAAGACATGTCAGAATTCAAAGCCTGTACTTTTAACTTCTAACCTCTCCTGTCATTTGAGGAATAAAATTATACTGGAATACCTTTCTCGTTTCTTATGCACCCACCCAAAAAGTTAATGTCTAAAACAATCAAAGTAGTGGAAGAATATTTAGGATAATGTCTTTTTAAAATATTTAGGATCTAAAAACCTTTCTAATTATGAAGTATTTGCCAAAAACAATAAAGAGAAAGAGTAATTGGCTTGACCCTCAAAAAAATTGTTAAAAAAAAACTGCAAGGTATCTAACAAACCCTTATTTCCCTAAATATGCAAAAAACTCTTATAAATTGATTAGTAAAAAGTTGTAAAATGCCAATAGAAAAATAGGTTTGAATACAAAATTCACAAAAGAAGAAATAATATTGTCTAAAAATACTAATAAACTCATCTCTATTTGCAGTCAAGAAATACAAAAAAACAATAATCAATACATTTATCTTCTAGATTGGCAAATACTATGATGATTTAAAGCATGAATCTTGTTGAGAATGTGGTAACTGTTAGTAATAATATACATTAGAGACATTTTTTAAGCTAATAGGCTGATAATAATTACCAAGTTTTTTTGGTTTTGTTTTGTTTTGTTTTGTTGGGTTTTTTTTTTTAATAAATGTATTTATTTATTTTTGGCTGTGTTGGGTGTTCGTTGCTGTGCTCGGGCTTTTCTCTAGTTGCAGAGAGCGGGGGCTACTCTTTGTTGTGCACAGGCTTCTCATTGCGATGGCTTCTCTTATTGCGGAGCACAGGCTCTAGGCGAGCAAGCTTCAGTAGTTGTGGCACGTGGGCTCAGTAGTTGTGGCTCATGGGCTCTAGAGTGCAGGCTCAGTAGTTGTGGCGCATGGGCTTAGTTGCTCTGCAGCATGTGGGATCTTTTTTTTTTTTTTTTCCCATGTGTACTTCTTTATTAGAGAAGATATTAACCATTCATACTAGACACTACAGAAGGAACCCGTGTCCCCTGCATCGGCAAGCAGATTCTCAACCGCTATGCCACCAGGGAAGCCCAATTACCAAGTTTTTAAATCTGTGTTTCCTGTGATTCAGCAAATTTCATTTCTAGAGTTTAATCTCAGCAAGATTATAATTCAGTGCAAAAAATGTGTACAACATTGTTCTTTGGAATACTGTTTATAATAATTACAAAATGGTGACAAACTAAATTTTCATGAATGAGGACCCTGTTAAATAAATAATGGTATATCAGTGAAATAGATTAGTCAGCTACTGAAAAGGACGGTATACATTCTTATTCATTGACATGGAAAGTGTCATTTTTTTAGAGATATAATAAAAGTAAGATAAGTAACTGTTCATCTAATGCTAATAGTGGTGATCACTGGGATTAGAAGTTTTCAGTGACAACTTTATGCTTTATAATTTTTTTTTATTGACTGAACTTTTTATGGATAAGCACTGAATGCATGATTTAAATAACATCTTGTGGAAAAAAATCTGAAAGATGAAGCGCCTCTTTTAAGAAATGATCTGTAGGTTATTCTCACATTATATTCTAGATAAAATAAGGCTGTCATATCTTCACTACATTCATACATATAATCACTAAGTGCATGTTTAGTGAATGCTTACTATGTGCCAGACAACAGTCAAGGTCTGGGAAGCAGGCAAGTAAACAAAACAGACAATAATTCCTACCTTTATGAAACTTAAATTTTAGAAGGGGAGGCAAAAATAAAGATATGAGATCTTTATCATTTTCCCAATAGCAAAAGAAAGATCCTTTTGTTGTTAAGTAAATCAAGTTAATTGGACTTAAAAGCATGCATCTTACTTTTCCTGTGACCCTCTTTATAATGTGCTCACTGTGTTTATTTTAAAAGTTATTAAATCTAGCAATCCAGAATATACAATTTAAACTTGTATTATTTTTACATTTCTAAAAATTTGTATATATTCAAATATATACAAAAAATATATACAAATATATACAAAAATGTGAACTCGAACTACAGCTTAACTTCTACATGGCTTATTAGATAAAAGAAGCTGTCTTTAAGTCATTCTACATTCTGATGTTTTCTTTGACAAAAGTTATAGTCCAATGTGGCCTTAAGACAGTAGTTTAAGTTCTGAATAATTTTTTATGAGAAAAATTAATCCCATCCAATTTAACAAGATAGTGGATGTTTCTAATGAATAATTCTAAATCAATTGAAAAGTCATTCCGTTATACATGGATCACATAGCAGGTATTATAGTGACAGAGTGCTTTCCCATATCGAATAACCAGCAGAATTAAAGTCTTGCCCCATGAGAAAGGAACCAAATTTAGTGTGAAATTGAACACAACAGTCATGAACACTAGTTGAGTTCCGTATTGTGATGCTATTGTTCCCCATGACAGAAGGCAACAGAAAGAACCTTTTTCCTTTCCAAAATCATTGAACTCCCACCAACAATCACAGTAAATAAGTTTTAAACATATGTAAATGGGGATACCCTTGGTACCAGGAAATCACAAAAATGTCCACTTAATTAACAATCTTTAGAAGGATGTGTTTCAGCAGTATTTTAACCCTTGATAAACATAGTTATCTATACTGTCTGGGGTAGATTAAAATGAGTCCAGTTAAACTCTCTTTATTACACTTTTTTTTTTCCTCTAACAAAAGATATAATTTTCTATAAAATTTTCACTTAATTTGCCCCCATTTCTGTCATTAGTCATTCAAATTTGAAAAATCAACATTTTACTTTAGCGTCCATTTCTGCTTGATTACTAGAGAAATTAAACAAGGAAAGAGAAGAAAGGAAGGGGGGAGGAGAAAGGAAGAAAGGAAAGAAGGAAGGAAGGGAGGGAGGGAGGGAAGGAAGGGGCATGCTCAAGTAATTCATGTCACTTAATTTAAGAAAAAGAAGAATTGGTTAGAGTCATTATATTTTAATAGCACATCATTAAAGGTTTAGAAACCCACCTCTGTATAATTAAAAAATGTTAACAATTTTGAAGTACCTAGAAACAGTATTATTTATATTAAACCAATGCAACTTAAGTTTATATTGAAACAATTTCTAAAATGAAAGACATGCTTAAAATTAAAAGAAATATTTCTACTGTCCTTTTAAAATTAGTTATTCATTTTTCAATTTTTTAAACAAGAATTGTGTTTCTGACTGATTTCTGACACAGACAAATGCCTGGAATTCCTTCTTTGCCTTGATGTACTTCAGCTCTTCTGGTCCTTAAGATGATTAACTACGCTTTTCAGTGAATGTTAATACACAGTAACTAAATATGATTATTTTTTAAATTTCTAATAATGTTACTAGCAGCTACAGAGATTATTAAAGGTAGACATCAAAGCATTCAATAATGTTCACAAAACATTGTAGGGAACTATTCAGCACATTCCTTTTTAAATTCTTTAAAATCTATAGGAAATATGTTTGAACACTAGTTCCCAGAATGTTCCTATGGAAAGCAGAGGAAAAGACTTCAAGAAGGAGTTACCTAAGAATTCATTCTTAAATTAAATACATTTTGAGATTGTGAATAGAAAAATAAAAGATTGCTTCTTTCCACTTGCAAACTTATATTAGTAAGGACGGAGGAAAGCCTGATTCTATGGAAATGAGATTTCTACCTCTGTTTTGTACTGGTGTATAGGAAAATGTCACTGCATTTCCTAATGAGCTCCCTCTAGTGGAGACCCTGCAGTCTGCACATAAAGCTGTGTAAGGAGCAGTTATTTCCATCAGCAGCCTCAGCAGTCTATCTTTTCTAAGGCATTCTTACAATAGTGTGATATGCCCTGTACAAACTCATCAAGCGTTCATGGAAAATCAGCTTAATCTGTTTTGGGCACTATATCAGAAATGTAAAATATGCACTCTAGTAACAATCAGCTGATGTTAATATAATTGTACATTCATGATGCAAAATTTTTAAAAAGACACAAGTTTCTAAATATAATTTAGAATTTAATATTCACTTCTGTTTTCCTATATGTTATAAAAAGACTGTTAAAATTGTTAAAACTCTGAAAAGAGCTATTGTCTATCAAACCCCGACTTGAAAGGTCTACTTTAACACATTTCAAGTTTATCCACTATGTTGATAGAATAAACCGTAATCACTGATTCGCTTTTCTCTTTTTTTTTTTTTAGACCATAGCATCTAGTCAAGACTTTTTAATTAATTAATTTATTTATTTATTTTGGGCTGTGTTGGGTCTTCGTTTCTGTGCGAGGGCTTTCTCTAGTTGCGGCAAGCGGGGGCCACTCTTCATCGCGGTGCGCGGGCCTCTCACTATCGCGGCCTCTCTTGTTGCAGAGCACAGGCTCCAGACATGCAGGCTCAGTAGTTGTGGCTCACGGGCCCAGTTGCTCCGTGGCATGTGGGATCTTCCCAGACCAGGGCTCGACCCCGTGTCCCCTGCACTGGCAGGCAGATTCTCAACCACTGCGCCACCAGGGAAGCCCCGCTTTTTAACGTATATTGTTTTGAGAATTGCAATAGCACTCCTGCTGGACTGAGAAGAGACAAGACCCCTATTTAGGAATCTCAACAGCCACATCACTTCACAGAGTATTTAAAACATTCAGCAAAGAGTGCCATTAAATTTCACTATTAGGATCCAGAGGGCAAATTAACTTTCTCTGAGGCAATTTGAGGCTTTCTAGAGGAGTTTAATTTTCTTAGTGGCATGCACTGAAAGAAAATACCAAGGGGAATTTGAGTTGAGTAAAAATTTCATCCTGCAGAAATGCCTTGTGGTCACCACCCAGTCTGGTTGCACACATGAGTATTACTACCTGGATAGAATTGCACATAATAACTTACACAAGAGCAAATTCATTTGTTCATTATCTAACTGTGAGTTGCTGAAGGGCTACAAAGGTGTTCTGTTGATCTTTGTACTTCCAATGTCTAGTAAGTTAGCTGGCCGATAATGTGCTCATACCAGATGTTTTTATAATGAATACATTAGCTAATGAATATAGAAGTTATGAAAGTTTTCTTCTTTATGTTAGTTAAAATTATAGACATGCACTTGGTTTTAGAGATAATATACTACATTCGCTATTAATTAATCAATTTGCTGAAACTTAAAATAATGAAGTTATTTCCCAAGACTAAACTACATAAGATATTAATTTTTATCTTTATACACACTTTCTTGGCATTTGGCTAAACATGGTTTCTCTTGACTTCCTCTGTATGATAAAAACTATCATATTTTCCTACTTCCTAGTTACAAAAGCAGAATTCTTATCATTCTTTGAATTCAGAAAAAGGTGCTATTCAATGTTTTAGTACTATTTACACAAAGCCTCTTGTTTCTCTCAGAGCCCTCAAAAGTTCATCACTGTCTTATTTCAGTCTCAATAACCAGGGAAAACTCTTCCTTATCCTCTCACTTTGATCCAATTTGTGAAATCTTATCTGAAAATGACTTTTGTTTCAATGCTGCCAAACCTTGCCCTTCAGACCTTTAAACTGAATCTTGGATCAGATCTCCTTCATGAAGCCACGTGAGGCTAAAACATAACTATGCCCAAACAACATAAATTAAATCTGCATGACTCAACATGCTCTAATCATATATAATAATACTTCTAAATTTTTGTGGGTTAAGATACCTTGCAAAGATCATAAAGAGGTAAATACCTTAAACAGAACTGTTTAGAATCACTGAAATTAGAGAAATAATGAAATAGAATTTAGTTCTAAACACTTGAATTATGTTCTATCAATGATTTAAGTACTCACTTTGTTTAAATAAACAACTAATAAGATGTTAAATTTGGAAGGTTTTACTAAATTACTAGTGTTGATGCTTTTGTGCATACTACTGTGGATGAAAAAAAATTAATCGATAGTCAATCTAAGAAGAAATGGAAATTTTATTCAAGCCAAACTGAGGGTTATAACCAGGAGACAGTCTCTCAGAGAGCTCTGAGGACTGTTCTGAAGAGATAAGGGGGGAGGTCAGTATATAAGTGATCTTGGTGAAGGGGGTACGTGCACTCAAGCACGCACCCCGGAAGAAGGTTGCTGCTAGTCACAAGGAACAGATATCTTAGTTAATGGTTTTATTGCTTTTCTAAGTATGGCAAGACACAAGAATCCAGGTTCATAAAACACTTCTGAAAATATCTAACTATTTGCAGGCCCTTTCTGCCAGTTTTCCCAGAGCACAAAATGCCTCATACTAGTCTTCACACTGAATTCCTTTCAGGGTCTATTGTAGGTCAGCCACTGCAGCGGCTAATGACTTGATTCTTGTAGAAATGGATTGTGGCAACATTTTACTCTTACAATCCCTTCCCTTCTGGTCTTAATTTTGACTAAGGTTTGGTAGGCACCTCATGACCATTTCGTCCTATGGTGCTTGGAATGCTCATTCCAAGGTCAGGCGAGGATTTCGTTGATAGGCCACTCTATGTGCTATTACTAGAGTAGGCCCTGTTAACAGTAGCCAAAAGCCTCTGGACCATCTGTTTTACTAATCTGCTATGGGCCAGAAAATGGTTCCCTCTTATTGCTTCTTCCCATGCTTATAGTTACTCTATTACAATCATTGATCTTATGGTACTTATATTTTGGCCAACTATTTCAGGTCGCCTAATCACTAATTTTATTGGAGGCTCAGTCACACGTCTGGTAATGCAAGAAACAATCATCTTGTAAAACAGGCAGAATACAAGTAATATAGCTAGGAACATTAATAAGGTCATAAGTAAGTATTTGAACTAAGAACTTACATTAGGTGAGGCCCAGTTCCTCTGACCAGTCTGTTCTGCCCCAATCGCTATCTTTAAGGGAAATGATATATTGGCGTTGTACATAAAGTTCGCCAAAGATGTCTGCACATACAAGGCGAGTGGTGGGTCATCATGACCCCTTACAGGATTGAAAAAGGAATGTTATCTTCTAGGGAGTTACATGGCTGGCGTCAGAAAAAGAAAAATTGATCTTTATGGTTGAGCAGGTATTTGTGCCATTGGGGAGGCCTGGTTAATGCATAATGCAGATGCACAATGCACATTAGAGGGGAGGGAGGAGGCCCAAGTGGTCAGAGAAAATTTTTATGTTTAAGTTTTTCTTGCCTTAAAATGTGAATTTTTATTTCATCACTATACTATTGAAAAACTTTTGAAGGGCATATTTCTAAAGCCATGTTTCCTGTGTCCATGCAAAAATGTATAGCTTCAAATAATATTTCTAAGTAGAGATTTAAAATATTGGCAACTGACATTATTTGCCATAAATAAATATTTGTTATAAAGGGTATAATCTTAGATTAAATTTAAATTAATTTACAATTTTTACAGTGTTCAATAGTGACTGTTTCTCTTATGAGAAAATAATAAATATGTCTATTTCCTCTCTTATCTCAGTAGGATTGCAGATTTTTCAGTTCTTTCTAATCAGAACCTCAATCACTGACTTTTCTGTTGTATACTGGACGCTATCCTGGGAACTTCACACGTATTTTCTTATGCAGAGAGTCTGGTTTAATGGTTAAGAGTATGGATTCTGGAATCCAAATTCCTGGGCTCAAACCTCAGCTCCACAATTTAATAATTGTGTGACTTTGGGCAAATTACTTAATATAGTGAAACTATAATAATAGAACCTACTTCATAAATTTGTTGTAAGAATATATAAAAAGCAGTTAGAAAAATTTCTGGCACATAGCACTCACTAAATATTAGCTAATGTTAGCATTCACAATAACCTGGTAAGTTTTATTATCCTTATTTTACAGATGAGGAAACTGAAACCAAGAAAGATTAAATGACTTGCCCATTGTCACAGAATTCAAATTTAACAACTGTCTATTCCTTCAGATGATAAACTAGACCACCTCATAATAACTCAGAAGTGTTAATGTTATCAGGTTTGGCTTCTGGAGTCAGCCAATGCAATGAATTGAATAGTGTTTTAAAGCTTAGGCTTTCAAGGTGAAAAACACTGGAATTTTCTAGCCTAATGTGGTGAGCAAAAAAATACGGCAGCAAAATGCTCTTCTGTAAGAAACAGAGAGCAAATTCCCAGAGTTTGTCTCAGGACCAAAATTGAAATTTCCTCAGCGAAAGTCTTCATTTAGTGAATTAGCTCCAAATATATGTCACTCTAAACAGAGAGAACTTTCCTTCACTATAGAATCAAGTATTATACTATCTGTGAATTAAAAGGTGTTTCAGGTGCCCAGTTGAACTGTCTTCTTTTCCTTTCGAGTGGTTTGCTTTGCCACTGATTGGCCCATGTGGAATAAATTAGACCATTGAGACTAAGTTGGATTGGGCTACAGTTCCTACCATTTCTCAATGAAGAAAAAAAAAAAAAAATCAGTTAAGAATGAAACTGAATACTTACCTGGCAGGGGAGATACCATGATCAGGAAGAATGAAATTGGCTCTTTTGAGCATGATGCTAAAAAAATTGTAGTTAAGTGTTTATTTTTATTTGGCCTCAGATTGTCATCCTTTCAAACATAAAATACTATTTAGCTAGTTTATTTGCAATTCCTAAGAAGAAAAAAAAATGATAAGCTGTAGATAGATAAATACAGAATCTATCGCCAATCAATTGATAAATAGATATATAGTACGACAATAAATTACTTGCAGAATCTTCACAAACCACCAATTCGAAAACATATCATTAACTTTGTGACATTTCTATTTTCTGTCTAACAGCCAAATATCTTAAATCCTTTTATTTTTTATTTTTTTCTCTATGTCCATTTCCAACTCTTTTCCAGTCACTATTCTTAAGTAAACACTTTTTTTTTTAAATCACTCCAAGTAAGCTAGAGGCATTTCCCTATTTGTATATAAAGTATTCCTGAAAGGCTCATTAGACGTCAACTGTAAGACTGTAGAGCAATACACTACAGAGATAAGGGAGATTTCATTCCCTGAGAGCCAAAATAAGTTCAACATGCCTTTCTCCAGACCATACAACTTTATGCAGTAGGCAAAGAAGGATGGAGGTGAGAAGGTGTTGAGGAAGGATCTGAGTGTAGCATTGGTTAAGCCAGGTAAGAAGACAACTAACAAAGTTATCTACCCTGTATGTACTGGGATTTGCCATTTAAAAATCACACAGTGGGGCTCAGGACCCTTTACTTTTCTTTACTATGAACATTTCTAATGCAGTTTTGTCTAACTCACTTCATTAATCCAAAACTCTGCTAGACATTTATTCTCTTCATTTTAAGAAAATTCATCTTCATTAATTTGGTGATTATAATAGAGTGAACTGATACTGCATCCAATATTACAAAATTCATTAGGTGCTGGGCTTGTAAAAATACATCCTCACTTGCTTCTTTACTCTTAGGTAAGGTTTCTGCTTTGCACTCATGCATACATGTGATTTTTATAACTTTAATGTGTATTATAAATGCATGAGTAGAAAAAGATCTCTTATTAACACTATATAACTTTTCTGGATGGCAAAATTCCAACATATTGATGGATTGACTTGTGTAAATTTAACCTTCAGGTAGGAACTCTGTTTGAATAGTTGGAGCAGTTAGCACTTCCAGCTGTGGCATTTCTTTTTAGCATCCCAGATACATTCTTGAATGAAATAAATTGTTCTCCAAAAGGTAGAATAATGCTTTAAACACAATTACTTGAAGGCCTTTGAATTTTTTCCCAGCTCTACTGAGATATAAATGACACATAACATTGTATAAGTTAAGGTATACAGCTTGTTGATTTGATACATTTATGTATTGCACAATGATTACCTTCGAATTTTAAAAGGACTCGATGTTACCTTTCTACTTCATGTTTTATTTGAATACATATAATATTGAATAACAATAGAAAAATAAAATTGGCATTTCACTATAACTTCTCATTTAAGTAAGTGATATTAATAGACCCTAAAATAGTCTTAAGCTGAGTAAATGATCAACATAGGTAATTGCTAATATAATATTAATGTCGTTATTAAGTCTTATATAATTTAATCCTTTACCTTATTTTAAGTAGCACAAATGTTCTGCATGTTACATCAAATTTCTCCATTCTTTCCCAAGTCCATGAAGAAGCTATCCTTTCCACATTGTCACAAAAGCTAGATTCCTATGAAATGAGCCAAAGAACTAGATCCTTCATCAAGGCATGACACGAAACTTTAGCCAGGGAGTTTGCACAAACAGCTAAAGGTCTCCTTTGTGTTTGTTAGCACCACTGTGTCAGCTTTCTTGTGTTGGCAGCTTTGGGCTTTTCGGAGGAAAGCCCCAAAGAAAGTTGTTACCAGCATATATTCTACAGTTCACAGACTCTCAAAAAGGACACGTTAAAACAGTTAGAATCCCCAGGGCAAATGGGGAGATTAAGTAGCCTACTCCTTCACAGAAGTCCCCATCAAACAAAGCTGGGTATTGTGTATTCAGTACACTATCTCTTTCCAGCACTGAACTTTACTATTGTGCTCAAAGATTCAAGTTTACAAAGTGTTTGGGGGGCTTTGCATAACGGTTCACTGGCACCACCACTGACAGCCATCTGAGTGTGGGAATTGTTTTAAAAGACACTATGCCCACCAAATGATTGACCTAATATATTAATACAAAGGCAGCATCTTAGCATGGAGGGGCAGGACTGAGAAGTTTCCACCAATATCTGTAACAGCCTCATTTTTCACATGAATACAAATTAAAGAAAGCAAAACCACCACAACAAAAAACCCACAAAACCTTATCAAGAAAAATGTGTATTTTAACAGATTACAGAGTAAAGTGTGCTTATCTAATTATAAAAGGTAGATGGGGTTTCTGGTGAAAGACTTCTGGGACTCTATAAGTTGATTCTCTGTTATGGAACTCTTCACTTGTCCTGTTTTTGAAATGTATTCACATAAGATAAAGTGTATCTCTTCAGCAATTAGATACATGCACTAAACCATGGCCCCTGATTTGATTTGCCATGTCAGAAAGCCTTGTCTTGGGAAGTGGTGTATTAAAATACATCCCAAGGTAAACTGGCGGTTCATAGTCAATATTCTAGAAAAGGTTAAGAAAAAGTTGAATGTTTAAATAAACATAAATCCTTAATTGCCCTAACCAACTGGGAAGAACTTGTACTTATTTGGGTCAGAGAATGTTTCACCTAAAGCTTTTTAATACACCGCCTTGAAAATACGAAGGCTGTATGAAGTAGCATAGCCATGACCTTTTCTCATGTGTACATACTACTTACTCATTTCATTGAAGGATCAAACATATTTTAACTGGCATTAATAGCAATAATACTTTATTGCAAATGTTTTTCATACCTCTTTTCCATTTTTATACATTTTTATGCTTAGTCTTTAAACTTTAGTTTAAACCTGTATAATTTGAGGCAGGGTTTTTAATTTTGAGAAATCATATTAGAAATTGAGAAATATTCTAATTTTTTAAATTGACAGAATAGAATGTAATTCTATCTTTGGGGATTTTATAGAGTGTATGTTAGTATACTTAAACTTCAAATACCTGATTCATACAAATTATGAACATGCAGCAAAATTCTTTATCATGCAAATGACTAGAAACTACAGTTTCCTGGAAAACTTGAGATAGCTCTCAATTTCTCACTACTATAGCATATAATGGAAAAGTAACTTAAATGAAAGTTAATATTAAGAAATGAAAAGCTTCTTAAAAATTATTTTTCTTAAATAATGGTTATTTACATGATGGTTTTAATAATATGTATGAAATGGATCAACATGTAGTCATTTATTTTCCATTTTAAACATACACTTAACATCAACTCTGTAACACTTTTATGAGCGTATCACTGACATTATCATCTTGCTTGTGTTCATGTTCTAATTTTTCTATAATATATGTAAACTTTTGAAATAGGGAAATACATAGTTTAAAAATCATCATGATCTGAGGCTTTGATCCTGAGTAATTTTTGCCATAATGTATTTATCTTGACAGTGAAACATTTCCTGTGGTCATTTTGAATTAAAGAAATAGACTCTAATTTACAGTTTTGACCATCTTTTAAGTAGGATGAGAACTCTCACGACTTTAAAAATGGACTATCACCTTTTTTGTATGAATATCTGCAAAATTACACTGAGATTAATTTAGGGACTGTGGGCTTTATTTTTGTCTGCCATTAGTCACTTCATCTAAATTTAGGTTTAATTTTAGTGGTGATGTTTAATCTTATACCAGATCCCAAAACAATCTAGTGGATATTGAACACATTTAATTAAAAATATGCAGCTCCCAAAGGGAATTATTGATGAGCATTGTTCTCCATTTACCCTATTGTGGACACAGAAAAAACAGTGCTTGCTTAATCACTTTCTATATTGTCAGTAAAATGGTTTCTCAGCCCACCTCTTTTGACTTGTAACTATTTTCAATGTATCCATTAAAAACTATGAAATAGCCTTATGAAATAGATTAGAGTTTACAAGTATCATTCCCTTAGAAAATAGTTTTGTTGAAATGAGTGCTTCTTACATAAAATGCAATAATTTTTATGTGTTTTGTTGTATATTCAAATATTATTTTTATATTTTTAAGTTCTAGAATTTATATTTGGGTATTATCATGAGGAACACATTTATTTATTTATTTATTTTTAAATTTTATTGAAGTATAGTTGATTTACAATGTTGTGTTAATGTCTGCTACACAGCAAAGTGATTCAGTTATACATATATGTATTCTTTTTCATATGCTTTTCCATTATAGTTTATCACAGGATATTAAATATAGTTCCCTATGCTATACAATAGGACCTTGTTGTTTACTGATCCTACATATAACAATATAACAGTTTGCATCTGCTAATCCCAAACTCTCAATCCTTCCCTCCCTCTCCTTGCTCCCCCTTCGCAACCACAAGTCTGTTCTCTATGTTTGTGAGTCTGTTTCTGTTTTGTAGATATGTTCATTTGTGTCATATTTTATATTCCACCTCTAAGTGGTACCATATGGTATTTGTCTTTCTCTTTCTGACTTACTTTGCTTAGTATGATAATCTCTAGGTCCATCCATGTTGCTGCAAGTGGCATTATTTCATTCTTTTTTATGGCTGAGTAATATTCCATTATATATATATCACATCTTCTTTGTCCATTCATCTGTTGATGGACATTTAGGTTGTTTCCATGTCTTGGCTATTGTGAATAGTGTTGTTATGAACATAGGGGTGCGTGTATCTTTTCAAATTATAGTTTTGTCTGGGTATATGCCCAGGAGTAGGATTGCTGGATCATATGACAACTCTATGTTTAGTTTTTCTGGAACCTCCACACTGTTTTCCACAGTGGCTCCACCAATTTACATTCCCACTCACAGTATAAGAGGGTTACTTTTTCTCCACACCCTCTCCAGCATTTATTATTTGTAGACTTTTTAATGATGGCCATTCTGACTGTTGTGAGGTGGTACCTCACTGTAGTTTTGATTTGCATTTCTCTAATAATTAGCAATGATGAGCACCTTTTCATGTGCCTATTGGCCATCTGTATATCATGAGTAACACATATATGCTAAATGCCTTTTAAAGAAACTGTGATTTTTTAAAAAGTATGGATAAGATCCACATATTTGAAATAAATACTTTTATTATATGCTTAAGTGCTGTGATATTTGACAAGAGTAATAATAATAATAATAAACAAAAGAGTTTATTATTGATTATCTCCAGGTCAAGTATTATTTTCTCGTTTTCTCTACTAAATCTTAGTTTAATGTGTACAATGTCTGCAATTACATAATAATATGAGTTCATAGGATTTTGGGGGTTATATATGTATGTTTAAACCCATGAATTCTAATATTATTTCTGACTCAAAGAGTCTACAACTTGATAAATGTGGAAAGTCGGTATAATAGAGTCAGGTAAGAAGGAAGACCATAAGGCAAAGAAGAGGAAAGAGTGTGAACTAGACCAAAACACCTAGATTTTAGGTCTATTTAGGTTATGTGTTAAATAGTTGATCCTGAATCTAACTTCCATGATTCTTAATTTCCCTTCTGTAAGATAATGATTCAGTGCTGTCTACTGTCTCAGGTACAGGATCAAATGCTCTTAGGATCAAATGCGGTGATGCATGGGAAATGCTTTATAAACTATTTAATAATAGTTTTACAAGTGTACACTATTATTTTTCTTTGAGATGACATTTTACCATGGTGTTTTCACGCCTATTTTGGAGTGTTCTTTGTTTCTTAATATATCGTTTAATCACTGACTACAGAAACTATTACGCCTTGGAACTCTCGGGGCAGTAGTGCGTGTTGAGGTATCCCATCACCCTCTGTTGGTTCGAATGTGTACAATTCAAATGCAAGTCTGGAGCTTTTGTTCTTAATCGTCTAACATAAGGTTTTGAAACTCAACTGCTGAAGTCCCCAGAATATAGAGATTGACCAAAAATGTCCATTGTATAGTTTAACTCTATTTAAAAGACATTGGATGTTGGAGCCACTAGAGAACATCACCTACATATATTAAAAAACTCCTACTTTATGTCCAAGAATAGTTCTTTTTATGGTTCAGTAGCCCTTCAATATTTTAATCCCATTAACAACCAATTAACATTTTAAATTGAGAAATTAATTAACATGATAACTAGTTCTATGCATTGAGAATTCATATGTTTGGATCAAATATGTTGGTGTATTACAAGTATATAATACAAGCAGATTATGACCTAAAGTCAGAAAGTTTATTTTTACTTCATTTTAGTCCCTTCTTTGTGACTGTTTTAACCTATGCATTATATGATAATCCTCCACCTCTTGTTTCGATTTTATTCCATCTTCGTATAGTTCTTGGAATCCTGGCTTAGGAAAAAGATTACAAATCATCTCTTCCAGCACTCTATATAATACTTGAATTTCCCTCTACAATATTGTCTAGTAAAAGCCCTCCAACCTCTGCTTGAATGTCTGCTGGAACAAGGGCGTCACTATCTCTTAATTGCAGCCTGTTCTAGTTAGAAGAACCATACTTACTTTACTGCTCTTTCATATATATAATAAATTCATTTGTCCTAGAAATGAGGGCCGTTGGCTCTCGTTTTTCCATCTAGGGCAACATGAAGTACTGGCAAGTCACTCCTCTAGGTGCCATATGTATAGTTCTTCTGCCACGCTTATAATAAACCCCCGGGCTGAATTTATGAAAAGATATGGAACTGAGTATCACACTGTACTCCAGATGTTCCAGGAATGTAATTACTCTCTTTTATGTGGAATTTATCAACTTATACTAGTATTTTCTCTATAAATTTGACTTTCTCCACTCTGATTTAATTAGTAAAGGCAACTAATGCACTACTGAGTGTGACCTTCATATGGAAAGATTTAGTTTCTTATTATTTCAAAGTCTCTTTTTTTCTGTCATGAGAAAAAGTAGTTTGAATGTAATGGTAACTTGTTATATTATATATAAAATAATGGGAATAAATAAAATTAAAAATTATAAAAATAAGTTGTACAAATTTACATATAGATTATAAATCTGTGTATATATGATCCCACATTTACTTATTTGTTTTACTTATGTAAACACTTTATACAGTCTGTGCACAATTCTAAGTACTTTATATGTATAAAATCATTTATTCCTCTTAACAACCCAATCAGGTGGGTGTTATTATTATCCAATTTTTATAGATGGGAAACGAAGGCACAAAGAAGTAATATTACTTATCCAAGTCCACATAGCTAGAGAATGGCAGTATTGGCCACTGGCCAAAAGTCTTAACCTTTATATTATGCTGCCTCTCCTTAAATATAAATCCCCAAACATCTCCAATAACATTAATTGTCCAAATCTCCCTTTCTATTTCTGTAATTATGAATTTATGTTATTATACCATAGGCTATTCAGTGAAACAAGAGCTTTTATCTTGTTCCAAATACTGTAGGTAGTGGTGAAACATGATGGAGTTAAAGCCACTAATTCTTTTTTTTTTTTTTTTTAAGAAAAGCACCATCTGTTTTTTTTTGTTTGTTTGTTTGTTTTTAAAATTTATTTATTTATTTATTTATTTTTGGCTGTGTTGGGTCTTCGTTTCTGTGCGAGGGCTTTCTCTAGTTGTTGCAAGCGGGGGCCACTTTTCATCGCGATGCGCGGGCCTCTCACTATCGCAGCCTCTCTTCTTGTGGAGCACAGGCTCCAGACGCGCAGGCTCAGTAGTTGTGGCTCACGGGCCTAGCTGCTCCGTGGCATGTGGGATCTTCCCAGACCAGGGCACGAACCCGTGTCCCCTGCATTAGCAGGCAGATTCTCAACCACTGCGCCACCAGGGAAGCCCAAAAGCCACTAATTCTTAAAGTATATTTTTACATATCTTTAGAATTCCTCCTGAACTCTTTTTGGACTCTGAAATTATCCTTCAGAGATTTACCTAAAATGTCCTTTAGATATAGAGCTTATATCTCCTGGTACATCCCCTCCACTCCTAACCAATGCACCATTCATTTCTGTTCTTTAGTGATGCTACAGAACTTGTGTTAACTGTGACAGGATCCATGATTATCAACCTGCTCTAAACACCATTATTAGCTGTGACACCAGAAAACTGCCTAGGCCATTCCTCTTTGAGGAATTTTATATACTTTAACATAAGTAGAAAAGCATATATTTTATTACTACTTTACATATAAACATTTTGCCTTGTCCCCTCCCTTTAATATGGTAAAATTGATTTGAAAAAAATGAAGAAAGACCCATATTTATGTAGAAATGTTTATCTTCTTTCAAATTCATACTGATACATGAAGCTATATGCTGATGTCATACTCTGAATGTTATCACATAATAGTGAATCTTTGACACCTTTTCAGTTCACCTCTCCACTGCAGTAAGTTTTTGCTGTGTAAATATTTAACATAGCATGATGTTGATTTTCAGTATGGAGATGTTACCAAATGTAAAGTTTACCGGGCACCTTATTTAAACCTTTCCAAAAACCCATGACAAGGAGTCATGTCAATCCAGAGTAACTTCTTTCCTTGATTATCAGGGAACATTTTAGGTGTTATGGAGATTTCTGTAAATGGTTCTTCTATGTTAACATCCTGTACTTTGTGCTTGAAGGATATAATTCACAACTAAATTTGTTCTATCTTATGAAATACATTTTTACTCTTAACACAGTTACTAAATAAAATGGAAAATGAAGTATTTTAAACTATTGATTTTTTGTATTTTTCTATTAGAAAAAAATTATTTTTAGTTAACTAGTAAACTTTTGCAGTATTTATTAGGAAATGGGTAAACAGCAAAGTATGCTTTTTTCAATGTCAGCTTAAAATAAAACAGGGTATGTTTTGAACTTGATAAACCATACTTATTTTTCTAAACTGTCTTCATTCAAAAAGCATTTATATACATAGAACCACCTTCTCCAATTATGTGTAATTTTTCTTTATTGATATCAGTGCTGAGAACCAGGATACTTTGAAATAGTATAAAAATCGTTGATAACGGAAGCAACAGAGAGGTCAGTTAACTCCAAGTTGCTTGATTTGGGAGGTGTTCAAGGCTTGAGCAAAAGAAAAAGAAAAGTGTAGGACTCTTATTATTTCCAGACCTGATAAAGATCTCAACAAATATAGTTCCATGGATTTTTTTTCCCTATTCTGAAATATTTAAATGAACACAATCAACTAAAGAGTAATGGGAGTATAGTTGAAGACTAATTGGTAAGTAAGGGTATCTATGGATTACTATGTGGAATCATTTTCACACAACTCTTTTGCATCCATTTCAGGGAAGAGAAATATTAACATTATCTTTATGTTACTGCTTCTATATATCTAAGAAGTATCCCACTATAGAAGAGAAGAGCTGTATGGCAAAATGGCACTTGCATCAGACCTTGTTGAGTATAATCATGATCTAAGCAGGGAGCAAACATACTGCCTTATTCACTGTCTTCCTGTCATGTTTGGATATCTACTTTTGCAAAGCATTAAAAGCACAAATGTGCTCAGACGGGGTCAGACTACATAAAGCAAGCTATGTTTTTGAATGCTCAGGACTACACTCTGTTCTTCTTTTTATAGTACTCTCCAGAGAGTGGTAGCATGAACTGAGATCATATTTTTTTTAATCTATGTTCTGCCTGAATATTGATTATGTTCTTTCAGTAGTGTCTATAATCTCATCCTCTGTCAAAGTTTGCATGGTAGATGAAGGGCTCCCTGTGGCACTCTCCTAAGGAAGCCATCTCCAGATAATTGGGAAATATAACTATAAGAGGTCCTAAGACTGGAGTTTTAAGATTTAATGTTATTATTCTTGATGGCTCACATATCCATTTAGAGCTCTCCCACAGATCTGAGTCTCAGCAACACTTCTCAGCAACACCAACCTCTATAAACACTACAGTCTCATGCAGCTAAGGAATTAAAAACTTACTATGAAAAATAATATATATTGTTTTCTAATTTTATTTATTAATTTCTGTAACATGCTTTTAATCAAATGACTGACACTATAAATATAAACATTAATAAGCTTAAGTTTATCTTGAAACGAATTGGGCTCTATTTCCTCACAACAAATAAAACTAGTAATCAGATTACTTATTTAGAATCTAAATGTTATCTTGCTGCCCAGTTAGCTCCATGCCATTATTTCAGTAACTACTGTAGCAACATTTCAGGCTTATTATTTTGTCAGTTTTTAATAGACTTGCAGTAATCTAATCAGTTGATCATTATTCAGTTATAATGAAAATTCCCATCTCTCCTTAGAATGCATCATGGGAATTCCCTGGCGGTCCAGTTGTTAGGATACACGCTCTCACTGCCAAGGGCCTGGGTTCAATCCCTGGTCAGGGAACTGCAATCCCACAAGCTATGTGGCGCAACCTAAAAAAGAAAAAAGAAAAAAAAAAAAAAAAAGAATGCATTATATTTAGCTGTAATACATAGATATTTATTAAGTTAACAAATATTAGTAATATACAAGGCAGATTTAGGCAAATCTTGCATTATAGTTAACTTGAATGTATGTGTAAAATTTTGTTTCTATAATAACTGCATGTTTTCATTGGAGAAAAACATAGAAAGAAGCAAAGTTTAGCAATATAATTCAGTTAAAACGTGGATCATTATATTTATAACTTAATGTTCATTAATTGTTTATTTCTAATGAACTGATTTAAAATAGATAGCAGTACATAAAAATTTCATCCTGAGGCCTAAGGCAATAATTGGCAACAATGAACTATGAAGAATGTTTCACAACCATATCCCAAAACTGTAAATAATTACAGGAGCCAGGCAGAAATATAAGTGAGTGAAACTGACAAATTCTAAAACAAAAGGAAGTAGACACTGTGGCCAAATTGATATAACATAAACCACCTAAACAGTGTAGCTGCAACTCAGTTTTAACCAGTGATCAAAAGGAAGAAATGCAGGTCAGTGACTGCCATTTTATCTGATTTTTTTTCACGCATACACACCCAAACTAATACACATTACTATATCCAGTGTATTTATTTTTAAATGTTGACAACAAATTACTATTATTTTTAAAATTGTGAGTGTCACATGAATATATGTTGACTGAATTCTTCCCTCAGTCAACAAGCTGAACCTCTGCATGAGAGTTTCTGTGACATACCTAGGACAAGCGTGACATGGTGTCAGAGCAAGAGCTTTTTGACTAAGTATATTCTACAAGTTCTAGTAAAGTGCAAAGAGCAGGGAATAATTAAAATCTAAGTGTTGAAGTTCATACAGGCTGCTGTAACAGAATACTATGAACTTGGTGGTTTATAAACAATAGGAATTTATTTCTTACAGTTCTAGAGTCTGGGAAGTCCAAGATCAAGGCACCAGCAGTTTCAGTGTCTGGTGAGGACCAGCTTCCTGTTATACAGACAGACATCTTCATACTGTGTCCTCACATTCGAAGGGACTAGGGAGTGCTTCAGATATCTTGTATAAAGCTGTTAATCCCATTCATGAGGACTCTGCCCTCATGACCTAATTACCTACCAAAGGACCCGCTTCCTAATACCATAATACTGGGGTTTCAGATTTCAACATATGAATTTTGGGGGACACAAACATTTAATCTATAGCACTGAGTGCATCAAAATGAAGAATCAGTATATTCCTGAAGGAAATTTATGTTAATAAGAATATTTAATTTACTTGTAAAGCTTGCATATTTAAATTTAACAAAGCTTTCAGAGAAAATGTCTTTGGAGAGAATCCTTAAAAGATGAGATTCTAGGTTGTCACGATGGAGGGAATAAACAACTCAAGTTAAGACACGAGGTTATGAAACATGGAACATTTGTTAGAAGAGAAGGTAGTTCAGACATTGCTACAGCATATTATTTATTTAAGGAATCATGGAACATCCTAGTATCCTTTCATGAATCAGATATTTACCAAAAATATATCTACTATGCATTAGAATTTGTGCTGCTGAGAATACAGAAGTGAATTAAATAGTTAGAGGGTGTGTGTGTACGTATATGTGTGTGTATGTATATGTGTGTGTATAGTACAGAGATTACAAATTTACATTACATAGGATAGGAATACCATGCTGAGAAATTACCATAAAATCATTGAAATATATATATTTTTAAAATTCAGTAGGGAAACTTCCATATTTAAAGACATATAGGACACTCACTGAAAAGAATTCATCATAGAAAAAGTACAAATCACACAATTAAATGAAACACCCCACTTCTAACACTGAAAAAAAAATTAAAAAAGAAACACCATGAGAGAGAGTCTAAAGTCACAAAATGCCAGAGCATCCCTAGTACTAGAGTTAATGGAACAATCTGGTAACTGTAACTTTATCTAAAATTATCACAGAGATTAAAAGAAGAGAATTTACCAGAAAGACATATAGAAACTATACAGAAATATAAAATTAAAGAATAAAACCAAAATAATAAGTAAAAGAGTGTGAAATATAAATAAGTATATTTTTAAATAACCAAATCATTTAGACATGACAAATATGGTAATTAAAATTAAAACTTTATGACTATATTAAACAGATTAGAGATAACTGAAGAGGTAAATTGAAATTATTTTCCTAGTTTGTTGCACAGAAAACTATGGAGTCAAAAAATGCATTAAAAAAAGAAATCAGAAGGCATTGAAATTTAAATAGAGTATAAAACATATGGCTATGGTAGCTAAAAGAGACGTCTGAAAGACAATTTTAAAAAGATAGTGGCTGAGAAATTTCTGAATTTAAAGACGCACATGGCTCCTCAGATAAAGATATGATATGACAAAACATATCAGAAAACAGTGAAATAATATCTTCAACATGCTGACTGAAAAATACTTCATAAACCTAAACTTCCCTACCTAGAAAAAATTTTATTTAAGAGTAAGAGTAAAATAAATACTGATTTTAGGCAAGGCAAAGTTTATCACTTAGTCATTTGCAGAGAGCACTACAAAAAAAAAAAAAAAAAGGATAATTTTACTTAGAAGAAAACTAAAGACCTAGACTGCAAGGAGGAATTAGTTTTAAGAAATTAAGTGGACAAATATGGGTATATCAAAAAATTTTTCATGTTTGGTAATTGCAATCATTTTTGCTTTTGTTGTGGTCATCCACTTACAATGCTTGGTGTCAGTTTATTTATCTCTTGTAAAAATAAAATACGGTGTGTGTGTGTGAAAAAAAAAAAAGTCAGATATGACACAGCTACCTAATGTGAGGGAAATGAAGGCAAAAATAGATTATGGTAAAGGCAATTTTTACAGAATATTACTTCAGATAAGACGAGCAAATTAAGTTTAATTTATATAATAATTTTAATAACAAAGTAAATACTTGAAATTTTAAAGAATGTTAGAACCTTTCATAAGTTTATTCTCATAAGTAATGATTTCCATATAATGACTAGCTAATTAAGTATATCTGTAAATTCAAGTGAGCACTTTCTATGTTGTGTATTTGTTTTATTCTGCAGATTGGGATTTGATTTTTTTTAAGTAGTTTTTCTGGTTGTAAAATTATTAAAGATTTTATCACCTCTTTAGGCCTCTAGGAAGAGACCTAAAGAGGTGATATGGCCCTTCCTACTTCCAAAAAAAAAAAATTTTTTTCAAATAATAATAATAGCAACAACAACAAATTATTGGTGGTTGTAAAACCAGACTGATGCTTACACGTTTCATAACAGCAATATGAAAAATGAGTAGTGATTAATGTTAAAAGATCCTTCTCTTTTTCAGAAGATTAATGACCTAGGACTTTATTAAATCAAATATGCATCTTTTAAAAGTAGTCAGTAAATGAATGAAAATAAGGATAACCAATAAATAAACAGAAACAGCATGAATAACTTCCAAACCCTTTGAAGAAAAAGTTGGAGGTGGGGGATGAAAGAAACTTGGTGAACTTAGTAAAAGATCAGAAAAAAGAGGGAGAAAAAAGAAAGAAAATAATAGAAAATAAAATATATGATTGCAGGCATATGTTCAAATAGTAATAACAAACATTATAGCTCTTATTATTTCTCACGAACTGGTAACATACTAATTAATTCAGTAAGTAGCTACCATTGTTATTGGATTATTGTTTGCCTGTTAGGAAACTGAGGTACAGAATGGTTAAGAAACTTGCTCGAAGTCACTGCTAAATTGCAGAACCTGGATTGAATCCAAGTACAGTCTAGAGTCAGCTTTTATTGTGTAACTACTTATTGCCTCTCTGAGCAAAGGGAAAAGCAAAGAGTAGCTTGAGATGAAATTTAGGTGGTGGCATAAGCCAGATTTTGAAGGGTTTCATTGATATGTCAAGTTTTTTTCTTAATCAAAGATACAAAGGTTGTAAATAGCAAACACTCTGAAAAAGGATGGAAAGAAAGAAGTTGAAGACAAAGGGGGAAAAGTCCCAAAGGGCAGGAGAGAATTAGAGGGCTGAGTTTAAAGAAAGAAATACAGATAAAGACTGGGATGACATTAATTGAAGTACATCCAAATGTTAAATGCTACACAGTGGAAAGGCTATAGGGAGAAAATAGATGATAGATAGATAGATAGATAGATAGATAGATAGATAGATAGATAGGGATGATAGATAGGTAAATACTTTAAGATCCCAAGTTTGTGTAAGGTGAGTAATAGAAATATTATTTACTGAAATAAAAGACACTCTCTGCATCTGCTAAATAAAGATCTGGGTTTATTTTGAATCTGGTTGAATTTGCGATATTAGCTGTAAATTCAGATAGAGATATTCTTTAGTAAGTTAAACAGAATTTTAATACATGAAAATGGTCAAAAGTAAACATTAGTCTTTCATTGAGGTGATATTTATAAGATGAAAAATGGACAAATAAAGGAACCTAAAAGCAAAGAGCCTAGGGAAATTTAAAATTTAAGATAAAGAGAGGAAAGAATACATAATAATAGAAAGAAGAAGGAAATTTTAGGAAGAAAAGTGAAGCTGGCCCTTAAATATTTCAGAAGTTGGGGAATATTTGAATAGCCATTAGATCAGGCAAATAGGGAAACTGGTCATTTCAGAACAATGAGAAAGTTAGATTGCAAAGCTTAAAAAGTTGTTAAGGCAATGAGGGAAAAGTGTAGACTATTCCCACGGGAAGTTTAGAAGTGAATTAGAGAGCTGTAAGGTAGACAGAAAGTCATGGAAATAAACCAAGAGAAGCGAACAAATGGAGAATGTGAGATAAAGAAAAGTTAATTGATGAGACATAATTATGGAGAAAAGAATAGATTTAGGACCACTGATGAAATTAAACTATACAAGAAATAGACTTTCTGAGGGAAATTTATAAAGAGAGAATATGAAGGTATAGTGAAATAACAAGCTATATATAAGAGAGATTGAAGATACTCACATTGTATAACCACATTTCATAAATTTACAGGTGAAGCTATTTGGTGCAAAAAGAAGATAAGATACTTTCAAAAATAAAGAGAGGAGTAACTCAGACAGAGAAAGACAAATATCATATGATATCGCTTACATGTGGAATCTAAAAAAATGGTACAAATGAACTTATTTACAAAACAGAAGTAGAGTCACAGATGTAGAAAACAAACATGGTTCCTGGGGGGAAGGGAGGGAGGGATAATTGGGAGATTGGGATTGACATATACTCACTACTATATATAAAATAGATAACTAATAAGGACCTATTGTATAGCACAGGGAACTCTACTCAGTACTCTGTAATGACGTATATGGGAAAAGGATCTAAAAAAGAGGGGATACATGTATATGTATAACTGATTCACTTTGCTGTATAGCAGAAACTAACGCAACATTGTACATCAACTATACTCCAATAAAAATTAATTTTAAAAATAAATAAAAATATAAAAATAAAGAAATTTTCCTATGTTGATGGTTAGGAATACAGATAAGAATCTTATGTTTCAGCAAAGTCCATAGCAGTGCCCACATCACTCACTATGTGAGAGGTTTGTCTAACTGGGCAGAGGGAGGGTTGCAGGAGCGCATCTGGGTCTTAATTATATATTGAGTATAGGGACTTTTGTAGCTAGCTTCCAAAATTACCTCCAAAGATCAACACATAGCAGTATTCACACCCTCCCACATTGTAGCACTGATGGTCTGTGTGGTCAATAGCATATGACAGAAGTGATGGTATGTCACTTCATATATTTGCTTATAAAAGACCGTGCCTTCAATCTTGTACCTTCTCACACACACTCTCTCTCTGTCCTTGGTTCACTCACTCTGCTGGAAGCTGGCTTCCATGCTGTGAGCAGCCCTAGAGAGAGAGGCCTACAAAGTAAGGAACCAAAGACGTGGGCCAACAGCTAGTGAGGAATTGAGAGCTGCCAACATGTAAGTGAACTTAGAAGTGCACTGTCCTGCACCAGCCAAGCCTTCAGATGACAGCAGCCCCAGGCACCATCTAGAAGGCAACCTCATGAGAGACCTTAGTCAGAACCCGTCAGCTAACCACTTCCAGATTCCTGACCCTCAGAAATTGTGTAAGATAATAAATGTTTGTTTTAGGAAGCTGCTAAGTTTTTCCGGTAATTTGTTACACAGCAATAGATAACTAATACAGGCATTATAACTCTTTGTCATACAGTTTTTGCAGAATTTATTTTGCCCCCAAAACAAATTGAAATTAGATGTGTTGATTAACTTAAGAACACTGATGCTGGAAAGAATCTTAGATCTATGTAGTTCAGCTCTCTCATTTTGTAGAAAGTGATCTGAGATACAGACAAGTTGAATGAGTTGCCCAAAGTCACATAGTTTGTAACTGACAGAATCAGAATCTTACCCTGGGTCTTCTGTCTTCCAGTTCTGAACAATTTCACTACTCCATGTAACAGTTATGAAACTAATTTCTCAAATAATACCACTTTAAAAGCATCATTAAGTTGTAAGATTTAAATTTCCCTGTGGGAAATTTACCGAATAAAAAGCAACCTTATATTACTTCAGTGACTGAGTTTTATTTGTCTTAATACCATTTCTATAAAGAGTTTATTTAACACTCATTAAGGGAAGTATTTGCAACAGGATAATCAACATTTTCTTACACAAGTATTATATGCTTTGCTAACTCCTTACAGTCATGAAACTGTAATTACAAACATATCTTTGTAGCTGGAAAAACTGCGTCGTATCACAGAGCGTTTGAAATTAAAATTAATTTTATTTTCCTGCCTTGTGCATCCACCAAAAATTTTTCCACATATAAAAGACTTGTAATTCACAGCAAGGAAGACACAATTATTTTTTAATAGTATCTAGTCGGCTCTGGAAACCTTTAATGTGCTTCCTGGCAATATTAAAGAAATCATAAAGGCTTTATAGTTGTTACTGCCCCTCTACCGCTTACTGTTCTTTATCATGCTTGAATCCCACCTTCACTTATCCAACTTTGGAGCAAAGCTTCTCCTTTAAACATATTCCATCCAAATAATCAGTTATCTGCTGAGAATGATTACAGGTTTTCTAGGCATGCTAGGGCTTCCTCTAAAATACTGTCTCTGCCTTATATCTCCTTGAATGATATTTCTTCAAATGTGATCTGTGAGTTTCAAGTGTCTTCCAAGAGCTCATTATTATGGTAAAAAGAAGAACAAAGAGAAAAAAGATGGTAAGTGGGAACCTCCTGCTTGCATTTTTCACTGATAAAATCGGACTTGGTATAGCAGTTTACTCTGAGAAATTTTTTACGTTAAAAAGGAATAGTTTGGCAATTGTATTTATAGTCACATTTGTATTTTTAATACCACAGCAATGAGAGTGTTCTCATTACAAAATGAGTCTCTATTTTCTTTTTTTAAGCTGATTGAAAGTATCAGAATAGCATTTTTAACCTTTTCTTGTAAAATAAAATGTAGATATAGCAAACCAAAGTAATACATGCATAGCTTAGTGAATAATTGCAAGGAGAATACCCCTGTAACCCAGGTCAAGAAATGGCACATTGCCAACCATCTTAGAAGCCCTGCCATATGTGCCCCATGCAAGTCACAAATCCCTCATTCCAAGCCCAAAATAACCACTATTTTGGCTTTTATAATAATCATGTCGCTGCTTTTCTTTATGCTTGTATCATGCAAGTAAGCATCCTTAGACACTTTAGCTTAGTGTTACTTTTTCTTTAAAACACAATGTGTCTTTTAGGGCTCGACTAATCTACAGTTTTCTCTTCCAGCCATTTATTTTTCTCACAGGTTATCTGTGGAGGAACCCAAGACACTGACCCGTAGGCTTTTACAGGTTGTAGTTCAATATGTTTCTCTGAACTCTGTATTTTCTGTAAATTGACAGCTAGATCCAGTAGATTGATGAAACTCAGATTATATTTATTTGGTAAGCCTAAAGTCTTGCAAACAGAGGCACATTATGTCTGTTTTTCACTATTTGTTAATTCCCTTAGGAGATGCAAGACAGTAATATTCTAATTCTATATTTTTTAATTGCCCAGAATAATTTTAAAAAGAGAGATCCACCATCATCTATCATTTGGCTATCCAGTGGTACAGTTCATATGGAAAACCAGGACAAACGCTAGATCCTTTCCTTTTATCTAACTAGTTTTTAAGAAAATGAATTGTTTCACAGTCATCCTCAGAGGGTGACAACTAGACTTTAAATATAAACATGAATTTGTAAATTTAAACATATTTGATGAATGTCAATCCACTATAAATCTTGTCCTTATCCAAGATTAAACTGTCTCATCTTTGGCCAATAGAGTCTTTCTGCTAAGATGTTTCAGACGCATCTTGCACATTCCCTGCCCTAGACCTAACATCAGCCATTTTTCCGAAAAGCCCTGACTTCCTTTAATGGAAAAGGGTATTTCAAGACAGCAGCTTGAGTCCAGGGATGCTTATTGATTAATCAATGTTTCTGGACCTTTTCAGTGGGCAGAGTGAGGACACACCCACAGTTTTTGCTTTGTCTCTTCTGTATTACTCCTGTATCTCCTTTCTTCCATACTGAGTATCTTGGTTCTCAAGGACATAAGGAATGACGGAATCATGATATTTCATAAATACTTATTAAGTGAGTAAGTCACTTGAAGTTAATGGTCACAAATTTAAAATAAAGGCAGTCAGCATGGTTGTGTATTAAATAGAAAGGAGAGGAAGGACATGAGTTGAGAGGGGAATAGTAAAAATTATTTTTAAAAAAATGTTTTAAAGAAGATGTGGTATAGAGACTTCCCTGGCTGCCCAGTGGTTAAGACTCCACACTTCTACTGCAGGGGGCACAGGTTCAATCCCTGGTCAGGGACCTAAGATCCTTCATGCTGTGCAGCACAGCCAAAAACAAAACAAAACAAGTCACAAAAACAAACAAACTAAACAAACAAAAGATGTGGTATAGATAGATAAATAGATACAATGGCATATTACTCAGCCATAAAAAGAATGAAATAATGCCATTTGCAGCAACATGGATGCACCTAGAGATTATCATACTAACTGAAGTAAGCCAGACAGGGAAAGAAAAATATCAGATGGTATAGCTTATATGTGGAATCAAAAAAAAAATACGAATGAACTTATTTACAAGAAAGAAATAGACCCACAGACATAGAAAACAAACTTATGGTTACCAAGGAGGGGGAGGGACAAACTAGGAGTGTGGGATTAAAATATGCACATTACTATATATAAAATAGATAGCCAACAAGGACCTATTGTATAGCACAAGGAGCTATACTCAATATTTTGTAATAACCTATAAGGGAAAAGAATCTGAAAAAGAGTGTATACATATATATGTATAACTGAATCACTGTGCTGTACACCTGAAACTAACACAACATTGTAAATCAACTATAATTCAATTATTTATAAATAAATTAAATAAATAAATGGAAAGGGGAGGAAGGACATGAGTTGAGACAGGAATAGTCAAAACTATTTGGGGGGCAGGGGTAATAGATTGTAATTCCAGCTAAGGTAAAGGAAATATTAGAATAATTGAGGAAGGATGTTGGAAAGATGGTAAGAGAAGGAAACATTTGAATTGAGGTTATAGGGTGTTACAGTTATTGGGAATGGCCAAGTTCTAGTCTTGGAAGTGAGTGGTTGAACTTAATAGCAGCAGATCACTAAGCGCCCCTCTCCCCATTTTCATTTTCATTGGTTTTTTTTTTTTGGAAAAACTTAAATATGCAGTTATAAACTTCTACTGTTTGTGTTAAACATTAATGTCTTTCACTTTTTTCAGCATTATAGTAATGAAAATTAGGAAAAATCCAAAAATTATTTTCATCTTTATCTTTCCTGGGTTGATTTACAGTACTTCTAATTTTTTTTTAAACTCCTGGATTTTGTTTGTTTGTCTGTTTGTTTTTCATTCTGGCATCTCCATTTCAAAGATTCAAAATCTTTTTTTTTCCATAGCACTTCTCATTCAAAGAACTATTCAAAGTCCAATGTGGCATGCTAAAAGAAGTGTAGGTAGTGGAAAGTAACAATTATGTATGTTTCAGAAGGGGTGTGATATATACATATAATTTGTTTTATATATTAAGTGCTGATTGAGTGTTGCTATCCTCAGTTTGCATAAAAGAAAACTGAGACAATTATTTCCTCAGTCAGATAGCAAATAACTGTTCTAGCATTTAAAAATTTGGTCTCTTTCATTATAGACTTTTTTTTCTCCTTCCTCCATATTCCACGCTAACTGCCAACAATAGGTATTGGACACTAGAAGACGATAGTATAAGGCCCCTTCCATCAAGTAACTCACTGTGCTTTCATGACACTTATAGTTATTATCATGGTTTTTTGCATTATTGATTGACGAATTATATCTGAAACCAAATTATAAGCGTTTTGTGTGGAGAAACCAGACATATATGTTTGTACCCTCTAGAATATTGGTCATGTAATATATTGTTTAATAAATGTAATTGTTTTTCACTGGCCATTAAAGTAAATGAGAGAAATATAACATTCATGAACAGGAAATAAAGAGTTTCACGTACATTGTTCATTTGAATTCATTTGTTTAACAAAAAAGTGAGAACAAAGGCGCAAATGACTCTCTTCACATTAAGCAGTAGAAAGTTACTCATTTTTATCCCAAGTATTATTTCTCAAGGTAACGTGCAATTCAGCCAAGCAATAATCACATTTGTAGAGCTAGTTTTGTAGGTGAATCCTTGTGCAGAATTCCACTGCAAATGTATCCATCCCGCTCTGCTGTACAAGTGCAGCCATTTAAAGAAATCATTCCATTAGAGGTAAAAAAAAAACCCTTACCCTGAAAATATTACCTCACATTTAACTTTGGAGTCTGTAACCCTCTGACAAGAGTTCTTTGTTTGCCTGATTTGGCAGTCGGCTGGTTGCTGTATATATTTCTATACTTAACATTGTTACCAACTTAGTTTGACAGCTTAAATCTAGCATAATGTTGTGGAAATATAAACAAATGTTAAATGTACTTTTGCATTCCAATAGGTTTTTCCTCCCCAGATTTTACCCTTAAAACCAGTTCTTCACAAGGAATGTAGAATCTAAGAGTTTTGAAAAAAATTATATGATGTCATTTTATATATCTAGTAGTCCCAATTTGACACACTATTTAGGTTACCCTAAGCTTAAACCAACTTAGATATGGGTTTTGACCTGAAGTGACCTCCTTGGTTTTGCAAAGGATTGTTTCAATAAACAGATGGACCCTTTTCCAAAGAGAATTTTTTAAATTAAAAATAGTTGTTAAGATCCACATATGACTTCTGTGCCTGAGAAGAGCAAATTCAAAAAGCATAAAGCTTCAAACCACTGGGGAAATGGAATTCTGTGTGAAATTGGTTTATTAATGTCCCTCTTTATTTTATGTGATTTATTTTTTATACTCCATTAAGATGAATATGCACAAACCTCCAATTATAAGTCTCCTGGAAACATTTGATGCGTTGCATCTAGTGTATCCTATTGACAGTCTTCTTGAGCATTAGGCAATTGTGTTTATTTTATTTGTGGAAGGTGTTGCATTAGCATAAATTTTTGGAGCTCTTTGTATGATGGTCTCAGGCAAAGAGAGAAATTAAAAGATAGAAGGAATATAAGAATTATATTTGGCAGCTTTTATATTATGGAGCAAAAATTAAAGTTATGATAAAATACAACTTTATTGTCTGAATTTGGGTATTAAGAGGATGAGAGAAAAATCTAGATTTAACAATAAAATGGAGCTTCAGGAAACAATTATTGTGAATTCAGATTTCATTATAAAATTTACTTCAGTAACACTCTCCTAGTGCATTTAAAATATGGGTTGATTTGTTCATTTGGGGAAGCATCTATCATTTAAATCACATCATAGAGATAAGTTATTATCTTAATGTATATTTGCCTAAGGATTCAATGACAAACTTCTCACTTTTCACATATAGAAATTTTTGATCCAGTAACTCAACGGGTAAAAGAAAATATGTGCCTGGAACTCTGTACAGAATTACTTTTTAGGAATCTGATGTAATCCATTGTTAAGTTCAGAACATCGGTGCCCTTGCCTTACTATTATATTTGACTTCTTCTTTTGGAAATTATAAGGTTAAATTATTATTTTCTTTTTGTGACATCAGGAAGTATAAAGAGTGAGAGTTTTCATGGCATATATGATTTTAAAGCAGACTCTGCTCTTAATTAGTTGTATGAAAAGTATTTATCTTTCTGCATCTCAGTTTCCTAAGTCTCAATTTTTCATCTTTAAAAAGATGAAGGTATGTTAGAATATTTTAAACATCAAATTGATATGTGTATATAGAGTATTACCTGCTCAAAATATTGTTGAATAAATGGATGAACAAACGGGTGTGTGTGTGTGTGTTTACTTATTTGGTCGGGACCTCTGTGTCTGTGTGTGTCTAGTTCCTGGATAATAGAAGTACTTAATAAGTGGTAGCTGTCATCCTTTTTTCATGATTCTGGGAAATAATATAAAGATGAGTCCAGAGTGTTTCAAGATCTCAGTGCTGTGAATGTTGCTTGCCTAGAGTGTTAGAAAACAGAGCCAGAGAAAAGGGGAAATGTCTGTGCTACAGTCCCATCTTGTCAGTGTGGTTTATTCCGTCTGTCACAGATATGAATAAAGAACTGAAAGCTACAGTAAGCCTTTCTTCACTTCCACCACCACAGTGACCATGAATATGTGGGCAGAACTTGGGCTATTATGGGACTTCACATTCCTAATCCCAGTTAGAGGGTGGTGACAAGTGTAACATTTGCTCAGAGACCACCCAGAGTGATTGACAGCACTCTAACATCCTGTTCACAGATAGTAAAATGTTAAAGGCTGCCTGTGTGGGATTACCATATGAAACCCTCCTTTTGGAAAAAGCAGATCTGTCCTTGCAGAATTTAGCCAAGCTGTACTTTAACATAGGCATCTGGTAGAAGAAGTTCATAAAAGCTGTTAGAAAACAAAGCATTCTGATTAGCATTCTCATGTAAATTGTTGTTTGTGCCTGTTTTTATTCTAGCTTAATTCCAGTTTTTACTTGTATCTTTCACTCGTTGACTGTCATGGTATCAGAAATAGAAGAGAAAATCATTCCAAAATATATCCATTAACATCCTATGGGACGTATGAAAAAAAGAATGTTTCTACAAACTAGAATTAATGATTACTTCTAGAGGTTGCAATTTTAACTTTAAGATATAAGCCAATGGCTCACAAATATTTATGTCTTGAAGATTCAGTTGAGGAAGTGAAAGAGAAATCCCCAAGTCTTGGGGACAAAGATGAATAAGACACTGTGTGGGTGATTCAAAACTTCGCTTTGTAAATGAGAGAGACAGACACAAAAGTAACAGTCAAAAAACAGAGATAAAGAAATAGGGAAATGTGACTAGTGCTAGATAGATGAATGTATAAAGAGATCTAGGACTATAAAATCCTGACTTCCCCAAGCAGATCCATTCTTCCCAGAGGACTGAGGACGGTGATGGGAGAAGTGGCATCTAAGCTGGTGTTCACTGCTCAACAGGAAATTGAGGGAAAAGTCATGACAAAAGACATGTCACCAGTATGGGGTAGGGGTGGTGTCTGAGAAGATTTGGGGGCCTGATATTTCTGTCAAGGCACATGAGAAAACCAAAAGAGGGAAAGCCTTAAGAAGTGAGCTTGTCTCCGAAGAGCCTTTTGGGCTAGTCTAAAGTGTCTGGAATGTTTCTTGTAAGCAGTTAGAGAGATATCAAAGTTTAAAGGGAAGTATCACATAATTGAATGCTTTATGTTGAGAAAGAGACAACTGACTCATGCGATCAGTGATTTCAGAGGAGGTAGGAGTCATAGTTAACCACTGAAATGGCAAAACGAAAACTAAAAGCTAGTATAATTTTAGGATGCCCCATGTCCACATCAGGGAATATAGAGCAACACTCTAGTAACAACAGCCAATAAGTATTAAATATATATATATATATGTGTGTATATATATATATATATATATATATATATATATATATTATGTCAAGAATGTCAAGAGAGAGAGGAGTGGAAAAACTATGTGATATGAGTAATAGTCAAAGAATCGACGTGTTCCTATTGGAAAAGCAAAAATAAAATGAGAGTTGTGCTTTTGGTTTGGAGATAAAGAAATAACTAGACCTTTGGTATTACCTATTTCACAATATGTTATTTCATCCTTTCTAGTAAATTATTCTTTACAGTTTTTTAATTTATTAGCTCTTAAAGTTTATCTTGCATTTATTGAAATGGTATCAATAACTGAGAAGTCAAAGCTGATATAGCCTGCTGTAATATTAAGTTTGTGAAATAGTATGAATAATTGAAAAGTCTGTGATGATTTAATTTTTTTTAATATTAAAAATTACAAAGCACATTTTGACCTATTAAGTCATTTGATCTGCACCCCATTGGTTGGACATACATCTCCCATTAATAACAATACCATGAAACACAAGACTTGCTGAAGATTACAGAGAAAGCTTGAGGAGAACCCTGACCCCTTCTCATGTTTTGATTGCCACCATTAGTACTTTCTGGAATTCTCAGAATGTCTGGAAGTCCTTTGCGAGCCTAGATCAGAAAGAAATTTTTATATTTCTGTGGTTGATTACAACTTGTTATTAGTATCGATCTACTTAAACTCTCCATAGGTCATAAAATCAACCATGAAATAATAATGATGGTTAATTATTGAGCATCTACTATATACCAGACATTTTCTATGTATCAAGTATCTCATTTCATCCTCACAACAACCCTGACAGGAAGCTATTATTATCCTCATTCTACAGATGAGGAAACTGAGAGTGAAGTTAAGAAAACTGCTTGCAGTCACATAGTGTTTAAGTAGATGGCTAGAATTTTAAACCCATCTCCATCTCAACCCAAAACCACAGCTGTTTTCTTTTGCCCAGCTTCTCCTCCCTAGGATTTAGTACAATATTCCCTACTCTCCTGACCCACAGATGATGCTGGTTGACAATTAAATTCTAAAATTAAAATTATGTAACACTTCAGCTCCAAGGCTGAATTTCACAGGAAAAATAAAGGGGCTATTTTTTAAGGGGAAGATACATTTGCCAGAAAACAGTAGAGAATTGGATTCTAAAAAGAGAAATAAAAAGAAAGGAAGAAACAGGTAGAACAATTATCTCTATTTTCTGAAATAGGTATTAAAGCCAATTCCTTAAAAATTTTTTCCACCTTAATGTTACCAAAATATACAGAACATCAGGTCAAAACTCTTTTTGTACATCAGTTCTGGGGCATTGTCTAACCAGAGTCTTCAATCATCTTTCTTCCCCACTCTAGAACCTTCCCACACAGCAAACTTGTTGCTTTTGTGACTGTCTTTTTACATTCAATAGACATATCTGCTAACAGAGGGATGTTTTTCTTCTGCGTGGAGGGAAAGGAGCAACCTCTGTGTGGAGGCTGCTGTCTATATTCAGGGCTTAGAGAATACAGCCCTTTCTGCTCTTGGTCTGGGGATATGCTTGTGAGCCTTTCTACCTGGCCACAGGGAGTGCTACAGTCTGGATCTGAGAGTAGGAAATGTAGAATTTGACCCAGGATCACATGTGACATTGCGAAGGTCACTAGAATTTAATTTTTAATACCAGGCATGATGATACTCTTTTTCAGGGAGAGGCTTTTATTTTTTAGTGAAGTACAGCTTATTTACAAGATTTTAGTTCCAGGTGTACAACATAGTGATTCAATATTTTTATAGATTATTCTCTGTTTAAAGTTATTACAAAATAATGGCTATATTTCTCTGTGCTGTAAAATATATCCTTGTTGCTTATTTATTTTATACATAGTAGTTTGTATCTCTTAATCCCATGTCCCTATCTTGCCCCTCCCCACTTCCCTCTACTTACTGGTAACCACTCAATATCCATGAGTCTGTTTCTGTTTTGTTATATTCACTCATTTGTTTTATTTTTCGGATTCCACATATAAGTGATAACATAGAGTATTTGTCTTTCTCTGCCTGACTTATTTCACTAAGCATAATACCATCTAGGTCCATCCACATTGTTGCAAATGGTAGAATTTCATTCTTTTTTATGGCTGAGTAATATTCCATTCTATATATTATATATGTAGTTGGGTTTCTACATCTTCTTGATCCATTTATCTGTTGATGGACACTTAGGTTTCTTCCATATCTTGGCTGTTATAAATAAAGCTGCTATGAACATTGGGATGCATGTATCTTTTTGAACTAGTGTTTTCATTTTCTTCAGATATATATCCAGGAATGGAATTGCTGGATCATATGGTAGTTCAATTTTTAGATTTTTAAAGAACCTCCATACTATTTTCCACAGTGACTTTACCAATTTACATTCCCACCAGCAGTATACTAGGGTTCCCTTTTCTCCACATCCTCACCAACATTTGTTATTTATAGGCTTTTTGATGATAGCCATTCTGACAGGTGTGTGGTGGTATCTCATCACGGTTTTGATTTGCATTTCTCTGATGATTAGCAAAGTTGAGCATATTTTCATGTGCCTGTTGGCCATATGCATTTCCTCTTTGGAAAAATGTCTATTCAGGCTCTCTGCCCATTTTTTAATTGGGCTGTTTGTGTTTTTTGATATTGAGTTGTATGAGTTGTTTGTATATTTTGGATATTAACCCCTTATCAGTCATATCATTTGCAAATATTTTCTTCCATTTCATAAGTTTTCTTTTTATTTTGTCAATGGTTTCCTTTGCTGTGCAAAAGCTTTTAAGTTTAATCAGGTCCCATTTGTTTATTTTTGCTTTTGTTTCTTTTGTCTTAGAGGATCAATTCAAAAGAAAATATTACTACAGTTTATGTCAAAGAGTGTTCTGCCTGTGTTCTCTTATAGGAGCTTTATGATTTCAGTTCTTACATTTAGGTCTTTAATCCATTTTGAGTTTATTTTTATACATGATGTAAGAAAATTTTCTAATTTAATTCCTTTACATGTAGTCATCTAGATTTTCCAGCACCACTTATTGAAGAGGCTGTCTTTTTCCATTGTATATTCTTGCCTCTTTGGCACAGATTAATTGACCACAAGTATGTGGGTTTATTTCTGGGCTCTCTACCCTTTCTTCTCTCTACTCTGTTCCATTGATCTACATGTCTGTTTTTGTGCCAGTACCATGCTGCTTTGATTACTGTATCTTTGTAGAGGTTTTTTTTTTTTAAAGTAAGCTTTGCTTCTAGTTTTAATATTTTACAGATGACTTTTTACTGAATCTTAAAATTCACCTATGTATTCAGTTTTCAGTAGTGAAATGAGATCAAGGAAAGAAAATTACATGATCAGCAACTGTACAAGTAAAAGTTGGCCTCACCTTTTGAAAGGGAAATATACTGAAAAGTTATCTAAGAAGTTTATTTCTGTAAAGCAACGGTGTGTCTTCTTGATGTCCACAGCTACTTTTCCTAATTTGTGCTGACTGTGGTACATAAAGATGAGAGTAGGGAATTCCCTGGTGGTCCAGTACTTAGGACTCCATGCTTCCACAGCAGGGGGCCCAGGTTCAATCCCTGGTCAGGGAACTAAGATCCTGCAAGACACATGGTGCAGCCAAAAACAAAAACAAAAACAAACAAAAAAATAAAAAAGATGAGAGTACAAGGATCAGAGGGTTAACTGTCTGCAAGATTCAAAATTTAGAACAAATTATTGAAAGAAAAGGTTCACAATTGTGCAAGAGCTGGGCAGGGCACCACCATCACAAGGGTATACTGTGTAAGAGGCAGCCATACATGTGTTTAAAGGTTCCCTGAGTAATTTAGTAAATGTGAGTCTTCCTAGAGTATATGCCAAATGTGTTCTTGTTTCAATTATGTTGCATAAATCACCATATGATAGAGATGAGTTCCTACTAAACTTAGTTTTAGATGTTGCATGCTTTGACTTAGGGTCCAATGTGTAATTTTCTTACCTTCTATTATTTTATTACAAATTGCTGTAAATTGTTGAAAACTATCATACAGTACTTTCCTAGTTCAAAGGAGTTTAAATCTCAGCTGATTTAGCTTCTTAAAAAAATCTTTCTTGGATCATAATGAGGGGACAATAGAGAGATGATTGAACTTATAACTACTTCTATTTTCTCAAAGAACTGTACTTAAAAGAAGCATCACTCTTTATCTGATAAGAAATAAAACAGTGAAGAGACAGTTAAATATCACAAAGAGCACATTTCTTTTTTTTCTTTAATTAATTTTTATTGGAGTATGGTTGCTTTCCAATGTTGTGTTAACCTCCACTGCACAACAAAATGAATCAGCCATACACATGCAGATATCCTTTCCCTTTCGGACTTCCCTCCCATTTAGGTTACCACAGTGCATTAGGTAGAGTTCCCTGTGCTATACAGTAACAAAGAACGCATTTCTAAAAATGTTTAGCTCCCATTCACAAATTCCTCAATTAAAGTTAAATTCTAACATAAAATGTAAAAATATGTATTTCCAATTTACTTAGAATAATTTCACAAACTTTTATGATCCCTTTTACCAAAAACTCAAGACATGTTTTACTCTAGACATTTCTTTTTCTTGGAGTTAAGTGCATACATACACATGTCCTCACACATTTACCCACAGAAAATCAAAGGAATATGAGATCTCTGTACATTACTGCAATGATTTTTAATTTGTTCAAATGTTTTTCTGTGAAGCTTACAAAAAACATTTTTCTAAATTGTGAATGCCCGAATAAAGTGCCTCAACTTGCTACAGTGAGTTTTAGAGAGAAAAATTTGGTATCATTAATTTTAAAGTTTGTATTGAAAAGTTGCCTTTTGAAAGGCATTGCATTATGTCCAAAAAATTTAAAAATGAAAAAAAAAAAGAGGGGAAAAAAAAGAGCCTATATCTAGCAGCATAGATTGTAAACAATTTGCTTGGTAAATATAAAATCCCTTTGCAATATATATAATTTCTGTGACAAATTTTATCAAAATTTATTCCTTCTGGCACAAAAGAGGAATATTTTGTTTAATACTGATGTTGGGGATACATGTTTAAATCAACAATACCTACATATCCTCAGTTATCCACCAACTCATGTTTAATTAGATGTCAGCTGCCATTTATGAGGGAAAATGGTTCAGAGAAGACTCAATATGAAATGGAAGAGAAATTATTGAAATCTAAGTAATAGAGCTGAAGACATTATGCAATATTCATACAGAGAAACATTGTCACTGTATCATACAGAATGCCTAAAATATTTGACACAATAAAGATTAATTAAAATTAATTCTGAAAGCATTAATAAATGTTGTTTCAAAAAATATTAAAGGAGAAAATAAGTGAAATAATTCATCCTACTTTCTGTCCTGATTGGAATCTTGGTACATTCAATTTCTTAGCTTTGTTATGTATTTGATTTCACCCATCAGATTTAATTTTCATTCCTGTGAGAATTGAAAGAAACTTTATATACTCTTTAGAGCCATCTTGATATATTTCTTCAGGAACCTTTCATCGATTTACAGACACAATTTGCTGCAAGAACTTGAGAATCTGCAACATTCCTCTTGATGTGTTGCTCTGGAATCTAAAAATTCAATCCCACAGGCCTTTTTAATCACTGAAAATTTTCACCCCTCTTGTGTTCAACTTTTCATATCCAACATACTGTAATGTGAGCCATACCCTAGATTCTGCCCTGGATAATTCAGTAATTCTTAACAGCTGACTTCAACTTAAAATACCAGATTTGAGGCACACAGAGGCCTTCTTTCCTTTGGGCCATTATAAAATTCCCAGTCAATGTCATTCTTTTTCAGAATGAAAGAATAAAGGAAACTGATAATTTTGTTATATTTGCATTCTTTAATAACACACTGACGTCATTATTTGATTAATATTTTAGTTATAAATGTTTTTAAGGGTTTTTTCCTTAATTTGTACAAGACCATCTACTGTAGGAGTTGAGAACTAAAGAAAATATACTTACTTTATTTGTATGCATAAAGATTCCTTTCAAAAGCAAAGTATTTCTTTGGGTATGAGATTTAAAAGATGTTTATACGTGAAAGGCAATACACATTCAGTCCTGCCTGACATGATGTTGAAATTAAAGCAAGTTTATGTTTAGCTCTTTCTGCCATAGAGAACCAGGAGGAGTGGGTATCAAGTAGAAAGGAAAAGATGAATAAATTCACATCCACAGTTTTTCATTCAGGGTAACACCCAAATAAAAGCCAAAATATATTGCTTGTACAAATGATTATTTATCTATGTGCTTATAATATAAAATAAAAGAAAGAAAAGGGAGAGAAAGAAAAAAGACTAATATTTTTATTTTTCATAAACGTTTAGAAGTTATCTCAGTAACATGAAGAGATCAACTTTGATAGTACCGTGTTCTAGTTCTCATATGAAATTTCCATTAATTTAGATTAATTTGGTAACCCAAGTCAAAATTAGTCACAATTTATAAATATTATACTCATATTACCAGGGAAAGAAGATATTGCCTCATCAATTTTAAAGAGGATGGTTTTAAAAATGCACGAGATATTTTTGAAAAAATCATTTATTAATTTATAAGTAAATAGGTATCTTTCAAGTACTTGAGATGTTTGAAAACTATGAGGTCCCTTGGTTAAATGCATCAATGGTCATGGCAGTTTTGTTTGTACTATTCAAGTTGTTTAACAAAAGTTAAATTTCAGGTTACTATTTTTGGGAATTGATGAATTTTGAACTAAAAGAATACTACAGTAATATTTTTCTTCTTATTCTTTAACAGACATCAGCAATAAGTCAGTCAAGTTGGCTTTCCATTTTAACATTTCCATAGAAATTAAGTAAGTAAGTTAGTTCTACAAGAGTAATGCACCTACGTGAGGTCATTTACCATGAGAACCTGCAAAGTACTTTAAGAACAGCAAAGTAAAACAATATTTCTCACAAAAATCCACAAGACAGAGAAATAGAAGGAAGGAACGCTATTATTGGAAACTATTATTTGTTGGAAACGATTATTTTATAATGCTTGTTTCATAGTTTTTAATAAAACAAGTATAAACATATTGAAAACATTTTACACTTTTTTAAAAAGCAATAAATATATACTCCTCGCCCTAAAGTATCAACTATTGTTATTTTGGTGTATTTCATCACAGTTATAATCATACTGTAAATATTACATCTTTATAATTTTTATAATCCTAAAAGTAATACATGTTATAAAGTTTATATAGTATAAAAATATATACTTTAAAACTTATTTACTGTTTTTATTTCTTAGATCAACAGGGTGACATAAGTTACACAATCCTTTTTCACATATGCTAGGACATATTTTTTTTTTTTTTTCAAAATGTGTTATAGAATACATACTATTGTTTCATAACTAACTTTCTTCACCCAACAATATAGGACACATCTCTCTGTCAGTACCAATAAACCTGTCTTTTCGAATATAATTACATAATAAACTTTTGTTTGCCGGTTTTACCCTAAGCAACTCATAACTTTTTAAGTAACTCAAAACTATTATTTTTAATGACTAATATTCTATTAGATGACATACATAGTTTACTTCTTTATCCATTATTTTTTATGAAAAATGTAGCCCTTTCCTAGTTTTCTTTTCTTATTCCTTCATTATTTTAAGTAATGCTGTCATGGACATCTTTAACTGTATCCTGAATGTTTCCTTAGCTTCCCAGAGTGGGAATTATTGGATCAAAAGGCATGATCATTTTAAGGCCCTGATACAAATGGATTCCCAGTTTGTTTCCCCTTTTAGAGGCTGTGTGGTGTCATAAAAAGACCATGGGGGCTTCCCTGGTGGCGCAGTGGTTAAGAGTCTGCCTGCCAATGCAGGGGACACGGGTTCGAGCCCTGGTCTGGGAAGATCCCACATGCCGCGGAGCAACTAGGCCCGTGAGCCACAACTACTGAGCCTGCGCGTCTGGGGCCTGTGCTCCGCAACAAGAGAGGCCACGATAGTGAGAGGCCCGCGCACCGCGATGAAGAGTGGCCCCCGCTTGCCGCAACTGGAGAAAGCCCTCGCACAGAAACGAAGACCCAACACAGCCATAAATAAATAAATAAATAAATAAAAAAGACCATGGGCCTGGACTTAGGCAGACCTACCTGGCTTTCGATCTACAGGCCATCCTCTGTGAATTTGGATGAGTCTTCTATCTCTCTGAATCTCATTTTCCTATACTCCTGAGTTTTACAATGGAAACTGTAAAATATATATGTATATATTATATATATATAGTGTTTTATGAGGATTAAATATGAAA
Source organism: Balaenoptera acutorostrata (assembly GCF_949987535.1). Lineage (NCBI taxonomy): Eukaryota > Metazoa > Chordata > Mammalia > Artiodactyla > Balaenopteridae > Balaenoptera > Balaenoptera acutorostrata. The sequence goes on from NC_080067.1 coordinate 119,258,566, forward strand.
AACTGTAAAGTGCATTCTATTTTAAAAAAATCTCTCATGATTTGGCAGGTAAAAAACTTGTTTTCCATCTTATTTTTATAATTATATTTTCTGGGATGAAACTTTTTTTCTCTCAGTTTGTGGAGAACCAAAGACTTCTAGCAACTTACAGATTGGGCTGAAAATGTGTTCTTGGAAATTTTGAGGTGTGCATATATTCTGGAACAGATGTGGTTAAAGTTATAAAACACCATTTGCTCCAGAAAATTTTAAAAGGATTGACAATTGTTTTGGCAGGGAAGCCATGGGGAAAATTATCCTCTTGATTCATAATAGACACTGGTTCTGAGGATAAAATAGGAAGGCAGAGCTCATGGAATAAAGCCTATTTCAAAGCACCATGACCCAAGTTTTATAAATGTTCCAAAGAAATACACTCATAGAAATGAAAACCAGATTATTTCTACTTATATTGTAGCTGAAACTATTGAAAATATAAAATAAATCCCAGATTCAAAATACCAGCCAAATTTTTGAAAAAACAGTGACAGCTTTGTTTTAAACTTCTATCTTAATTTTATTTTAGAGAAATCAACAAGTCCCCCTTAATAATAAAATCTACATCTTCTGCCATGGATGGTAAGGTTACGCTTGAGAAATGTTTTTGAACTAAATGTAATCAAGCATTAAAGCAGCGTGCAGTCCTAAAATGGAACGAGGTAAATTCATCAGTCTATGCATTTTCTGTTTCTTGGGGCCTTGTCACTGTTATTAAAGAATTTACGTGTGATTATACACCAATGTTAGTTTTTCCTCAGTGGGATGTGAACAGCATATAAATAATGCTTTAAAAGAGAATGAAATGTGCAAGGTAAGTCACTTGTTTAATTAGTAAAGAAGAACTCTAATATCTAGCTAGTTTTTACACTTTTATAAAATTATGTTGAAAATAGTTTTTCAACTAGATAAAATTTTCTTTATAAAAAAATATAAACTCACACTAGCTATATCATAATAGCTATAAAAATATTCCACAAATGTGCCAACAATAAATTATATATATCTTGTTAGTAAATCCCCAAAATTCCTACACAAATATGATTCTTGCAATTATCACTTTAAAATAATGAATTAGAGTGATTTTTTTTTAATTAATGAGAGTGCTTAGGGTTATATAAAATAAGCAAATTATTCGGCTAACATGAAAACTAATTAAAAATAAGCAAATTTTAGGGAACCCTAGAAACATGATAAGCATGTTTTATAAATTTATTTTTTAAATTTCCTATCACTGTAATATATTGTTTTATTATTTTGAATTGTGTCTTTATTTTCCACAGTTTTCTAAAGCCCCCATATAGATAAGAGCAGATGGGAAGTCTTTATTTATCATTTTCTAGCCAGCAGAGGGCAATAGAGCATTGTATACTAAACACCCTCAGCCAATTAAAACGTTTCATAGAGAAGGTATGTTTCCCTCTTGTACAAAGACACAAAGTAAAATATACAGAGACCTACTCTGAACTTCTATTTCACCAAAATGTGGATGTGGGTGTGTGTGTGTTTTGAATTTTGAATCATATTTTGGATAATTTACTCTAACTATACTGAATTAACAATCCAAATTTAATCCAAGGGAACATGTATGAAATAAGAAATATCTTAGTAGATAGTGTTATCCAATCTTTGAAGGGAATTTCAAAAACTACAAATTCCCAATATTTGTAAAGAGGTTACTATCAGGAGATTCTTTTACCCATTTCATAGGGGCAGGAATCCCTCTCATCTCATTTATGTTTTTGAAATAAATGGTTGCCCAGTACTTATACTAAGTTTTGTGTTTTAAACTCAGTTTATTATATTATTATATTAATTACTGTTTCAAAATAATTTATGATGGACTAATGAAATCTACTTCTCAAATAGTGTGTGAAGATTATTTATATAATACGCAATGTAAGGAAAATCTTAATAAAAATCTAATTTAAATACAAAGTAATATTTTCTCTCCAGGTTAAATTGGTTCTGAAGGTTTTTTGGTACTCCTTACTATGTATTAGAAAGCTAATTTATTCAATACATATCACTATAATAATGTCATGAAAAATATCCCCAGACCACCCAGCCTTAAATAACTGATTCTTTGATTCTAGAAGCTATTGTTTCCCTCCCGTAAGTCTCACCTACCCACAAATAGATAAGCATTATAAACCTCATTTCATGACACTTAAATATAGACATTGAATACTTTCTTTTCATTCTCTTGGCTTTACACCCAGGGTGTATGTTTCTGAACTTATAATGAAATATTATTCTAAATAGATTTTATCATTTTGTCAGAGGAATAAAATGAAAAGGTATACATCTTTTAAATTCCAAATTTCCTCTGTTGGTTTAAAAAACATATTTACTTATTCTCATAGCATTTAAGAGGAGATATACTTTGAGAACATTACATTAATAATATCTGAGCACCATTGGACCATCACATTTCAGATATACCATGGCAACTTTAATTTTAGCATATACTCAGTTGGGCTATTCAAAAATAGGTCGCCACTAACATGCTATTGTTTAAGAATATTGGTTTCTAAATACTATATGAATTTGATACTCCCTTAGTAAAATCAAATTTGAGTTATTTTAGAACTCTATTGTATGTAGATGTCTTTTAAACTGTACTTACGGCTTTCTAAACAATCTCTCAAGCAACAACCCTTATATACTTTGCTTTATTAATTTAAAAAGTTTGCAGTTTTCTACTATTAACTTTAAACTTAATCCTGAAGTTCCCAGGATAGTGCTCTTTTTTTCACAATGAAATCACACCAGTAATTATCCATTGATATTAAATATTTGCCTTCTCTATTCCAAGCATTGTGCTAAGCACTTTTTGCATATTATCTGTTTCAATCCTCACAACCCTCCCATAAGGTAAGAATTATTATACACTTCACTTAATACAAAAGGAGACAGGTCTTAGAGATATTAGGAGACATGTCCATTGTCACCCTGCTTGTCAGTGGCAGAGATCTCTATGCATTTTTAGAAACAAATATAGCGCCTCATCAGTCATTATTCTAAGCATGCACCAAACTCTTGTCACTTTCGTACTGCCAAGAGCAAAGTTTAAATAAACACTAAATGCTCTTAAATTTGAATTTGGCTCAGACGTTCCTTTATCTTGTAGTTCACTGGAAGATTAGTGTAATATATATTATATATCTATTTTTTTTACTATATATACTTTGGAACATATCAACAGATAACTTTTACTCTATGCTCTTTCAAAGCCATGTCCACACAAAAGTCTGTGAGTTCCCGTTGCAAGTTTTGTAACATTTAGGCATTATCACCAAAGAAGTTTTCTAATCAATGCTCAATAGCTCATATTTGGTTAAGTCCACACCAATTCAAAACTTTACGCTTTGCCTTACCTTCCTGTCATCTTTCTCACTCCATTAATTCCAAGTTTACATGGAAGAAATAACATATTATTGAAAACATATGCCTCTTTATATAAGCTCTAGATTTCAACTTAACAGAAGAAGGTAATTAAATTTTCTTTTTTAAGGTATATAAACATTTAGCTTTGAGCTATGTTTGCACAGGATTTCACAACATTTCCAATATTTTCCTATACAGTAAGGTATAAAACATCGCTGGCCTAATAACTTTGAAACCTAACTGTACCCCATTAATAAGATACATTTCCACTAACTTATTTAATCCCTTCAAGAAGAAAATTCCCTCAAAAGGTGTTAAAGTTCGACTAGAGCAGTGTTTCTCCATCTTGACACTATTAACATTTCGGGCCAGGTTATTCTTTGTTCTGGGTGGAGGCTGTCCTGTGTAACATAAGATGTTTAGCGGCATCCTTTGCATTTACACACTAGAAGCCAGTAGTACATTTCCCCCTCCTCCACACAGTCGTGACAACCACAGACATCCCTAGACATTGCTGAATATCCTGAGTGAGGGGAAGAGGACAAAAATGGCCCCAGCTGAGAACACTGAAACAGAGAAACTCTTCTAGAAATTACCCATTTCCTTTTGGAATTGGATAGATTAAATGCAAAAGGCATGAATGCCCAGATATCTGCATTTAGAGTTTCTTTCTTTTTTTTTTTTTTTTTTTTTTTAATTTGTTTATTTTTGGCTGCGTTGGGTCTTTGTTGCTGTGCGCGGGCTTTCTCTAGTTGCGGCAAGCGGGGGCTACTCTTCATTGCGGTGTGCGGGCTTCTCATTGCGATGGCTTCTCTTGTTGCGGAGCACAGGCTCTAGGCGTGTGGGCTTCAGTAGTTGTGGCACGCAGGCTCAGTAGTTGTGGCTCACAGGCTCTAGAGCACAGGCTCAGTAGTTTACACACGGGTTTAGTTGCTCTGCGGCATGTGGGATCTTCCCGGACCAGGGATCGAACCCGTGTCCCCTGCATTGTCAGGCAGATTCTCAACCTCTGTGCCACCAGGGAAGCCCCTAGAGTTTCTTTTTATTCCTCTCTTAGTCTAGCTGAGTATTTCTCAAAACTTAGGATACTATATAGAAGTGTAAGCACAAAGTTGTGTTCAGTGTACTTTGATATGAACTAAAATACCATTGGTGAACAATTCAGAAGTCATCACTGCCACTGTGGAGTTTATGAGACTTGCAAAAGAGGCACACTTAAAAGATATATATTTCACATGTGTGATCAGTACTGTGGAGAAATAGTCGAAATTTCTTTAAGCATTTTACAGAGACACCTGACCTATTGGGGAAGATGGAAAATGGCAAGTCTGGAAGGGCTTTTCTGGGGAAGAGACTTTCATCTGAGACTTACAGGATGAGTAGGAAGTACCCAGGGGAAGTCTGCGCTAAAAGACAAGCTCTTCAGACTGTGTTTTGGTCCCTTAATCATACAGTTTCCACCTGGAAAACACATTTAATGATGTTCTAGAATGTATAAGCATGTCTAAAGAAACATGTCTGTATTCATTATCACCTTTTCAAGTACTATTATTGTTGTGAAATATTAAAGAGAGGAAGATCAGAAAATCTAGTATGGTGGATACTCTGATTTATTAGACTTTGCCAAGTGTTCTGTACATTTCTGTATGAATTAAATAGAATTGAGAAAAATCACAATTATTTAAAACAGATGAATTTGCCAGATAAAGATCTGATATTTTTAAGTGATAAAATTACTACCCTCAAGAAATAATGACATTACATCTTCAATCAGTAAGGCATCAAGTATGAAAACTGATGTCTTTCCTTTAACTATTTTAAATTTATAGTTCATATTTTGGCAAGCAAGGGAAGATAATTAAATTTTCAGACTCCTGTTACACAGTAAGTCAGATGCAGAATTTAGAGGAAAATCAAGAAATAGGTGATGTTAACCAAACTAATATGATTTGGATAAACTAGGATGCACATTACACAGCTAGGTTGATTCTTATTTAGATTAGCACATTTAAGTATGATCACATTATGGTCACTGTCAATAATTATGATAGCCACATGTTAAACAATGTGCACTCCCAGCTGGAAAGAGAAATGAGTAAAATAATGAATTGTGCTTAAGTTTATACTTTTTCACAAAAGTAATTGTTTAGAAAAACTTTATATCTTGATTCATTGCCCTTGCTAAAAGAAATGAGTTTACTTTCTGGTGTGAAATACAAGACCTGTGAAATTCAAGCATACTTGCGAAATACAAACATTTTCATTTTTTAATCAGTTATAATGAAAATTAAAAGCACCCCTTGAACAAGCAAAATAATCCTATTGGAAAAAAGTGAAAATTTCAGGTGTTAGGAATTGTCTAATAGTTCTTCATTGTTGTCTATGATGCTTAACTCTTAATGTATGTTGAGTCTAAGATTATTTGAACAATCTGCATGGTAACTCCAAACAATTGTCACTTAAAATGGGGGAATGTATGTACTGCTTCAGTAGAATATCTGTGATTAAAATGAAATTTATTAACAATTTAACTAGGAAGACCACATCCTAGTATGATTTTTAAAAGCAGATTCTATGTACCTTAGTGGAAATTGAAACTAACTTAAATATCTAACCATCAGAGATTAGTTACATGTATTTTAGTACATTTATATGATGGAATTTCACTTCACTCTTTTAATGATGGCGTTGAAGAATATTTTATGACATAAAAAATTTTTATGACATACTGAGTGAAAATGTAGGTTACATAGCCATTTTAGACTGTTATTCCATATTGTAAGAATAAAAGTCTATACATGTAGAGTGAAAAAATGAAAAAAAAAAAGGCTACAATAAAATGTTGGATGCATATGTGATTATATTTGAGAGAGTTATTGTAAATTTGGGGTTTTTTTTGTATTTTTCAAATGTCCTAAAAATATATTCCTCTGATATTTTGAAGAAAAATAAAATCTCATTGGAACCAATTAGCATCTGAATATAGGGATATAAACCATATTATTTTTAGTATGCACTCAAAGAATATTTGTGGCAAAATATTGACATGCTAAATTAGTAAAACAATTTTTCTAACTTTGTAGTCAAAGTGTTGTAAGAAAAAAGTAAGCTTTAGAAATCTTTGAATAAATAGAATAATTTTTGTATGATGTTCTTGTAAGGTTGTTTTACTGGCTTCAGCAAACATCTGTTTTGTTTCAAAGATATTCATATGATACATAAATGCAAGAAGGTATGTACTATGCCAGTGAAATTCTACCTTCTAGGTGTAATAAAGCAGCTTTAAAGTAGTGTATAGTGATAGGAAATTGAGAAGATGAGATTAGATCAAATCAACAAAGATTTTCAGTTAGAATAATGGAATTGGATGATTTTGTTTGGAATGTGGCCAGGATGTTAAAGAGGAGGTGATTAAACTCTTGGGAAAATATATAATTATCCTTGTTGTTAAGACAGTAGGTTTACATTTCATGTCAATTTTCAACAGCAGTTTGTTTCTCAGAGACAACTGTAGGATATGGATTCAGTATTTATCCACAAGAATGAGCACCTCATATTTGGAATCCTACTTCTCAATTACGCCAAGCAGCTATTAAATCCCAAAGCCCTGATTGAGCTTTTCAAAAGAGAAGTCATTTTTCCATAAGAGAAATACATTAATAGGCTGTAAAACACATAACATAAAACTTTCAATATGGTGTATAATACTACAATTTAATGAATTCTTTATTATTAATGTTTTATTATTATTATTTATGATAAACTTGGATACCCTTCTTCCAAAGTTATTATAACATTAAATATTTAGGCCTACTTTTTATTTACTGACCCAGAAAGTAACCTCTAAATAGGGAACTCTAATAGAATTTCAAGATGTTTTTTGAATGAACTTAATGCCTCTTTAATGAACTGATTAAAATAACTGTTAGAACCTAGGTAAAATACTATTCAGAATAAACAAAGTAGCAGGTGGGACTAAACATAAAGAATGTACAAAATGAGACATAAATCCTAACATATGTACCTCAAGCCTCTAAATATTTCTTGAACGGTTTTTTAAAAAAACAATGAAAAACCAAAAACATTAAACAGTTTTGTACAACACATCTGCAGAGTTAAACATAATGTAAATTACTTACAAAATAGTTTGTGTCCAAATTGTAAGCCTATAGAGTGTGTCATTCAGCTGTGCAGCTGTTAACTATGATCCCAATTTAAGAGATTTTTAATTCATGATTAGAATAGTATATGCTTGGTTGCAGATATATCTGGAAGTAAGAAACCAAAAGATAGCAAAATTCTATGGTATGATATCAATATATATACATCTTTATGTTTTTCAATATACTTTGAATGTCTTAACAAACTTGTACTATATATTTTTCCATGCCTTCTCATTAAAGAGAAATATAAAACCCCTTTGAACATTTGAGAAATAAAATAAGATTTAAACATCTAAATTCCATGTAGAAGTAAAAGTACAGATGCATATACTCCATAGTCACTTTTTTACTCCAAAATGAAAGTAGATCTTTAAACAAACAAAACAAAACTTACACATCAATGGCTTCCTCAATCTGGAACCAAATCTTCAAGAATAACATTACTTTAAATAATAATTTTTATTTGTACTTCACAGTCTGTTGTCGGGATAAGATTCAGGGAACGAAGGTTCAAATCCACGTTTAGCCTCATATTAGTTAAATGTCCACCTTCTCCTCATGTATAAAATAGGATAATAATGGTAATTGATCTACTAATGTGTTTCTGAGAATTTAAATGAGTTAGAATACAAAAAATACTTAGAACAGTACCTCTAGCACATAATGTTATATAATGTTGGCTGTTATTATTTTTATTCTATTAGGAAATGGAGATAGAAAAAAAAAGCCATGGTTCTTATATTCCATAAGACAGAAATATGTAAAATTCTCTGTATAATATAATAGTAATATAATTATATTGTACCATATCTAGTGATAGAAGTGTTCTAAAGGTAGAGAATCTTAACCAATAATTTCTGATTAACCTGCTCTGATGGAAAGAAATCTCTAGCGATTTAGAGGACTGGGTCCTAGTTTTGAGTAAAGCACTAACTAAAGGTGTATTCTAGGGAAAGTCAGGTTTTTGTTTTTTTTTTTTTAAATTTTATTTATTTATTTATTTCTGGCTGTGTTGGGTCCTCGCCTCTGTGCGAGGGCCCTCCCCAGCTGCGGCAAGCGGCGGCCACTCCCCACCGCGCCGCGCGGGCCTCTCACCATCCCGGCCTCTCCCGCTGCAGAGCACAGGCTCCAGACGCGCAGGCCCAGCAATTTGTGGCTCACGGGCCCAGCTACTCCGCGGCACGCGGGACCCTCCCAGACCAGGGCTCGAACCCATGTCCCCTGCACTAGCAGGCAGACCCCCAACCACTGCGCCACCAGGGAAGCCCGAAAGTCAGGTTTTTTAAACTTTAGGTTTCTCATTTATGAAAAATTAATCTTGAAGGTCACTTCCAGTTTGAATGTTACATACTTTAAAGTCAGATTCCAATCTCTTTGTTTTCAAATAACCTGACCCAAATCAGCATGTGCCTACTTAGTCAGAACCTTGGCTTTTAAGTTACCGAAGTACACTGAGACATCAACTCCATGTGTGACATTCAAGTTAGTTCTCTGTTAGCTGAAGTGGACAAAAGATTGAACTATATATCTGAGAAAATATACTTTAGAACTACAGAAATAGGTTCATTAAGGAAGCATTTTTCCAAAAGATAGGTTAACAAACAATAAGATAAGACATTCATTCATTCATTTAACAAACATCTGACTGCCTACGAAGTAGCAGGCACTGTTTTGCATGCTGGGAATAAAAGAGTGAATAAAATAGTCAAGAATCTCTGACCTCATAGAACACTCTAGGAGGAGTGGGTCAGTCAAAACATTCTAGGAGGAGTGGATCAGTTGATAAAAATAAATAAGGAAATATGTAATGTCTTAGATGGGCATAAGCGCTCTGGAGGAAAAACAAAACAAAACAAAAACAAAGCATGAAAAGGGTACGGAAAGTATTGTGTAAAGATGTAAGTTTAAAATTGGTGGTCAGAAAAAGCCTCTCTGAGGTGGTTTGATTTTAGAAAACCTGAGAGAGGAAAGAGAGTAGGTTTGCTCACCTGTGAAGGTAGGTATTCCAGCCAGAGCAAGTACAAAATCTGAGGCTAGAGGTTGCCTGATAACATTCTAGGAATAGCTAAGAGGCTGTTTTGGTGAAGCAAAGTGAGCAAGGGCAAGTACGGGGAAGGAGATGCTGTCAGGAAGGTTGGGAGACCAGCTCCTGTGCAGCCTTGTAGACTTCTGGAAAGAGTGGGCTGTCGTCACTTTAAGTGAGATGGAAAACCACTGGAGGGTTTTGAGCAGAGCCTTATATTTGAGCCCAGCTTGTTTTGAACCAAAGTGCTTGTCCTACCATGGAACTCTTTTTTTTTTTTTTTTTTTTCCCCATACATTTTGGTTCAAAATACGCTGGGTTCATATACACGATCCATGACTTCCAGACCTCTGAACTTTGAGTTAATGACTTACTCTCAACCTCATCTCTAAATTAGGGTGATAATGCCACCTCACGTGATCATGGTGAGAATTAAATCAGATAACATTTGTAAAGGGCCCAAAACATTGCCCTCAATCAATGCTACTTCCCAGTGTCCTCTCCTTTTTCCTCAGAAACTTATTGTCTGTTAACATTAAAGGATTAAATCCTAGTGAGACCCATGTTGCTAACAGTTAAGGTCCTAGGTGATACCACAAGGATTTAGCAATATAGCATCTAATTTTAGAGTATCTACAATGTCCCCAAGATGCTGAGATGCTAAAAGGCAAGCACAGTCACAGTAATTCCATAGGAACTCAAGTGTATCATAGCTTATATTTTTTAATGGGCATTAGAGGCTGTTAGTGAGACTGGAGCACATGATTAGGTGAAGCCTAAGGAGTTCTATCCCACGTTTTCCTGTATTGAAAACATTGATAATGCCTAGTAAAGACAGATAACCCAGGAAATCTCTTCTCCCTATGGTTCCTGGTTTGGGGGCCATAATTACCCAAAGGCAGAGAAACAAACAAAAATAATGCTGTTAAAATGTGCCCTATGTACATTTGAAAGAAAGCATTCTGGTAAACTTTATTCTCTTTGATGAACAGGAATAAAGTTACACATATTTAAAAATTCTACCTAGCATTTCTTTTCTTTTCTTTTCTTTCCTCTTTTTTCTTTTCCTTTCCTTTTCTTTCTTTCTCCTTCCTTCTTCTTTCCTTTCTTTTTCTTTCTTCCTTTCTTTCTTCCTTCCTTCCTTCCTTCCTTCTTTCCTTCCTTCCTTTCTTTCTTTCCCTTTTATTATTCTAACTCTAAATTATTTCTTTTTTCCTTGAACTCTTATTGCATGTAAAATCTATACCCAACCATATGTGATTTATTACATGTGACTTGTGGCTATCATATATGGCACTTAAAATCAGTAAGTAATATTGTATTGCTCATTTTAAAAAAATAAGTTATCCTGTAGGTAACTACCATATGCTGTTTAGTGAGGAAAACTGAAGCTTTCAATTGTCAGGAGTGAGCTTTCAATTGTCAGGAGTGAGAGATATTACTACGGAAGCAGCATGGCATAGACTGAGCAATGTTTACTCTAGAGACAGGGTGTTTCAAAACACAATAGATATTCCAACAGATATGAGTTTATTCTCCCTTTATTAGGGTTACTTTAGGTTACCTTCTTAAATGGGACTTCTCTTATGTATCCAAACTTAGAAAAATATTCAAATATGAAATTATTCAAATATTCAATCTAGTTCATCAATTTAGGTACCAAAAATTACAGAGATTATTCAGCAATTTGGTATAAAAATTGATAAACTAGTTGTAATCTGAGAGATAATGCAGCCCAACCTTTGTGTGTACTGTATATATCATGGTCTCACCAGACCTCCTGGAATTTCAGCTTGCGTCTCAGGCTTGGTATGATTCTAGGCTTCTTGGTAGGGGGGAAAAGAGAGAAATGTTCTGGTTTGTATTTTTCTTAAGAACTCAACTGTGCTCCTCCTGATCTGGGTAAGTGATATCTGGAATCCCTAGAGAGATCCTGGGAGTTTTGTTATTTCCTGAGTTCCTATAACTACCCCTGTGAAAGATAAAAATCAGATTAGACCTACTCAAGATATCATTACTGCTCTAGAATGTTGAATGTCAAAAAAGCTCCTATTTACAGGACTACTAGAATGTATTACTTTCAGGTTTCCTCAAATTTCTCATTTTAGGGAGCCTGAATTTCATAAGCTTCAAATGATCAAAATTCTCTAAAAGGAACTTGAGACTCTACCACTCATTTCAGATCACGGTGATCAGAATAGAGATTCTGAGTGCAAATTATGACACTTTCTCCATACCTTGATCTTTGTCTCCCAACCAATAAGTCTGGAATGAGTCAGAGTTCTATTGTATGTGTCAGAGCTGCCTGAAGACCTGGCATGTGTGGGCACCATGTCCATGTATACACACACACACTTGCACACATACTCATACAGACACATTGATTATTTCATGCATTCTCCTAGTAACTTAATGTTCAGGAGTAAAAATGGAAAGGTGACAAGTTGCTATGATTCATCCACCTTCAGGAATACACTGAGCTGTCATTTAATCCCAATGACACTGTTTTTAATTCTTCTGATAGTTTCCACTCTGGAGCCTGTGTAGCTCCCTATATAAGAGCTCTGAGGGCCTGAAATAGGTTTCTATTTGCATCTGGCCTCTATAGAGCCCTTTATTGTTTCCTGCACATAGATGATGTTCACTAAGTTTGTTTGCATGAGTAAGTGAGTGAGTGAAAGGACGAAGTTATGAAAGTTCTCAGGTACACTGACTTTGACTTGTCACAGATGCCAAATACCTTCTGAATACAAATTTTTGTCTTCAGGTACTACCTTTACTGATATAATTGACAGAAAAGTACAGTTTGGATGAGGCAGGAGAAGAAGAAAGGATCAACATATATGAGCTGGTGATTATGACCCTCATGCTGGGGCGGCAGGGGCCGGGGAGGGGCTGCCAGAAGTTAGTTCTTGGAGGGTTCTTCCTGCTGACTCTCCTAGGTAGGATAGCCTCGAGGAGTAGGAGAGAGGAGTTGCTGGTGGGTGGGAGGATGTCGGTAGCTCAAGTTGAGAAATAAAAGGATCAAAGGGAGTATTAAGATGGTTTCCATTCAATGACAATGAGATGGTAAAGGAGAATTTGAGAAATCTTAGCAAATTTCTGGAGACCGGGAGACTCACTTTGGAAAAACAATACGATAGGGATTCTTACACATATTCTATTGATACTTTCTATGTAAAAGCATACATCCTTTACTAAGTGGAAGTTCAAATCTTTATTTAAAATGCACTCAGATGATATGAGGATTTGAGGGATTTTTCTCCCTCTCTCTCTTTCTTTCAAGTACCATGCTTTAGGTTATTTATTTTCTATTACTAAGTAAGCTTATCTTAAAAGCACATTTTATCCCAAGGGAAAAAAGGCAAATTCTATGTTTCTCACTAAATATCCTTCACAACGACCAAATCGATGTATGTTTTTCAGCATTTAATGCACATTCTTGTTTTTTATTGCTGGAAAGGTTTTGGTTGTAGTCTTTGAGTTCTTATCTCCAGCCTGTTTACTGAATTTTCAATCAGCTTTTTCAGGATTAAACTATCTTTCACTTTCAAAGATAGGTTCTGTTAACCAGAGTTTCTTTCTACAAAATGCTGCTCCAAGGTCACTGGTTGTACCATCAGTATCCAAAATGAATATATTATTTGCTTTTAAAACTGTATCCTTTGTTAGGTAATGCATGTGCTCACTTAAAAAAAAATGTACAACAGTATTTAGACAAGAGTAAAGCCATTCCCACCTCTCCATCCATCATGCATTCCTCTCTCCAGAGTCAACCACTGAAAGCAGGTTCTGGTATATCCTGACAGATAACAAATAAATATTTTGAAGTTATTGTACATAACTTGGTGCATAATAATTTGTTGAAAAGTATAATAGTCCTAAATATCAATATCTACCATTTACTGGGCACTCACCATGTCTCAGGTGGTTTTTGTATAATGTCTTTTTTAATAGAAAGAAAGAAAAATGAATGAGTGAATAAATGCATGGATGAATGCAAGAATGCCCATCAGATGTGCTAGGTTTGTTTTGCTTTGGGTATGATTTGTGACTATCTCAAGAGTCTCTGATTCAGAAGGGAAAACGGAGATTTGGCCTGGTAACAGAGCTAGTAACTGGTAGGTTGGGATTTCAGGGCGAGGTGTATGAGATGTTAAAGCCCACGCCTTTTTGGTTTTGAAATGCTGAATGACTTCTCTTACAACCGCAAACTCCTGGGTAGCAAGCATGTTTTTTTACATTTGTCCCTCTGCCTTAGTTACTTCCCCATTGTTAGCATTCTGATACTGAGAGTCAATGAAGTTGAAGGAGAGGCATTTGCTTACAAAAAAAAAAAAAAAAAGTCCCCATGGCCCACTCCTGCGCCCGAGTTGGGTAGCCTTTCTACGGGAGACTCAACAACTACAATTTAAAAGAAACTGATTTTCGTATTACGTATAACTACGTAATAAATTCTACGTAGTTATTTCTGTACCTCCTGTCCTATAGGCTTGTTGCCCACATTTGATTTTTTTTTATTTTTTTAATGGGAATAGGGAAGGGTGAAGACAGAGTTATCTGAGAGTTTATTTCAACTCCTGTAAGCGGTAGGGAAGAGGTTAAGCTGGACCAGGAGGCTTTTTGAAGTCTTTGGCTGGGAGGTTCCATTTGGAGAAAGGTGCAGGGGAGCCAGGGGTGTCGAGAGAAACAAGGCAAGTTCCAATTCGCTCGGCCTTGTGATCCTGAGCAGTCTGATTCTCACCTGAGGGCGTAGTCGGGCACCCTGGCTTGTGGATGGAAATATTAACGAGCAGAACTTGCCAGACCGGCGTCTGGAGAGTGTAGAGTGAAGCGTGGAAAGGACCGCGCGGCCCCTTTAAGTATTCTCGGGCCGGGAAAGAGAGGGAGGAAACCGGGAGCCGCGGGGACGGTGGGGGAAACCCAAAAGCAATCGAGCCAGAGAAGAGGCAGCTTGAGAGTAGAAACTTCAGACGCCGCTGATCCCGGCGGAGCTCGGGTGAGCCGCGGCGGCCGTCGCTCCCACCCGCGGCAGCATCCTCCTGGCCCCTCTCCGCCACGCCGGGGAGGTCGGGTGCCTCTCTGCAGCTACCACGAGCCAGGGCTGCGGGCAGCCACCGTCTGGAAGTTTAGGCTCCAGCGTCCCAGCCGCGGAGAGTTCGGGGTGCCTTGCGCGCACGCCCCCGCGGGCGAGGGGCCGGAGGGATGGTGAGCGCCGCGCTGGGCTGGGGGCGCCCGGGAGGCTTGAGTGTGTCCGCGGAGCTGCTGCCTTCCTCGGTACCCTCCGCATCCCCCAAGTGATGGGAACAAGGGCCCGCCCAGGGAACCGCTGTCGCCGCACCGCCCCCTTGCTCGCCCCCAGCGCGCGGAGTCACCCAGGCACACCCCCGGCACCCTGTGCCCGTCCTCCCGAGCTGCTGCCACTGCCTTGGGTGCCTTTGCCGCCGGCGCGGGTGGCCAGCTGTTGACTGGGCTCGCCTATAGACGGAGAAGCACTTTTCGGCCCTCCCTAATCCGTTCTCACACCCCAACTTTGCCGCCGCCGCGCCGGCCCTCGCCGCGGGAGCACGCCGGGAGGCTCGGCAAGATAGTGGAGGCAGGAAACCGCACAACTGCTCTTCGGCTTCGGCTCTTTGTTGTTCGCTTTGGATGGTCCTTGGAAGTGGCCAAGCCTCCTCGGAAACCCTGGCGCCAGAGAAGGCAAACCTTGGAATTCTTAGCCTGCAGAGGGCTCTGAGATATTGACAAGCGTCCGGAGAGGTGGACAAGTAATTGCCCTGAAAACTCCTGGCGGATTGACCCACGTTGCTTATATTAAGCCTTTGTGTGTAGTGTGTGGCTTCATAAATTTGGAGACCCCATTTCTACTCTCTCCTCTTGGCATGAGACTGTATGCAGGACCCACCCGAGGACAATGATCGCGGAGCCTGCGCACTTTTACCTCTTTGGATTAATATGTCTCTGTTCAGGTAACCCCGCGTCTTCTTCCTTCACCCTCCATTCCCCTTGCACGCCCCCTCTCCACTTTTCAAAATCAACCCCGAACTGCATTTTGGCGACCTCTCCCTTCTAAGGCCGGAGGGGCCCGACCCCTGGCAGGAGTTTTAGACGAAAAGGTTCTTAGTTCCTACTTTGTGTGGTCCCCTTTCCCTCATCTCCCAAGACCTTCCAAGCCTCTTCGCAGACCTAGGCCTTTTGCCAAGCTTGAGGCACGCCCAGATCATTCTGGGCAAACGCACGTCGGAGCGCAAGGGTGGGAGAGTCAGCGGTTGGCGGTGAGCTTGGGCCATGAGGATGAGCCAAAGTGAGTTTCAGCCCTCGGCTGCTTCCCGCGGGAGGGGAGATGTGCGCCCGGGGAGCTGTAGCCCAGAAACCCGCCACGATTCCTGAACCTGGTCCCCCAATTCGCCCCTCCTCTTTCGAGCAAAGGGGTTATTAATAGTTGTTTTATATAACCAAAGTCTGTAATTAAATTCGATTCTGAAGAAACTTTGGGAAATAACTCCTTCTTACGGTAGGATATAAACTATCCCCTCTGCCTGGGTGAGTTTAGAAGGAAAACAAGAGGTTGCAGGTATCTGAAAGGGAACACTTAGTTGTCTGGGAGTTTTCACTGGCAAGGGAAAACAGAAGGCTGAATTTAGGATTTTGGAGATTCATTAAATAGTACCAAAACTCTTCACCTGAGCTGTTGGAAGGATACTGCAGTGGGATACGTCTGACCTAAGAGTGTACACTGCATCTGCACTTACAAATAGTTTTCTTACCCTCCCGAAGAAACTTTTACTATGAGGGAACAGAGCCACGGCTCAACTTTTCTTTCTTTCCTTTTGGTAGATTCTGGTTTCAATCAAGGATCCGATTTCAGGCCTTAAAACACACACACACACACACACACACTGTACCACACACACACACACACACACACACACACACACTGTACCTCAGGGAATTTTTTATAGTCTTGTACTGAGCTTCAAGTTGCATCAGACCCTGTAGGTTGGAGTCACTCAATTTCCATGATTATGAAACAGTTTTGAAAGGTTGGTTTGAGCTTTTTGTGGTCCATGGCTATGATTTATATTTTGACCAAGGATTTTACTTAAGGAAATATGTAAGAGAAAAACACACATCAGCTAAATGATAGCAAATAAACCCCTAAAATAATTTCAGCCCACGAGATATGCTTTCTGACTAAAAGGAACTTTGCAACGGAACTAAATGAGAAATTCATTAAATTGTTATTCCTTTGAAGAAAACAGAAAACTGAAGTTTTCATTTCTGTCACAGTGGAAGGATGACTAGATTAAACAGACTCTTTGGGGCCGGCCACCTCTTCTTCCAGTTTCCCCTCTCTCTTGTAGTTTTTTTCTTAGTTTGCAGATCTGAGGGATTGAATGGTTTCCCACCCCCATACCAGCCAAGGATGCAAATCAGAAACATTCAGATCTGATCTTTCTATTTGCCTCTCTTCGCCGAGTCTCCCCCTAGTTTAATTTACAGCTTCAGATACCTTTGAGATTTTTGTTGATTCACCTTCTCGGTTAAAGTTTATTCACGTGTGTAAAGTGAAGTGTCAGTGTGATAAATGACTGGAGGAGCAGATTACTGAAGATAGGGGGATTAATGGTCATTAGTCACTGTTTGAGCTGAGTTTGTATATGTTGGGACATTTTATCATGGCAGTAGATTAAAGATAGGGTCACACTAATAGGATGTCACTGAAAGCTAGTCGTGTCAGCGTGCAAATTCTGTCTTCACTTGGAGAAATATGTTGGAGCGTGTACTGCCCTTTAGATTTAATAATTTGATTAGTACTTAGTATCTGAGGTTTGTACTTTAAATAGATAGAAGGCATTTATAACCTTAGAGCTGAAATGATTTCTGGCTTTGTTTTTCTAATTTAATTTTCCACCGAAGCTACTGGTGATTTTAATAAACCTAAGTTTTTCCAATAGGTGTGGTTATCTATTTTGTTGGTGGGGTCAGAGTTGTCCTTGTGAGATGCTCTCTCATATTTAACCTGAAGCTGTTTTATCAGTCTTCTGCTGACTTTCACTCCAGCTGTGAATCTGAACTTGGGGAGGCCAGATTACTGGGCTGCTGGGGAGGGTTCACGACTGTGTGCTATTCTAAAGCCACACTATTGACTTGAATAAAACTTCACAAAACTCAGATAAGTAAGTAGAGTTGGGCGTGCTCAAGACACCTGGACAGGGAATGAATGAAGTTCTTGAAAGATTGTGTTTCATATCTTGCCTCAAGCCTAAGATCACAGTCTATCACTTGTTAATGGAGTGTATTTAAGAGCAACGTGGTGAGTTTAAATAAATCAAAGTGTACTGAGGGGGTAAGGTACCTTCAACAAGATTTAACCTGTAAAAGCATCTATTGGTTGTCAGTTCTTTTTTCTTTTCCTTTTTTTTTTTTTTTTTTTAAACCTGGCTGCCAACTTAACAAAGTCCTATAGTTTTCTTCAAACAGCTTATAAACTTCACGTTGATGTGTTGATGTCATACTTAACATCAAAATATTATGTGTTTGTTTTTTGTAGTCTTTTATTTATTAGCCTAATGCTACAATATATAACTTTTTGTTCTAGGAAACTAAGATTTTTGGAAAAAATAGGTATTTCTTTAGATAGTCTTTTTTACAGTGAACTTCTTTAGTGTTTGTATACCTGAGTTCTTTTCTGTGGAGAGCTAGACTTTTGGTGAGGGGAGCAGATGGGATAGCCCTGGAAAAAAAAATCTGTGTGATCTCTCAGGAACTGATTCTAAACATTCTTTCTTTATGGACTTCCTCTCCTCAACTCCATTTGATCAAACCTGCTTTTAAGTGAAAAAGTGATTGAATTTCAGTTCAAACTTAGGATGAGATCTGAACTTCAAATGAAGTAGAAATTCACTAGTGCTGTCTTTCTTTCCTCCTTTTTTTTGGGAGGGAGGGGGTCTTTTTGTCTTGGGGGGAGGGAAATTTTTTAGATAAGTTTCACTTTGTGAGCCACTTAGCTGGGTCTGTGGTCTCTCTAACTGGAAAGATTCTTTGGTAATTCCAATAATTTCTTATTAATTTCTTTATAAACTTATTGGCTTTTAAGTACACTTATCTGAATACTGTGACATCTTTTAAAGCATCCTATTTCTTGATAATGGGCCCTCTAATACATAAGATATTTACAGTTAAAATGTCTCAGAACAGTAAGTTTACCTGAAATTTTCCCTTAGTCTTCCCTATGACAAATGAAATACTTTTGTGTGAATAAAGTGCTACAAAATGCTAAATTTCAAACCTATAATCACAGTTGTTTGTTTATTTATTTATTTTACGTTGAGTAGGTATCTGTAATTTAAAATACCGGGCAAGAGGAATAAGATTGGGAGGAAACTTAGAATAACAGCTTGTCAATGAAGATCATAAATAGTTGAGTATGTATCATCTTCTGTGTTAATAAGAGATGTTAAGGTAATGCTCATGTTAAGTTCTGGCCTTTAGAAAAATGTTTAATTCTAAAAACAAAAGTATAACTGCCTTGCATGCTTGATTTCTTATAGAAAAACATAAGGAAATCAAAATTGTTAATTAAAAATGAGTCCTAAGGTAATCTGTAGAGTAAATTAAGAAATTCGGTAATAAGAAAGGAAAAAAAAAAAAGTGGAACCAGCAGCAGGAGTCTAGAGAAGTACAGTAGAAGAAACAGATCCATAATTAAGCTGGTTTTAAACTATAGGAAGAGGGAGAGTGGCAGTAGACAGAGCCAATCTTAGTGCACCCTCTGACCACACATAGCACAAAGAGCAAATCTGAAAGGTGGGCTCTTGAAAAATTGATGTCAGTGTGTATGCTCTATGTTTAACAACTCTATAAAGAACTAGACATATTTTAAAGCAAAGGAGTAGTTTGAAACATGGAGTAGTTTGAAAACAAAGTAGTTTGAATCTTTAATGAATTCATAAGATAGTTTTTTTTTAAGCTATATTTAAGAAGACTTTAGAATGTTGACTTCCTCAGTTTATACAGAGGAGTGGAAAGCTAAGTAGTTACCTTCTGTATCATAATGTTTTTGCTTAGAGGAGACCAGCAAGTGAGAGATGGAAATAATAAAAAAAAATAAGATCAAGTTCAAATTCTGGGGTACCATAAGAAACTTTATGATGGTGACTACTGCTATTGCTATGAAGATATGACTATCATTTGTTGAACGTTCACCGTTATCTTATTTAATGCTTATGAGAGCCCTGTGACATAGGTGCTATTGTTACGAAAATTTTACTTTATCTGTATTTTATCGCTGTGGAAACTACATCATAGAGAGGTTAGGAGATGTGGATGAGCAGGGCTTTGAGCCATGCTGATTCCAAAACCCTTAACCACTGTGCACTTTCCTAGTTGAAAGAGAGAAATGAAGGATTTAAAATAAGAAAGATTATGGTTCAATCATTTTTTTTTTTTTAAATTTTAAAACATGTCCCCCCAATTCACCCAAACAAGACTGTGGTTTGAACTCTTGAGAATTTGGAAGGGAGACATTTTTTTATCCCGCCATTAAGTAAATGATCTTTAAATTTTTAGATCACCAAGCAAGATGATCGGTTCTTTACATTCAACCAACTCAACATCCAGGCTTTATCATGTCTGTATTTCCTGGCATGCTTAAAAAAAGACACCGAACAGAAGTCAAAACAATGACTGCTGGTGATGTAGAAATACACGGATTCCAAGTTGTATTTTGAAAAATGAATGCCGTCCTCATTCATGCACGCTTGAGGAAAGATTTTGCTCTGAGTCCCAAGGCAATCAATTGGTGCTTATCAGGGAAGAGACTGTGGAGAAACAATCATTTCCCCTGGGGTTGCATCTTCCCCTCTGGGGTGGGCATGGGCTGGTGGTCATTTAGGAGTAGATGAGCCTTCTGCTTGACTGCTATTCACAGATGACTCACTTCATGGTTACTGATCATGGAAGGGTGTTGAGTGTTAATACCTGGTTGATCAGCTGGTTGGAAACTGCTTATGCATAGCCAATAAAGTTGCCATCCTGTGGAGATCAAAGGCTACCTCCTTTCCTTACGCTTCTTGATTAGCGTGGTTTCCTTTTCCCCTCATCCCTCTACCTTCAGCCCTTTCCTTCAATCATTCTGTTGAGGAAGAGGAAGAAAAAAGAGTATCTGTAGTGTACAGGGAGATAGCTTTGATCTCCACTTCCCTCTCTTTTGCTTCCCTCTCTTTTGCTCTTTAGCCACCCGAAAGCCTATTTCTAATGCTGGAAGGTGTCATGTTGCTTGCTTCATGGGAGAGCTCAGTCTCATTTCCCGTAAGCCAAAACAGACTGCTACAAATTCCCTTACTTCTGTGATTTTCCTTGGCTTCCAAATGTCTTATGACAATGTTGTTCCACACATAAAACAATATTTTGAACAGCATGACTGTGCATATCTTTCTGACTTCATTCAATGAGAGAAGTACCTCTGCCGTGTTCAGAGCTGTCCGTGGCTTAAAGCCGGAAAAGAATATCTGTTTATTTTATTTAATTAATTTATTTTCTGATTGGGAGGAGAGTGTATAGAAGGTAAATAATGGTAGAAAAGGTTCTTGGATCGTGAGTTTGTTGCTGAATAGTCTACAGGCTTAATGCCTGTCACCTAGTTTGACACTTAAATGAAGCATTAAAAGCACCACCAGTGGGTACAAGCAAATGTATACAGAGTTGTGTGGTTCTGCCTTAAGTGGGAATATATTCTTTTTGTGTCAAGTAAGTGATTTATATGTAGCATATAGGAAGTAGTAGGCTTCAATTCCTAATAATACAGTGTATCTCAGGGATCTGTTTTTTCGATCATATTAGTCTTCCTTACTAGAAAACACATTTTTAAAGCACTTCAGGCAAGTAGTAGCTCATGGTCACACTTTCTCAAAATGCTCTTGATTGGATTTCAGAAAGTATCAAGTTCAAAGTATGGGTCATCTATGCGTGTGTTCAGCTTATGTGTACATGCCCTGAGAACCAGGGACAGCTTATCCACAGTCAGCCATGGAAGGAGCATGGAGCCTTTGGAACTTTCTCCCAAAATTATTTGCAAGAGGTTCTGCTTGACAATGTCAGAGACCGAATCTGTATCCCTGACACTCTGTAGGTTCTTCTTCTTTTTTTTTTTTTTTAATTTATTATTTTTGGCTGCGTTGGGTCTTCGTTGCTGCACGCGGACTTTCTCTAGTTGCAGCGAGCAGGGGCTACTCTTCGTTGCGGTGCGCAGGCTTCTCATTGCGGTGGCTTCTCTTGTTGCGGAGTGCCGGCTCTAGGTGCGCGGGCTTCAGTAGTTGCAGCATGCGGGCTCAGTAGTTGTGGCTCGCAGGCTCTAGAGAGCAGGCTCAGTAGTTGTGGCTCATGGGCTTAGTTGCTCCGCGGCATGTGGGATCTTCCCGGACCAGTGCTTGAATCTGTGTCCCCTGCTTGGCAGGCAGATTCTTAACCACTGTGCCACCAGGAAAGCCCTGTAGAATCTTCTTTTAACGTGAGGGAAGTTATCTTAGGAGTAATAAAATCGTTACATGTGACCATTTAGTATTTTAAAAATCATTTCAGGTATATGTTATTTCTTGATATAACTTAAAATTTCAATGAACATAATAAGAGGTGTGCTTATATGACAGTCAAGTTCCTTGTAGCATATGATGTATGGTCATATTTTATGCACCATCATGGAAAAAAATATCAACTCGGTAAACTCATTCCTGGATGTTAGCAGAAGAGGAAACAGAGGCCAGATTTTAGTTTCTCTCCACTCATGTGATGGAGGCCCTTTTATGTCATTAGCAATCCCAGGTAGAATTTGAAAGGAAAATGGGGCGAAAGGATAAATGAATCAGGCCACATTTGTCTGTTCCAAGATCATTTGGCGTCAGACGGTGCTAATGAGGTACCATCTCAAAATTTAATCTCCAAACTTCAATAACATGCATGCTCTATTTTCTGTTTTAGCACGTGGTTGTTTTCTTCCACTAACAATGTACTAACTTTTAGTTTGGCTAAAAGTATCTGCCTGCAATTCCTTTCCTATATAAAGGAAATATAAAATGTATACTTTGCAGTTTCACTGATCTAAAGCTGATTTTGTTTACTCAGGCTTGATTTAAAAGGCAGTCTTTTATTACTTGGAAACTTCACTAATGGTGCTTGTTCATATATCAAAGTGAGTTAAAACACATTTGTAAGTGTTAACTACACACCTCTGGGTAACTTTAAACTACTTTAGTTGCCTGGTTTGGGAAGTAATTTCAGTGTCTCCAGACCATTCAATTAGCAAGCTGTCTGAATAAAGTAAACTGGCTTGTACAGGCCGTGGGAGATAGACTCATCTGTTTTTCTCCCTTATATTTGAAGAGAAGTGAAAATTTCCTTACCAATCTGGCAGTAAGTTTGGAACTGGAATTTGCTTCAATTAATGAACTTAGTAGTTCATTAATTGCCAAAGCCTAAACACGTAGAAGGAAAATAGGAGATGGGCAGAAGCTTTACTTGGATACTGCATGGAGAGGAGGAGCATTTAACTGACAAGATTGTTGCTATTCATCAGTTAATAATTAGGATTCGGTAGATGCATCATAAGGGCAGCTTTTATTTGGATTCAGTATGGTCAGAGGGGAGACAAAATTCATTGCATTATTTGGTCTTTTTTCCTGTTAAGGGTCATTCCAATCCAGGAGCTCGTCCTTTCCTAGGACCCCGTATTCAAAATTACCCTTTCACCATTTTGCATTTGACACATTGAACATAATGCTTTAATAACCACACATGATTATTAAATATATTGTAAGATATATGTGTATATATGTATATATATAGCCTGATGATGAATAAAACAAGTAATTAAATGATGAGGTATGGATCCAGTTGTGTGCATTGAACCTAAAGGACTAGGAATCAATAATATAATATCTCTAATAATAATTGTTATAAAGTCTAAAATGTATAAAGTTATGTGCTGGCACAGTGCTCATACACCTTATCTTATTTAATACCACATTAAGAATGAAGGCATTGCTGTTATCCCTGTTTATCAATATGGAAAATGAGGCTCAGAAAATTTACGTTCCTTGACTGTGGTCAGTCAGCTAGTGTGGTAGAATCAGGATTTGAAACCAGCCTGTCTGATCGCAGAATTTGGCTCGTCACCATTATACCCACTACACTGTTCCCTTATAGGAAAATCATTGTAGATGAAACAGTATAAAATGTGTAGATAACAAGGCTAAGATGCTTCTTTGTTAGGGAACTAACTTGTGCTGCCCAGCTGTTTTAGTTGCCTTTTAGATGATAGATTTTTCTGGTATATCTGATTGTCTGTTCCCCTCTTTTGCTTGATAACCCACAAAAAAAAAAAAGAGTGCACCCTGATATTATACACCATAGAACACAGAAATCTCAGTTCAGCCCATAATATGATCTAGTGGAATTCAGTTCTGTTCAGTTTGTGGAGTAAATCTGAGACAGTAAGAACCAAGTAAGTTTTATGAGAGCTCATTTGGGTAAGTGAATAGAAATGTCTTCATAGAGAAAATACAATTACTGGCATCTAATTTCTCTAAGAAACTGGTGCTGAATTTTTGTTTTTTTGAGTTTGAAATTGACAATGAACTTAGTGATACGATGTTATGGATAATAAAAGTATATTAGGCAACAGCTTGGTTAGAATCTGTCACTACTATTCCTTTAAAGGTGTATCCTTCTCAGATGGCAAGTTTTCTAGAAAACAAAGAATGTAGCATTGGGGAACAAGATCCCTGAAAACTGCCAGAGTCTGTAGTAACTATTAAAAACAGTACTGTAATCAACCCTCTCTCAGAAGTAATATAGTTGGTTTTTAAAATGTTACTCTTTTGTTCTTACTCTTTTATTTATTTATTTATTTATTTATTTATGGCTGCGTTGGGTCTTCGTTGCTGCGCGGGCTTTCTCTAGTTGCGGTGAGCTGGGGCTACTCTTCGTTGCGGTGCACAGGCTTCTCACTGCTGTGGCTTCTTTTGTTGCGGAGCACGGGCTCTAGGTGAGCAGGCGTCAGTGGTTGTGGCACGCGGGCTCAGTAGTTGTGGCTCACAGGCTCTAGAGCACAGACTCAGTCGTTGTGACGCACGGGCTTAGTTGCTCCGCGGCATGTGGGATCTTCCCGGACCAGGATCGAACCCGTGTCCCCTGCATTGGCAGGCGGATTCTTAACCACTGCGCCACCAGGGAAGTCCCATTCTTTTAAATAGATATGTCTGACTAAAGATTGTTCTGTAATTTCTTAGGGGTGGTTTTCTCAGTTGAACTCAATAGTCTTCCAAAGTTATTTCCAAATGTGTAGATGGGATGGTACGTTTCTCTTCTCTGTGTCCATAGGTTTATGACTTTATATAGGCTTAAATGAAAATTGAAAAATTTCCCGGTTCCTTACTCTTTACCAATAATCGAAACTAGGTATAATATCTAAAACCCTCCCTCATATGAGACCTGATCATAGCTTTAAGGTTTTTACTCTGTCTTAAAATAACTGCATAATAAATGTATTTCTGTGCATTTATTGCTTTGCAGCCTGCCATTCATTTGTATTCCATAATGCTACTTGTTTTTTATTATGAATGGAGCTTAATAACATTCTTTATTCCTCAGTAAATGACTGTCAATCTTGATTATCTTGATTAGATAAATCAAGATTATCAATCTTGATAATAATGAAAAATTATTATTAACCAACTGTCTACTTTTGTTGCTGTTAGACACTTTAAAGAATGTTTTAGACATACTGATAATGTGTAGAACCTTTTAATACAACATCCAGGTTGTGTACTTACAGACAGGAAAATGTATGTTGAAGCACATGAGTGAATTGTTGGCACTCTGTGAATGAAAGATGTTTTGATATGATGGTAGAAGTGAGAATTGCATTTGAGAACTGATAGATTAAGGGGATTTACTTAGTCAGCAAACTCTCCCTGGAATAAGTAGGTTGCCAAAGAGTGTTGAAAGAAAGAATAGAATATCTTGTTGAGCAAGGTGAAGTGTCAGAAAAGTGCATCCAGGAGTGGTGATCTGAAAAACAGATATAATCTGTTTGAAGAGGTAGATTTTACAATAGTTAGTTGTTATAGAATTTCACTTATGACACTGTTATAGTTTAGAGGACATTATTTAATCATAACATTCATTCATTCACTTGATCAATCTTACCAGGCAACAGAGTATTAAAAAAAAAAAAAAAAAAGCTCATTTCTTGCACTTAAGGAATTTATGCTAAATGGTTGATTGCCCAATAGGTAATTTAACAGAGGTATGCGTGACTACCCTGTGAGCCTAGGTTTAGATCATAAAGAGCTTCCACCAAATGGAGAAGAGGTGATAAAAAATAAATATAAATTTGCTATCATAATTCTTAGAAATTAAGACATTTACTTTTTGGCATATTCTCTGAGGGTATGGATAGCAGTGTATAGACAAATAAACTTAGATATAATGATATATGTTTTATTGTTCTTAACCTATCAGAGAATCATTTGGACAGTATCTTAGAACAACTTTATTTCTGTGCTTCTACCCTCTCTGCAGTAACCTGAACACCTATTCTTTATTCTACCCTCATTACTTTCTGTGACAGGAGTTATCTCCTCATAGCATAGAAGATTCCATTTATAAGTTTTGTATACATTTTCCTCATTACTTAAGCTAAAACTTAACTCTATTTCCTGTCCTACTGGACTCTCTTTTACCCTCCGAACTACCCATGGTAAATTCAGTTTAGTTTCTACATGAAACTGTTTCAATATTTGAAGACAGCTATGCTCTTTTAAAATTTTCTGTTCTCTGCACACAAGATCTCTGTTTTCTTCCAATTTTCCTTATTTGATAAAGAGTCATTTCACTTGGTTATGTTCTTTTGTTGTTATTATTTTTAATATATAGTTTGTCAGTGTCCTAAATTGTAACATGGATTTTGAGGATCCTGTTGTCTTTTTTAGTAAAAATTTAGATAACTTTTAACTTTTTCCTAGTGTTCAAATAAATATCTCATTTCATCTAAAAGTTCTGTCAGCATCCTGGGATGTAATGCTTTTCTGGATCAGGAGATTTAAAATATATTAATAAGCTACTTATCTTCCCACCTTCATTTACCACTGAAACATCTTCGAACTGCCCTTCCTGTTCTAAAGTCACGATTCTTGGCAGGGAAGATAAACAAAATGAAATTTGTGAGATTCTGTTTTTCTTCTCTGATAATATTTTACAACGGTTGAAAACTGAAATGCCAATACAGGGCCTGTGTAAGGAAGGCCCTGTATCAGGTCTAAGGGATCGTTGGCTGGATGTTGCCATGGGGATGTATGGACTTAAATGTAGATAGACTTTCAGAGTTTTCAAGAAAAGGCATAAATCTGTATTGTAAAGTAAAATCTCCCAACCTATAATGGGAACAATTAAGTCTAAATTAATAATAAAAGTAACAACAACAATAGCAAGTCTTCACACCAAATGTGGCCCACAGATCATCATTTTGTAGCTGCAATATTACATTATCCGTCCCATATAGAACCGACCTATCTGTGGCTGTTTATTCCTACTCTAAATACATTGATACCCCCTCACTGTTATCTTCAGCGTTTTAGAAGCTTTTCCTTTTCTGGTGTTTGGCCATCCTTACTGTATTGTTACTAGCTAAGTGGTTACATAATGGCTTATTTATTTAACCCAAAGCATCTTCCTTTATTGGGAGTTATTTACATTTTACAAATTGTTAAGCCAGGCAAAGTGATCAGTTTGACTGTTTATGTTTATTCTTTTGTCCTAAAGCTAACAAACACAGAAAACAAAACCACGAGCCCTTTGATGAGGAGATTCCCTGATGAACTGAATAAATAAATATATTCTTGAATAAGAAGAGAAATTATCAACAGAGACTGTCTAAAGGTTTACTGATTGCTATTAAGAGACACACCACCGTGTTGCATATGAATTACAGGTTGAGAAAGTACATTAAGGAAATCTGAAGAAATAAGAATAAAATTGGGGCTGTGGCTGAATTGCAAAGAAGCTTTTACCTTCTGCAAGTATTTATTGCAGGATCATTTCTAAAACCTAGTTTCCCATATTTGTTTTATTATTTGTTTTATAGATCATTAGCTGTTTGACAGAAATATTATCAGGAGAGAAGCTTAATCTAAAGGGTCAGTAATCATTGCCAGTTGAATATTAATGAGGAATGAAAATAAAGCATCTCTGAAATAATTTGTTGGTGCAAAATGTTATTTAATTTACAAAATATTGATTTATGCACAATTTTCTAGAGCATATCTAGCATTTCTGTGAAGAAACCTTGTGTATAATTCATAAATGTTTCTAAAACAACATTTGGAGGATTTCTTTAGGCAACGTAGAAATGGGATAATTTGCTCAGGTGTTCAAGATATACTGCAAAGCTAAATATATATGAAGACACTTCTGTTAACTCTTTAAAAAAAAACCCAAACTGGTCATTTCTTACTAAATCTAAGTAAAATATTCCTCTATGTAAAAATTTCTTGTCTTCATTATGTTTCACTGTAAAGTGCATAGAATTTCTTTTTGTCTTCCAACGACTCATCCTGCTGGAAGAATATGGCAGAGTCCCATTGGGGATCATTAAGAGCATTACTCATGTTAGACATCTATCAGGGGCGGCCCTCCTCATGCTAAATTCTAGAGCCAGAGCTCACGAATAATATGAGATGCTCACAGCACAAGGCAGGGAATAACGCTGGAGTGGGAGAAGGTCAAGGCACAGGCAGGGGAAGAGGTCAGAAGCAGTATTGTGCCCTGAGCGGTGAGCACTGATTCATTTGAAGCTGGAAACCATCACCAGCATTTCACTGTCCACAGGAGGCATGTTTAAAGATGAGCATTATTTGATGCTCTGACAAAATAGCTTGCTAACAATAATGTATTCTTCATCACTTAAAAGGGCAGCCATGACTTTCACGTTTATTTGGAAATTATTTCTATAGTTGAGAACTGAAGCTTTTAAAGGAATGTAATGAAAACCTATCAGCTAATTTGCCTAAGTCTTGTTGATTTTGTCTACTACTTCTTCCTATTTCTTTCCATATAAAGACTATTCCATTTTTTGTGAACCACAGAAACGTTATGTTTGGTTTATTTTCTTAAGAGAAAATACCCTGTCTTTGGAGGTATTTTTTTTTAATTTGTTTATTTTATTTAGTTTTGGCTGCATTGGTCTGTATTGCTGCGCGGGGGCTTTCTCTAGTTGCGGCAAGCGAGGGCTACTCTTCATTGCGCTGCAAGGGCTTCTCATTGTGGTGGCTTCTCTTGTTGCAGAGCACGGGCTCTAAGCGCGCGGGCTTAGTAGTTGTGGCACGCGGGTTCAGTAGTTGTGGCTAGCGAGCTCTAGAGCGCAGGCTCAGTAGTTGTGGCGCACGGGCTTAGTTGCTCCGCGGCATGTGGGATCTTCCCGGACCAGGGCTCGAACCCATGTCCCCTGCATTGGCAGGCGGATTCTTAACCACTGCACCACCAAGGAAGCCCTGGAGGTATTGTTATTATTGATTTGATTATATTACACACCTGCCTAATTAGAGTTCCCTGCATATGAACCAGCTTCAGCCTCTTATCCCTCAGGCTTTTCTAATGCTGTTCCTCTATCTGGGACTGCTCTGTCTAGACCCATTCCATTCTCTCCGTTTTCCTCCCCTTTTCCCCACCCCAACTGCTCTTTGGCCTAATGAATAAATTCAGGTGTCTCCTCCTCCAAAAACCCTTAGACGCCCCTTCCACCCACCCGGTGTGGATTTGATGTACTTCTTATGTGTTTCCATAGCACCCTCTACAAAACTGTGACCTTGCCCATGATCATTCTCTATTACATTTACTTATCTAGGTCTCCTTTCAAACTATGAGGGTCTATATCTACTTAACTATTATGACGAACACATTCAGTGAATTAATAAGTGATTCAGTACATGAATTTCTTTGCTTTGACAGGAGTTATAAAAGGAATTAATAATCCCTCTGATTCTTGGGTAAATTTCATTTTTTAGAAACAGAGATGTGAGTAATCAGAAAGAAGAAAAACCAGAGTTGCCAAATTTGTTAAGTAATTTATAAATGGGAGCTCTCAAGAGTTTGTATTCACCAGATCCTACAAAATGCATTGGCTAGGATTTCAAATATCTACCTTTGCTTGGAGTTTCTAGGTTTTGCTATGATTTTTCTATGGGCTAACTGTAGTAGAGTGAGGGAAAAAACACGACTTGGATTCAGACTTGGTTCTTTCTGGGTTTGAATCTGCCACTAGGTAGCTTTTCACCATGCCATGAGTGAGTTAGTTTCTTCACCTGTAAAATGCAGGAATTGAAACAGTGACATTTAGGCCACTTTCAGAATTTAAATTCTGTAGTTTTTAACCTAGGAACAACACAGGGAGCTGCATTATTTATCCCTGAGTTTTTCCTAATCAGTGTGTCTTTCAGTAGAGTGTAGTGATTGTAAGGGAACGGGCTTCAGAGTTAAAATACAATGGTTTGAAATGTGGCTTCACTGCACACCAGCCGTGTCACCTTAATAGCTTATCTCACTTTTCTGTTTCCTTACCAGTAAAATGGAAATAATGGGGTTGCTGTGAAGGTTAAATAAGTTAATATACATAAAGTGTTTAAAACAGTGTTTGACATGTTCTCATGTCTATTTAAGTGTGAATTGTGTTGTTTTTATTATTGCTTTGTTGATTGGTCATCTTTATCACGATTTTTTTTTTTAAAGAAACTAGTTCATGATAGTTGCTTCCTATAGACCCTGACTTACAAACCCTAAACATAAAAATTATCCCTACAGAGATATCACTCCAATCCTTAAGACCTCTCCCCAGAGATTTAAAAACAACAACAACAAACAAACAAAGCAGAAGAAGGGTGAATGTTGTTAAGAGAAAATTCAGGGTTAATTTGACAGGTTGGAGACAGATTTCTGGGCAGATTGCCATGCCAGTGTGATAGCCATTTCTATCCAAATAAAGCAAAATATATTATTGTTTATGCTGTACAAAAATGCCAACAATTAGAGGCTATATCAAGTTGCTTTCCCCTCCCAAATTAAAAAAATGTTACTGCCTCTAAGAGGATTAAGAGATTTGCAATTTACTGTGAATTATTTTAATCAGATTAAAGGTCCTCTTTTACTTGGAGTTCAGCTATTTAGCACTTGGGGAATGAAAGTTTTCCTTTGGAGTGTGGGATGGTGACAGATACTGGGAAGTGTCAGGGATGGAGAGGGGTGAGGCCATTTTGGCTCCTGAGTAATATGGGGGACCAAACTGGGAGAGTGAAATTTGAAGTTGGCGGTGGGGGGGTGGGATGGGGGGGTGGCGTGGGTAGAGGAGTACCAGTAACAAACCTCACATGTTAAAAATGTTCTTTGAATCCAGCTCCCTTCTTTACTACTTAAGTCCTTCCTTCAAGAAACAAAAACCAAATCAGATTGCTTCCATGTCCTGGCTATTGTAAATAGAGCTGCAATGACCATTGTGGTACATGACTCTTTGAATTATGGTTTTCTCAGAGTATATGCCCAGTAGTGGGATTGCTATCATATGGAAGTTCTATTTTTAGTTTTTTAAGGAACTTCCATATTGTTCTCCATAGTGGCTGTATCAATTTACATTCCCACAAGCAGTGTAAGAGGGTTCCCTTTTCTCCACACCCTCTCCAGCATTTATTGTTTGTAGATTTTTTGATGATGGCCATTCTGACCGGTGTGAGATTATATCGCATTGTAGTTTTGATTTGCATTTCTCTAATGATTAATGATGTTGAGCATCCTTTCATGTGTTTGTTGTCAATCTGTGTATCTTCTTTGGAGAAATGTCTATTTAGGTCTTCTGTCCATTTTTGGATTGGGTTGTTTGTTTTTTTGATATTGAGCTGCATGAGCTGCTTGTAAATTTTGGAGATTAATCCTTTGTCAGTTGCTTCATTTGCAAATATTTTCTCCCATTCTGAGGGTTGTCTTTTTGTCTTGTTATGGTTTCCTTTGCTGTGCAAAAGCAACCTAAGTGTCCATCGATAGATGAATGGATAAAGAAGGTGTGGCACATATATACAATGGAATATTACTCAGCCATAAAAAGAAACGAAATTGTGTTATTTGTGGTGAGGTGGATGGACCTAGAGTCTGTCATACAGAGTGAAGTAAGTCAGAAAGAGAAAAACAAATACCGTGTGCTAACACATATATACGGAATCTAAAAAAAAAAAAAGGTCATGAAGAACCTAGGGGCAAGACGGGAATAAAGACGCAGACCTACTAGAGAATGGACTTGAGGACACGGGGTGGGGGAAGGGTAAGCTGGGACGAAGTGAGACAGTGGCATGGACATATATACACTACCAAATGTAAAACAGATAGCTAGTGGGAAGCAGCTGCATAGCACAGGGAGATCAGCTCGGTGCTTTGTGACCAGCTAGAAGGGTGGGATAGGGAGGGAGGGAGGGAGGGAGACACAAGAGGGAAGAGATATGGGGATATATGTATATGTATAACTGATTCACTTTGTTATAAAGCAGAAACTAAAACACCATCGTAAAGCAATTATACTCCAATAAAAATGTTAAGAAAAAAAAAAAGTCAAAAAACCCCCCACCAAATTAGAAGCATTAATACTGTATACAAGGACCTGATTTTTGGATGAGTCATTGACATAAATTTGGGAAATCGTGTCATTTTTAGAATAATTAGGTGGGTAAGATTTCAGCCTCTAGAGTAATTCATTCATTTAATAAGTAATGACATCACATTCTGTGTGTCTGGCTGGCTGTGCTCTCACCTTGGCGCTATCACTAGCTGTTTTAAAAAGTCCCCGGGATTTGTTTTAATCAGGTATGGCTAGACATGCAGACACAGAAATGACTGTCATGAAGTTGTTACTTCCAGATTCCAAGAAGCGGGAGGCAGAGGGTGCCATGCTTCCCTGCCTGGGGAGGGTTGGCTGAGGCAGAAGGAGGGAGGGGAGAGCTTGGGCAAAAGGCTTTACTGTGGTTTTCACAGGAAAGAAGGAGTAAGGCAGGGTATGAAAGCTGACCAGATTTAGGATTGAATAGTTCCAGTAACTTCAGCAGGTTGTCAGCTACAGGGAAGGTCCCTAACTAGGGACGTGGCCCTGGGGTGATTAGGGCAGAGGAATTCTGGAGTATGAGAGCCGATGGAAGAGGTGGGTCAGCGTGTGGGGTCTGATTGGTTGGTTTGTATTTGAAGAGTCTGTTCTTCCGCAAGTGTTTGCCATCTCTGGAAACTGACTACCCTAGGAGGGTCGTCTCTCCCAGTCAGCAAGGCCCCAGATGCCAGAGCATCAGGAATACAAAAAATAGGGGGCTTCCCTGGTGGCGCAGTGGTTGAAAATCTGCCTACCGATGCAGGGGACACGGGTTCGAGCCCTGGTCTGGGAAGATCCCACATGCCGCGGAGCAACTAAGCCCGTGAGCCACAACTACTGAGCCTGCGCGTCTGGAGCCTGTGCTCCGCAACCAGAGAGGCCGCGATAGCGAGAGGCCCGCGCACCATGATGAAGAGTGGCCCCCGCTCGCAGCAACTAAAGAAAGCCTTAGCACAGAAACGAAGACCCAACACAGCCAAAAATAAAAATAAGTAAATTAAAAAAAAAAAAAGAATACAAACAATAAGAAAGTAGAGTTAATATATTAGCGAACTATGTGAACTTGGTTCTATTAAGTTTTCTAAGCCTTAGTGTCCTCATCTGATATCAATAATACCTACCTTGAAGAGTTTTGAGATTAAATGGGAAAAGGCATTATTTTCCTCATAAGAAATATTTAATAAGTAGTAGAAGTTCAAAGTCCAGAAAGGTGATATAGAAATGAATTGGGAGTTCCAACCAGTACTAAGTTTCTGAGACCTAGTGTGTGTGTGTGTGTGTGTGTGTGTGTGCGTGTGTGTGTTTAATAAGATGAGATAAAATTGTGTGTCTATTGATGAGACAAGTTGTAAATTACAGTACTTAGGTTATTCAATAAAGACATCATCTCAGTCTCACAATAGATCAAACTTATGTATAGATCTGTTACCTCCCAACCTTAACACACATAAATCTTATAAATATTTCTTTGTATCTCTTCATATGGTATGTTTTCTGGGACAGCAGCAGAATATTAGAGTAGTGCTATTTAATGCTAATTAAGTACTGATTAATAGTGCTAACATCAGAAGAACTTTGAAGAGGGTAGGGAGAGTTGTAGGGAGGTTTCATGGTCAAAGGAGCCATCTGTCTATTTTGTCATGTTGCTGTTGGTTGCTGTGTGGCACAACCCCCTTTATATTGTTGTATTTCATCCCGGCCCAGTATTCCCAGTATGCTTGTCACTGCTCCTTGCTTGACATGTGCTCACAGTCACTTTCTCAGGAAGCTTTCCTTACTCACAGACCCTCTTAAAGGCACTGTACACTCTTATTCAAAGCATTGTGTCAGCTTCAGTATTAATTAGTTTCCATGATTATTTAAATTCTGCTTTTTACAGTAGTCTCACATCTCTGTGAGGGATGACCCATGACTGTATTACAGAATTAAGGACCCCCAATAGTTGCTACACACTTAGCACATAGCGGGTAGTCAGAAGATATTTCTCTAATGGACCAAGACTGAACTGACCATTTTAGCATTCTAAAAAAATAACGTGTATCTAATGAAAAAATAATAAATCCTCACACAAATGAAAGATAAATAAGGCTATGTTATCTGATATTTTAACTATCCTTTATATTAATAATTTTTTTCCCATAACTGTAATAGTAAAGAACTCACAGTATTTGGGTTTGCCTTGAATAGTGCTAAGAAGAGAGATTTAAATGTTTGTTTCTTTTAGGAATCTAGAGTGATGAGCTCTATATTTGAGGTTGTAGAGAAACATCTAGAGAATTCAAGAACCTCAAGTTATTAAAAAAGGGAAGTTTTAAAATAGTTTTATGTCTTACTGAAACTCATTCATAAATAGATGGGCATAGAAGATACAGTGCAATTTTCTCTTATTCTTTAGGATATTTGCCATTCAAAATAATTTTTACTGGGCACCTGCTATAGGTGAGAGACTTCTAGGCACTGGTAATCCGAAGATGGATTTAGTTATGGGTTCTGCGCACAAAGTTCACATTGTCTGATAATTGAGGAAGATACATGAAAAATTAAAATATGAGGGAAAAAAATACATGGATGGTAATAGAAGTGCAAGAAAGGAATACTTCCTACTAGGTCAGGAAGTATTTCAAGAATAATTGAAGTAAATATTGAAGAATATCTTTCCTTCTGCTTGTTTGCCCCTCAGACTAAGCAGCAGAAACACATATACGTAGGCAAAGAAAAGATAAATTGTGTTGCATGCTGGAGAAACCAGAAATAGTTGGAATTAATTACAGATCAGGTGCCTGTAAGGATAAACCTGTGGTCAAAATATGAAGCTTCTTTTATTTTATGCTAAGTAGAGTGAATGTCATTAAGTGGCAAAGGAAAGGTTTTTAGGTAGGGAAGAACCTGTTGTCTTGGATGGGATAGAGAGATCTCCCAACCAGTGGTACGGACAGTGGATTGAATGGGCAGGATACTACAGGCCATGAGAAGAATTAGAAGGCTATTAAAATAATAAAGGGGAGAGATGATGCATAAATACAGCGTTGATGGAAATGAAGCAAAGGGGAAAGATATAGTAGAAGGAATAGATAGAATTGATAGAACACATGCAAGATAGAGGGATTTCAGATGACTCTTAGGTGACTCCCTGGGCAGCAAGGATTTTTCAGTAATAAGGGAGGAACAGTTTGTAGAGAGGAAACACTGTAACTTGTTCCTTGGTAGGTTGAGTGTATGATGTCAGTGAGTTGTCCACGTGAGCATTTTGCAATGACTGAAATGCTAAAAAAAAATTGCATCCGGCCTTTAAGGGATTCTTTAATTTAGAGATACAGCTTTGGGAGAAACCTTAGTATATGTGGTAAGAGAAGTTTCTCCTGAGAGGCTAGAGGGTGAAGAGAGAGACAGAGAGAAGGATCTAAAATAAATGAGTTCTTCCTGCCTGTTTTATTATTATTATTACTATATAGATTACAGTAATGGGAACCTGTACATAAGATTAGAGGTATGTATTATTAAAGGGAAAATTAAAGGAAATGGTCATTTCTGAATCTCAATTTTGAACAAGTTTATCCTTTGATAAGTACATTGCAATTTCAATATGCACTATTGATTTAGGAAAAACGTGGAGTCTGGAGTAGATTCAAGTTACAATTTGAAGCCACAGATATTTGCTGAGTAATCATTATGTAACATTATCTGGGATAAACGCTGGAAATATAACAGTGATTCAGACAAAGCCATAGTCCAGAGGACCCCAGGTTTCATGAATGCTGATGTATGATCTTAGATTAGTTTTGTTCTTTGGAATTACAAGTTTTTCTTTCCTTTTTTTTTTTTTGGCTGCTCCTTGCGGCTTGAGGGATCTCAGTTCTCTGACCAGGGATTGAACTCCAGGCCACGGCAGTGAAAGCCCGGATTCCTAACCACTAGGCCACCGGGGAACTCCTGGAATTACAAGTTTTTCTAATTTTGAAGTTACAGTGTTAATTCATGATCATGCTATATAGATTCAGAAAGACTTTCTGGAAACAAGTGTGTCAGAAACAGATTATGAAGACCGATGTTTAAGGGCAGGCCCATAATGTGGTCATTGAATGAAGAAATTATAGGCTCACAGAATCTCTTAGTGGGAAGGTAACAGAGAGGTCTGGCCCAATGGATACTAAGAGAGAAATTTCGTTTATGTTCACATAGTAGGGCCTTAATATGTTTCTCCTCTTATTTGCAAAAAGCTATCTACTTACCCCAACAATGCTAAACTACTTGCCCTTTCCAACTTCTCAAGTCTTACCTTTGAAAATGCTGTTTCTTCCTCCTACCCCTCTGCCTAATTAGTACTCAGCACCTCCGAGGTAGGCCAGGCATCAAGTCTAGAAGGATATTTTGAACTCCCATCCCTTCTACCCCATCTTCCAATTTTTCAAGTCTAGGTGAATTGGCCCTTCTCTATGCTACTATAGTAGTCTTTGTATGCCTTTACAGTAAGAATGTGTGAATAACATTGCGTTGTATTATTTGTTTCCAGTGTTAGATTTTGAATAATTAGAGGGCAAAGAGAATTTTTTTCTTGATCTATATATGCCTAGAACTCAACCGTATTTTTTGGTTCAACCTGAATGCTTCACTTACTCAGCCAACATTTAGACACATGGCCAGTGTGAAGCATAAAATGACAAATCACTGCTACTAGATTCATTTATTCTTTATTGAAGGCTTACAAGGGACCAGGCACTGTACTAGGTGTAAACCAAAATCAAAACAACAACAAAAGGGTTTTTTTATGGTCCCTTATAGAACTTACATGCTTGCAGTCAGTTAAACAATATTTTTTTTTAAAAAAATTCACAGTGGTATTGAGGAACTAATTTAAAATTATTCCCTACCTCCCCAGACCAAAACAGTAGGGTGGCTCTTACTTCTTTTGGCAAAATTGGAGTTAGGGTAACTTAAGGGTTTCTTAAACTTAGCACTAATAACATTTTGAGCCAGATGATGCTTTCTTTTGGAGACTGTCCTATACCTTGTAGGATGTTTAGCATCCTGCTTGGCCTGTATCACTAGATGTCAATAGCATCCCCCTAGTTGCGAGAGGCAGAAATGTCTCCAGACACTGCCAAACCTCGGAGGGGAAAAAATTACCTCAAGTTGAGAACCACTGCCTTATGTCAACGTGAGGAGACTCCTCAAAAAGTCCATCTGGCAGAACCACATTGAGGTAGATTAATATTTACTTGCATATTAACCATTTTAATAGAAATCATACACATATAAACATACATATACTTGTTGTGTGTGTGCGTATGCACGTGTACACACACAAAGAGTATTTTTTCTCTCTTCTTGCAGAAAACTATTGGAGATATTTAGCGAAGAAGCAATAATCAGTCAACCTGCCAATGTGCTTTTATGAAGTAATGAAGCTTGGAAGTTGTGTGTGTGTGTGTGTGTGTGTGTGTGTGTGTGTGTATCTGTCTTATTGGCTCAGTTTAGCATATTCTGTATTGATTTTTATTGAAAGTGGGTTTTATTAATATATCAGGAAGGCCATTGCTTACAGACTAAGTATTAATATATCAGGAAGGCCATTGCTTACAGACTAAATCTACCAGTGTGACTTATTCAAATCCTTGTTCATGAGGAGATACACTATAAGAAAAATTAAATAGGGTGATGTGATAGTGACTTGTGGGGAGGATTTATATTAGATAGAGTAGTCAGGGAAAGGTTTGAAGAGGAGACTTTTAAGCTGAGATCTAAGGGATAAGAATGAATGAAAATAAAACATGGGGAAAAGTATTGTGCTAAGGATCTGAGGTAAGAAAAGCTTGGTAAATTAGAGGAAAAGAAGGGGCATTTTGTCCAAGCATGCTAATAAAGGGGGGGAGTGTTATAAAATGTCATCACCCAACAGTGTCCTATGCCAGTTGGCAGGGCTATTTGGCTTATTTCACATTGTTTAAAATTTTATGCAACATTGAAAAATTGCAGTTGCACATGAAAATCCAAATTTATAGCTTCTCTTGAAAAATTAGATGGTCTGATCACTTCACAGTCGTCCTCACACGTGGAAGCTGTCACTTGGAGCTGGATTGAGGCAGTCTACCTGCACCCTGGTTTGCTGGTACCCTCTACTCACATTGTATATGCTCAGGGCCTAAGGTCTGTGTTGCCCTATTAATTAACTACATGGCCCTGTAGGGATGCACTTCTCATTCTCTGAGTACCACGATCTGCTTTAAAAACCAAAAAGATTACTCAGCAAGCTCTGGAAAGATGGAGTATAGAGGCAAGAGTGGAAATGGAGAAGAGGCTTAAGAGGATGCTGCAGGCAGGGATTGATGGGAGCTTAGCCTGAGGTGGTGGGACCAGGGAGATGGAGAGAAGTGGTCTAGGTCTCTTTGTTGCACAGTTTCAGGTGCATCATTCATGCTGCTATGAATGACCAGCCCCTGGAGCACAGATCCCAAGTGTGGTGAGAGCTGGGGCCTCTGGGCTTGTGCAGTGTTAACAGTCCTGAAGGAAGGATTTGGAACATGCCTTGAAGGTAGAAATGAAGGTTCTTGCTGATGGATTTGCCCTATGTGGAAGCAACAGTTCTGGAAAGGAAAAAATATCATGAATTACCCAACTTTGATTTGGATTTTCTTTTTTTAGTTGCAGACGGAATTTGTTAGAATTAATTTATGTCAGTGTTAAAAGTATAAGGTGCACTATATAAAATAGCACAATAGACACTTCTGGCTTTGAGTGTACAGCAGTCATTATTTTCCATCTGGTTCTCTAAACGACTGTCGTATGAAAAGTGTCCTGGTAGCTTGAATGTATGGATTCATGTCTGCGAGGTATTTATAAACACACGATGTGAATTCTTGCCCTTTCTAGCATTTTAATGGTTTCACATTAAATGGTAGGTCATTATACTTTTCACTGAGACAGTGAAGGGTGATTAACTCCGTCTGGCTTCAACCAGTGTAATTTTAGAGGCTACAAATATTGTTACAAGTCAGGTTAGGGTTTAAAGGTGAAAGTATAGTGAAGCTTGACTGAATGACTTTTACAGCATTGAGTTAATGTACACAAACAAAGAAAGTCTTGTTTTCTTTCCATTATGAGTGCAGAAGAGAACAAATGACTTGCTTGTTATAGAGAGGAAAACGTGAAAATTAGGTTGGTCTACAATAAAATCCATGCTGTGTGAACCCATTTACTCAGTATTTCAAATTGAATGTTCGTTTTAAAGCCCTGTTTAACATTGCTGAGATTCAGAAACTTTAGATCCTGAATGCCTGCCCTTTGTTGAGATAAGACTATCCTAACAAATGGCATCAACAGATTTACTATCTTTTACATAAAGAAGGCAATTTACCACAATAAATACATTAGCACACTTTTAGAGGGGAAAATTGCTTTTTTCTCTCCACTGACTGTTTTTGATAGATCCAGCTCCCCCCAGATGCTTCCATTTCTTTCCATTTCTGTAAGTACTTTGGGTAATTTGATGTAGCCTTTTCCTAGTTAGAGTCAAATATTGGAGACTGGATTTCAGTTAAGGAATGGAGTGTGAGGTCATAAGTTTGTTTCTTGTGACCCAGGAATGGGATTAGAAGACTAAAGCTTCCTTTTAAAGCTGTGTTTAGTATCTACATTGATCTTAAAAGCAGATGAGAAATGAAGTTTGATGCTTAAGTAGACCAGTTTTGCTTAAATGACTAGATTTTTTTTTGAGGTTGCTCACGTGGAACTTAAGGTAAGTGCTGGAAACTATAATTTAATATTCGAGACATTAAAAATCCTTATATCTAATAAATTGGCCACTCTCTTCCCCTTTAATATCTAACACTCTTTTTTACTTACAGTTTTTGCTTTGGTTTGAATTTCTGTCAAAATATGACAGGATTTTGTGGGGAAACAAAAGAAACATTTTGACTTTAACAGATTTTAGATGTAAACTTTAAAGAATTTAGGGAACATTTTGTTTTTACAGAAGTGGAATAGCTTTAACTGTTTGTAGGCCCTGAAAAAAGAAACTCAGAGAACTGAACAATAATGGGCAAAGTAAATAGCTTTCATTTGGGCTAACTGATCCTTTAAAAAACATAGCAGCCTGATGTGACATCATTCAAGTTGTAAAGGTTGGGGTGAGATGAGTAGGTTTGGTCCCTGAGGTCACGGCGGAAATGCAAAGGTCAAGGCTTTGCACTTAGCCTTGTGTCAACAGCGTCATGCCCTAATAAGTCTCAGAACTGATTTGACTGGGTTCAACTACATATATAAGTATATTATGCTCTTTCCTCAACTTAAAGAAGCCAGGAAATGAAGGCTTTTAGGCCTTTATATTACTGCCTAAACTTGATGCACATTCAAAGAATTTACACCTATGAGGGGAAAAAAAAAGTCTTAAAGAACATTTTACTCAGGATTTGAGTATGCTTGGTTAAATTGATTTTTTTTCTTAGAAATGTTTAAAGTATGTGTATATTCTATACACATACCTGTGAATATCTTACTTCTTAAAATTAATCTTTGCATAGACACACACGTCATTATGGAACATGCCTAATTCAAGAACATAAATTAATTTCACTGTATTTTGCTTGAATTCATTCCTCCTGTGGTCAGAAAAGATTTCCTGATGACACTGATGATTTTAAATTTAGTTGGGTTCTATAATGGTGGAGATTAGTGGAGGAGAATTGAGAAAGTTCTAGCACAATATAATGAAACACTTAGATAAAATATTATCCAACTTTTCTGCCACTCCATGGCAAACTGGATATATGTACTCTCCTCTCCAACCCAATCTTGGTGTGTTCTTTGGTCCTCACTGCTGCTTCAGTTTTGGAAAAATAGGAGAATCTGATCTGTTTCAGAGCTTTCCTTGAACAAGGCTTTTTGTTGCCCTGTGAAACACTGGATGTACACAGAGATGCTTGAACTTCTTGGATGTCTTCTGGTCTGAGATCAATTTGTGATCACATTGTTTGTCGAGACCTTGATTGAGACGACATGAGTCTCTTGTGCCTGCCATCTTGACTTTAATACTTTAGGCAGAGTTGACACAGGGCACAATTCCAAGTGTATGTGTCTTCGATTTAAGTAGTGGCCCTGGAGTTATGCAGCTTTTCCTGGCAAGTCACTGTAAACCTTGATTCACACCGCTTTGAGAAGTAAGCAGATGTGTTACATCATATAAGCAGAAATCCAGGAGACAAAAGCTGCTCACAGATGTCATCAAGCACTGTGTTCTTTCTGCCTCTCCCCATGGTTCACTTCAGCCTAGGACTGCTTTCTTGTTGAGGCAAAATGGCTGCTGGTGGTAACTGTAGATCCTTGTTTTAATTTCAGCAATAGTGAGAGGAACTGCTCCTTCAGCCTCATGAAATAATCCTTCCCTTTAGTCTGATTGATCCATTTTCAGTTAAATACCACCTTTGGACCAATAAATGTACTAGGGAAATGACACGTGGAGGTTGGCTTAAGGTTCCCAGAGCCAGGATTGAAATCGCCTTCATCTGAGACATGTTGGCGATGGGTGGATACCTGAATGGCATCAGGGCCATTGGGAAGAAGTATGCTCACCATGTTCTTTGTTAAATAAATTTATTCTATCTTGTACCCATTAGTGGAAGCTACTCTGCCAGAGCAATCCATTATTGTGTTCCAATCTAGATAGTCTCCTCTGTAAGCCTACTGAACAGTCTTCATTTTTAATTTTAGCCATAATTTTTAATTTAGTCATCATTTTAATCTGCACAAACATGCTCTTTTTTTCTGATTATTCCTTTTTCATGGCATTCTTTTCTAGTTTTGTAGATGTAGTATCTTCCTGAATACTGCTGACTTTATTCAGAAATGAGTTTATTATTATTCTGTCCCCCCCCCAGTTTCTTGTGTGATGCTTGAGTTACCTTCATTTTCTTTGGGGTCAATTTTTAGCTTCTTAATTTTGGCTCTCGCATCTCATTCTGCAGCTTTTCTTGTATGTCTGGTAATCCTCC
Organism: Balaenoptera acutorostrata; assembly: GCF_949987535.1. Lineage (NCBI taxonomy): Eukaryota > Metazoa > Chordata > Mammalia > Artiodactyla > Balaenopteridae > Balaenoptera > Balaenoptera acutorostrata. The sequence continues at coordinate 119,300,827 of NC_080067.1, forward strand.
CTATAGAAAAAAGGGCCATATAGTTAATAAAAGTCTCCTGAGTTGTAACTAATTCTTACTTGGAAATCTCACTAGGTGTTCTGTGTGAGGTAAACAGAAGTGAGACTTTGCTGTAGGGGGATCAGCTAGGAAGCCAGCTGTCAGACTATAGGATCACTCAAATGAAAGAGTGAGGATTATGCCAGATCTCACCTGGCAGGTTGTTCAGTTTCACTGGGAAAGGGTCAGCTATTTTTGCTGGAGGTAAATACCAGCTGCCTGATTTTGCCTGCACTTGGGAAGGAGGGGGTGACAAGTGAGAGAGCTGCCCTTATGCAGACCTTTAATTTAATTCCTATAGCTTTTAGTTCCTTTTCACACCCATCTTCCACAGTACCTGCTGGATGGGTTTTGATTTCCGAAGGCTGCTTCTGTAGACTTCTGCATTTTCCAGAGCCTCCTCACAGCAAATTCTAAGCTACACTCTCTATTTAATTCCTAACACCTTCTCAGTCTTTCTCTTTCCATCAGAAACACATTAATATCTCTTGTTCATTGGCGATACCCATCTCTCTACCCCATCTCAGAACTTTTGTGTTAGTAGCTCTGGAAAGAGTGGAGGCCGTTTTAATCTGCCATCTTAAACAGTTACTACTACTTTGCATAACGTAATGCATAATTAGATTTTTAAATGTAGGTTATTACTTATAATAATAACTCGGTTGGAATATAGTATTAATATTTCCACAGTGATTTATTAGACACCTAAACGGAACAAGCACACACTGATTCCTATTACAAAGGCAATTCATAGTGTATTTATTTTAACTCTGTGTGCAACAGTTTATATGTACCATTTTATTTTATCAAGCTTGTTTAATCAGAGAGATTAATTTATAAAAAGCTAAATCCAGGATTAATTTCTCTTGCTGCTCCTTCATCCATTCAGCAAATATTTATGGAACTTCCATGAAGTGCTAGTTACGTGAATGACCTTATATATAATTTCTTTAGTTTTATGTAAACAATTTTGTTTTAATAAAGTCTAACTAAGCGACCAGAACTGACAGTGGGGTTTGAAGAAGAATGTAAATACTTCCGCATTCTAGGGTGAACTAAATGTAAGTTTGCAAGGGGATGGGAGATGTTTAACTTTTTGTTTATGGTTTCTCCTGTACCAGATACAGCACGTGCAAATAATAATCATTCATAAGTTATATTGAAAGCGTGAATGCAATCCCATTGCTTTGTTATTGGTTACATATTAGTGATATTGCAACTGATTCATTTTCACTTTTGCTTATAATTAGCTGAAAGAGAATACTAACTTATTCACCAGAAAACTGACTCAGATTCATTTGCGTGTGGTGTGGTAAACTTTTGGTAGGTTCTATTGTTCTCTTGTTTAAAAGCTGGAGGAAATACACCATATATAAAATTCTGAAATATTACCTGAAAAATGGTTTATTCACAGATTCATATGTATTCAACATGAGCAAAATGGCATACTGCCAATCAACAATGATTGAAAGAGTACTAAAGGAAGAAAAAACTAGTGTTTTTTTATGAAACTATTGTTAGTTTAAAAGGAAAAATCCAGTGTTGGCAGGCAATTTCCCCTTTCTTTCTTTTTTTTTTCCCTTCAGTGACTATTGCTATCATTAAACACCGATGAGATATAAAAATGTTTAACCAAAAGGCAAATACTTTGTTTTTATACCCATTATGCATTAACTTTTATTTTGGCTTCTTATAATAGTCTTAGGCTTCTACTAAATTATTTATTACATCCAATTATATATAAGCAATCAGAAAGAGCAGTAACTTTTTTTTGAAGATATATAGATTTGTTTTTAGTAAATTAGTGAATAATCAACAGTGACAATTAATTTATACAACAGAAGGTGAACCGAGGCAGCTGTTTTCTGTTTCCATATCTCCTGAGGCAGCTAAAATTCAGTGTTATATCCTAAAAAAGAGGAGGGTTTTTTTCCCCAAGAGAAAGCTGTTTTTCTCTGTTAAAAATACATAATATCTTATTTTTGAAGCTCTTATCTCAGCATCATTTTTCTTTGTATATAATAAACAGTAGACATTACATTCCTTATAACTCAAGGTATGTGGTATATGATATTTCCATACCAATGCCTTTCCTAAGGACCATTGACTGTTATCCAACTATTATACATTTCCATCATTTTCTTTGCAAAATAATAGCTTGACAATTTTGATGACATGTAATGACCAACTTTAAAACTTTAAAAAGAAATAGACAAGAAGAATAAACCTTGTGACAATCACAAAACAAAGAATTTTAGGGTTGTGAATTAATTCAGTGACAGATAAAATGTACCAAGGGACATAGTTTAAAATGGGTGATTTAAAATCTAATTTGGGTAAATTTTTTTTTTTTCTTCCTGAAATATGTCTATGATTATCTTGAACCCAGTTATGTTTCAGGCTTCCAGCAGGTGGAGATAAAAGGTTTCTAGGAATGATGCTAGTAATCTGGTGTATCCAATAAGGAAAATGTTAGACCACAAAAATGCGAGACTGGAGAATTATGTTGTGGAAAAGTCAGAGCAGGCATCATTCTTTTTCTGTCTTCACAGCTCTTTTGCTTTCAGTTTTAGCTAATTGAAACGAATGTTCCCCCAAACTGGACCAGATAGAAGAGTCTGCCAGTCTTGTGAGATGAACACATTTTCCTTCATAAAAAGTTGCCTTTTAGTTCTTAGCTCTTTTTAATTGACATGAAAACTCTGACAAAAAGTGAACTTAGAAACAAATCACAAATGTATGAGAAAAATACATGGGCAGCAAGATTTCAAATTTCACTCTCAAGAAGAAATAGCATTTGGACAGTCAGTTGTTCACATCATCACAACTCTTCCCCAGATTTATTTCAGTAACTTTGATGCTGAAGAAGACATTGGAATATCTATTTACTCGCCAAATATTATTAAAAGTACATGCAGGGTGTATAGAAAACAAGTGTGAATTCACTGTTATCTTATTCATCAATTATTTATCTTTGGATACAGTTCTGGGTATTTAGTGACTTAAAATATATAATGTCTTTATAGCATGACTCTTGACTCAAGGATGTTTTAACAAGATCCCACCTACTTGTCAGAAAACAAACATCTACCCAAAGGGAGGCTTGTTGGTCTACCTCAGAGGTCACAGGCTTTATCACCAGGTTATTATCTTTTCTTCATTTTTATGACCTATATTTTATTGCCAATATAATTCTGTGAGGAGTAAGAGTTACCCTTCCCTAATCTGTTGTGTATGTTGTTTTTATTTATTTTATTGGGGTTTTATAAAGATAGGGTGCAGTTGCTCATTTTTGTGGTATAGATAGCTCTGAGGAAATCACTCTATCTATATCTATTTATCTATCTATTTATCTATCTATCTATCCATCCTATCTATCTCTATGTATGTAAACTATTTCTGATTTTCTGCCCTTTTTCTTTCCATCTCCTCATCCTGTGTTTGTGGCAAAAAAAGAGAAAAGAAAGCAGCTTTTTTCCTCCCAAACACTCAGAGTACTTTGTCATGTTTAGGGGGAAGAGGTTAACATTTAGAAACACTGCTGTGTTTTATTGCCAGTAAATGTTTTTACTCACTAGTGAAAAGTTTGTAAATAGGCACTGTTTAAGAAAACAAAGAGATAGTAAGTACTCAGACTTTTCCCTTCAAATTCTCTATACCTAGGAAAATGCATTGGTGATCTCAGCCCTTCTGAACAATAGTTGGGATCACAAAACCACTACTCATCATTCAGCCTGCCTGGCATAATTAGAGGCTTTGACTCAAAGGAGACTAAGGGGTGTTTAGAAAAGAGGGAAAAGCCCCCCCCCATCCCCCATTATTCAGAAGTAAGACTGCACATAACCCAAAAGGCCAGGGTTGCAGCTGAACAAGTAGCTGCCTTCTATACCTGTTCTTCAGATGAAATGTTTTCTCTGATGTGCTATTTGGAGGACAGTCCATTAAAAGCCTAAAAGAACAGTAGAGTTTGTGCACCAGATGGATGGTTGGGAAACATTTTCTGTTAGTTCAGTAAAGGCAAGTCGTGCTGAACCATCACTGTTGCCTGAATTTGATCAGCTTGGGACACGTGAATAGCTGTCACTGAAGACTTCCGCCTGGGTGAATAGTGTATATTACAAAGAGATCTGAGAGGCAGGATTTGGCCAGCATGGTTGACTGGTTAGCACCCACGACTCAGAAGGACTGGGTTTTATTCTTTCTTTCCTCACTGAATGCTACCGTGGAAGTATAACCTATGCTGATAGTAACTGCTGGCCACTCAAGCATGTTTAAGTATACATTAACTCTTTCATTCCACTGTGGTAACAGAGGACTGCTCTAGGGCACCAAATGGTAAGGTGGTGGCTTGAAATGCTCATTCTAGAGTCCTTTTCTCTGAGACAGCCAACCATTCCCTTTCGGCTGAAAGCAACGGCATCATCTGGGTTCTTGTTTTCTTGGACCTTTCTATGAACTCTGTCTCTGATTAACTTCTTCAGGCTCCTGGCTTTGGAGAAGATGGCATGCCATAAGCTTTGTTCTTTTCTTTCAACAACTCTTTTGCTAATGTCTTTTACCTGATTATTAACTTCATGTTACCCATTCAAGGTTTAGTCCTGGACTTTCTGCTGCCCCTCCTTTATTTCACTGTCGAGGTTTTCACCATTCATATAACTTGAACCGTAACTCTGTAGAGCTGATATTTGAATAGGTAGAATTTCCACAAATGCTTGGCAGTGCGGATTTCCCAGGCTTTGTGTGAAATCCCACCTTTGTTGCTGTCTGCAAATCTTCTTTTGAATACTCCATATAAATATTAATTTATAATAATAATAACAAAGCAAGACAAACAAAAAACCCTTCAATATATCTAAAATGGTTGTCCTGGACATTTGGCAATTTGGATTGTTATAACTGGGCAAATACTGGCATCTAGTGAGTGAAGGCCAAGGATGTTACTCAACATCCTATAATACACAGGACAGCCCTTCACAACAAACAATGATCCCATTCAAAATGTCCATTTGAGACAAGTTGCGAACCCCCGGTATAAGACAAAATTATTTTACTTCCCCATTCAGTTTTTACACCTTTAAAACATTGCCTTCTATGCAATACTACCACTTCCTTTCACTTTTCTGGACCAAAATTGGTGTAGTTACCTGCATAGTCTAATCTGCTAGCCAGCTGATATGAATGACCCGTTTTTCCTCATCCTCACTCAACTAAGAACAAGGTCTAACGGGAAAACTAATTCTGGGGCGGAGAATAAAGAAAGACGCCCTCACTGTGCTCACTCAACAAGGGTCTCTGAGAGCTAAACGTGAGTAGGAAGACACAGGACAGTCCTGGACAGACAAAGGGAAATACTATATGATACCACTTGTATGTGGAATCTAAAAAAGCCCAACCCTAGAAACAGAGAATAGAATGGTGGTTACCAGGGGCTAAGGGTGGGGAATCAGGGAGATGTTATTTAAGGGAACAAACTTGGAATTAGTAGACAAATACTTCCGGAGTTCAATGTACAGCATAGTGATTATAGTGATTGCTAAAAGATCTAGATCTAGATCTAGATCTTAACCGTTCTCACCTCAAAAAAGTAATTATGTGACATGATAAAGGTGTTAGCTAATGCTGTAATGGTAATCATATTGCAATATATGAGTCAATCAAATCAACACGTTGTACACCTTAAACTTACACTATGTTGTATGTCAATTATATCTCAATTAAAAAAAAAACAAAACAAATGGTGTTTCTGGAAGGCACCAAAAGACTTTTATACCTTTCATACTTCATTTACAGTTAATCTTTTCCCAGTATAATTATTACTGATCTTTTGTCTGTATACCTCTCACATCATTCATTGTGAACCTGATGTTTATTGAAACAGCCTCCTGACTTGCTTCCCTCCCTCTGACCTCCTTTTTCTTTGTCTACCTTCTGAACATCTCAGCAGTGGTTTGGGGAAGCTGAGCTTAGCAGTAACCTCTGATTTTCCTAATCTCATGTATCAGCAATGAATAATGGTAAATAGCACAGGTTCTGGAGTCAACTCACATCCCTGATATCTCCCAGCCTCAGTTCCCCTTTCTGTAAAATGGATCTGTAAAATCATCACTGGCATTATTACCCCAGTACATTCATAAATTTATTGGAAGAATAAAGTGAAATATTAACACAGTGTTTGGTACAAAGCTTTGATAATTTATTTCTATATTACTCTCGTTGTTATTAACATTTTCACTGTTATACATTGATAGCATGCATGAGTAGCATGGGTTCTCCTAACTATATGTTTGTCTATGTGTTTCACCTTATTTAAGTTTGTCACCCAGATTACAAGTTGCTTTGAGCCAATTGCCCTTAAAATGTTCTTCTTTAAAACTTGCCTTTCTGCTTTCAATAGACTTCTCAGTGTCACTGCACCAATATCCCTACCCCAACTTCCTTCCATATTAACCCAAGATAGTATCTGTTTCTCAATTATTTAAATACTCAAATATTAATATTTACAGTTGAGATTGGTCACATGTCTTTACCCCTTTCTTTTTCCTCATACGTATGTTCCTTCACATTAAAGATTTGTGTTTTTTGTTGCTTAACTTTTGTAAATTTCCTATATTATTTTTTACAATGCCAAGTATGACTCACTCACAGGAGCGACTACATTATGAGTTCTGATAGACTATTTTACCTTTTTATTAAGCTGAGTTTGTGGATTTGAATCTTGTGGCAATTTGAATTAAACTGCTTTTTTGATTAGCATTAGTATCAAATGTCCTGACCTGTGGGATTGAGAAATGGATTCTGTAAATGTCTGCCAGGGTTCTTTGTGTTTGCCTTTGAGCAACTAAGGGGGAAAGATAGTGTAAGTGGTAATTTAATTCAAAATCATTTCTTTGTTCCCTTTAGGAAATTGGCTTGTGCATGTGTGTATGGGGGGATAAGGTGGAAAGAAAGGGGGTCGTAAAGTTGCTCTTTAGTTGCTACCTTTTAATTTCACATTTCCATTTATCAGTTATTTAGTTTTGATAACTGTGTTTAGCATATTGAAACCTTTCGAAGTGACCACACTGTTTTTCTTGTCTAAAAATATAAAAGCCACAAAAAGACTGCTGTTGAATATCACACTTGGAATTTGTGATAGAAATGCTCAACTCTTACATAAACATTTTCAAGTCAGCATCTTTGATATTTCCGTAATTTTCAGGTGTGACTTTTTTAAAGAAAAAAACCCTCAATTTTTTAATCTAGTTACTATCATTTCAATGTATAAGAGTGTGTTTGTTTATAAATGTTTATAATGATACAAAAATGCTCAGTATTGACAGCTTTAGGGAGCAGGGGGAAAGGAGTTATTATTTAATGAGTATAGAGTTTCAGTTTTGCAAGGTGAAAAAGTTCTGGAGATCTGTTTCAGAAAAATGTGAATATACTCAACACTACTGCAGTGTACCCTTAGAAATGTTTAAGAGGGTAAATTTTATGATATGTGTTTTCACCACAATTAAAAGAGAAAAGCTCAGTGTTTAATCAGGCATAAATGCCTTTATTGCAATGCCATGGCTTAGTGAGCGTTGTATAGTAGACGTGGGGCATCTCTTTCTTGTTTAAAGAGGTTGTCACTTAAGAGGGAGAGGGTAATAGGACCTACCTCATGACTGTTGAGAGATTTAAATGAGGTAACTTGTGTGAGGTGCTTAACATAGTCTCTAACTCCAAATATGAAACCACTGCTGCTACGTGGAGTACAATAAAATGAACTACAATATACTATAATTTCTTTAATTATATAGAATGGCATAATGGTTAAGTGCACAAACTCAGTGCCTAATTACAAGGTCTGTGAGCTTGGGAAATTTGAATTCCTTAAACTTTTGTTGCTCATGAGCTTTCTCATTTCTTTAGTGGATAAAACAATAATATCTATTTCATATGGTTGATGAAAGGATTAAATAGGCTAATACATGTAACTCATATGCTATGTTTTATATGTGTCATTACTGTCTTACTTTGATGATTTAGAAGATAATGATAGTTTGGATGTTAGTAGTGGTTTAGAGTTTTAAAGTAATATATATTTTAAACTCACTAATTGCTCTCAATTATTATTTCTTTTTATTTAATATTATCTCTCTTGATGGATCATTTTAAAGCTATATCTACCAGGGGTGTAATCTTTACACATTCCCATGGATTGAAGTGTTTTGGGGTGGTTTATAGAATTGCATATAACTAGGCAGCAGGGAAAAAAGACCTAAGAAGCTAAGTTCTGTCCAAGGAGCAAAGTTTTTACTGCATCTCTTTCAGCCATTTCCCGATGATGTGAAAACTAGTAGTTACTGTTACAGTGTTTTGTTTGTTTTAAGTGAATACCAGGCTGCAGAGAAACAGAGATTATTATACATGCAAGAGCTGTGGTGAAGATACTCAAGAAGATATGTAAGTTTTTGATAGAAGGAATGTTCCTCTATTGGAAAAGTGCTTTATTAGTTATCTGTATATGTTTATATTTTTCGATCCTTTTAGAGATTTTTGTGTAGCTTCAAAAAAGTAGTTGGTGCCTGCTGAAGTTTTCACATCACATGGCATTTTAACATTGTGCCAAGCACAGATGAAAATATGTAAGTTCTTTGTGCCCATGTTTTTGGGGGGGTGTGGCGGGGCAGGAGGTGGTGATTATAATCTTCACCTTTTGTCCAGACATCTTACATCCTGCCCAATCTTAGGTAATAGGTCACTTTCTTATAATTACAATTTTGGGCTAATATACCTCTTTGAACATGTTGAATTCTTACTTAATGTATTGATTTTTAAACATAATTGTAACGTGAATTTAATTTGGTATATGTGTTTGGAACATGTGCTACTCCTTGGCAAATGCTTCCTTAAATTATATGCTTGCGCCTGTATTAAAGTGTAGGAAATTATTGTTTTACTTGTAACATGCTCAAGGTGTATTTTAATAAATATAAAGGAATACCCTGAGGCAGGGGAACAGTGAGATCAAAAGCTTACTCTATCTTAGAAGCTAGTTTTATTAAGGTTGATTATTAATTTAAGGATTTATTTTTGGTGGGTAAAATGGTTGGGAAGGGTATGAGCCTAAGTAGATCAGCACGTGTTCATTTTCTTTCATTTTGCCTATATCCTGTCTTATCCCTCTTCCCCCTCCCACCTTTTTGTTTATTATGCCAATGAGCTTTCATAGCACTTTTAAAACAGCAGAGGCCCAGGGTACTGGAGCTGGGGAGACAGATTTCAGTCAAAGAACATGTGTTGTTTTAACTCTGGTTAGTAAAGTGAGTTGAAAGCCATGTAAGTAAAAGGACATCAACAAAAGAGTCATCAATTTATAGGATCTTACTCCTCCCCCAAATCTCTATGATGCTTAGTATAAGTGTGAGAGGAGATCTTACTTGGTGACGCTTTATCAGAATGTGATCTACATTGCTGAGGAGACAGAAATCTTTTAACAGTTGCCTTTAAGGAACTGTAAATTTCAACAATTATTCAGCCCACTGCTTTCAGCACCTTTTGTTCGCTTATTAGTGTGTAGAACAGCAGGGTTGAAACGGGAGGAAGAGCCTGTGCATTTTAATTAGCTCCAAAGACAGCGTGAGATAAAAGCCAGGATTTTTGCCTCATTTTCATTTCGCATGGGCTGATTAAGGATGCTATTGTAGGCGGAGCTGGTTTGACCTAATCTCGGTGACCACCCATTTATGGAAGGGGAATGGCAAAAACTTGCTCCAGTTTTCTGAATGGGATTAGGAAACACTAATTAGCAAACCCTGAAAGCCATGAGGCATGGATAGGAACACAGCACCCATCCTTAAGGAACAAATGCAGTCTGGGGAAACATTCACCAATTGAACAAATTAATGCTTGCATATATCAGGCACTTGGTGATGTGTTTTCCGTTTTTAATTACTTAACCATGAATAAGAGCCTGATGTTCCTCAAGCTGTACTTGTTGATTAAATAAATACTTCTGGCCTGAAGAGAGATGTCAGAACTTGAAGGGTACTAATGCTGATAAAGAGGTCTGTAAATAGTTGGAGAATAGATTTGAGCTGAATTTGACCTCTGCTGGAAGGGAGGTGGCTGGGAAAACAATCTGCAGAATTTTAAAGTTAACTTTTTCAGCTTAAGCACAGTCAGACTTTAATTGCTGAAGGGGAAAAACAGTCTATTTGGGAATCATCAGCTCTTTCCTTCTCTCTTACCTATTTTATTTTATTTTTTTTTTAATGAGGATCTTGAATCAGATGCGTATGTTTGATTGATTGATTGATTGATTGATTGATTTTGGCTGTGTTGGGTCTTCGTTTCTGTGCGAGGGCTTTCTCCAGTTGTGGCAAGCGGGGGCCACTCTTCATCGCGATGCGCGGGCCTCTCTCGTTGCGGAGCACAGGCTCCAGACGCGCAGGCTCAGCAGTTGTGGCTCACGGGCCCAGCCGCTCTGCGGCATGTGGGATCTTCCCAGGCCAGGGCTCGAACCCGTGTCCCCTGCATTAGCAGATTCTCAACCACTGCGCCACCAGGAAAGCCCCTCTCTTACCTATTTTTAATCACACAGAATATTATGGGAAGAGCACAGGCTTTGGAATCAGCCTTTGCGACTTACTGATATAGAATATTAGGGAAGGTACTTCACATCTTTGAGTTTCAGTTTCTCTACCTTCCAAATGAGGATAATATTATCTATTTTATAAAATTGTTGTTAGGCATGACATAATATGTGTAATGTCATAGGTAGCAGCTGGTTTCAATAAGGACTCCTTAAGGGGCTGTTGCCATTACTAATTATTACTATCATTATGATTTCTCAGCATTTCAAACAAATATAAGGTAGCATATATGGAAGAAGTGAAAACTGAAGATACTTTGTCTAGAACCTTTGATCCAGAAGAGACAGGACTAGGCTTATTTGGCTGAAATGAGATTGGAAGTTTCATTTGGATTTCACTTACCCATTCCTTCACCCCTACTTTGGTTGATTGAATTGGCCACAAATGGAAGCATATATTTTTATTGGTTTTACATCTGTAATATATAGGTTTTTATAAGTAGATATGCATATCTAAAATCAAAATATCGGATATAGTCAGTGTAATTGATAATTTTTGAAATCTGTAGAACTAGATTGAGACTCCTGTATAGGAAAGAGCAATAAAAATAACTTAAGATTACGGAAATACAGATGTGGGATTTGTATACTTGCAAATTATATTCAATATATTGATAATGTTTAAAATTAATTGACAAGACAATTCTGTCCTCAGTTTAGATGACACTATTATAATTATTTTTCTTAATTTATATACATTAGAACAGCTTACTATATGGATATTAAAAAGTTATTTAACTTAAGTACTTTCTTAGCCTAGAGGGACTGATTACATTTTCAGTAAGGTCCTAAGTGAACATAATCACTAGTTTGAGCAGTATTGAATATGTTAATAAGTAGGACTTAAGCCTCCAATGTGTGATGCTAATTTTGTGGTATATATTTCTAAATGTATCAGGAAGATTTTTATTTTCTCATGGTTCATTTCTTTTATGCTTTCCTCTATTTCTCTTCATTGTATCTTAGGATTTTTTAAAAACTAGTAATTGGCCGCTTGAGTTGAGATCCTCTGCTAGATGCTCTGGTTTGAATAAGAAAAAATAAAAATTTCTGTTCCTTTCTTCAAGGAACTTACATTGTAGTTTGAGTGAAAAAATATATAGTTGAATAATATATGCAATTTTTAATTCCAGACGACAAGGAAAAATGATTCAAAACTTTGTAGGGAGAAATGATTTCATGCTGGAGTAGGTACTTTAAATTAGTGAGGAGTGAAGAGGAGGGCAGTGGGAAAGAAAAGGGGAATTTTAGGAAGACGGAAGTATGTGAATAAAGAGCAAAGCATGTTTGCATGCCAGTGAGTAATCTGACTTTTCTAGATTGGAAGGCCGTCGTGGGAATTGGGGTTTAAAAATGTAGATTGAGTTCAGGTTGGGGAAGATTTTAACTGACAGGGCTAAGTGCTGTGGAATTTATCCTATAGACAATTGAGAACATTCAGCTTAAATAGCCATAGTCACTTTAGAAGAGGAAAGGGGTAGTTTTATACCACTTTCTTTGTCTTAAAGTTCTGGTTGAATCCCCTTTTCAAATTGCATGAAGAAATTTAAGGGAAAAAAGGGAATTTGGTGTTAGGCAAAGTTCAGATTTTCACTGTTAAACTGTAATAGGGCTATTAGATTTGCTGTAGTTCACCATATGTACAAGCCAACCACATATTGTGGTCTTAAAGAAAATTTTAGAGAAAACTTATGTGTTCTTGTTCTCTTTGGCAAAGGATTACCCTGTGCACTTTGATTTCTGGCTCACTTTTATTTCTCTTCCAATGCAAAAATAGATTGTTTCTTGGTCATATTAAGTGAAGAAAGGCTTCTGAAACTTATAGCTGTATGTAAAGAAAAATATGTAAATTCAGTTAGTTGATGAAAATATAGAGTCTCTACAGGATTTGCGTAGAACTAAAATTGGGCAAATGCTGATATGAGGAGGAGAGACAAAATACCCAAGAGTTTGGTTACAATTGGTGAGGGATTTGGAGGCAACGTGAAGGTAAAGATCATGCTGTCATGTGCCTTAAATGGGAAGCTATGTCAAGGAAAAGTAGGCTGCATGTAAATCCAGGTAGACAGAAGACTGGAATCTTGAGGCATCTGACAGTCAGGATTATGTCTCCAGGTTCCTAATCATCTAGGCACAAGGGACTCTCAGGCAGAGTGGAAGCAGCCCGAGGTCACACTCCAGACTGATGTGGGCACTAATTCTAATGCATGATTGAGTGGTTCTTTCCCCTCTTTCTCTTCTGTCTTCAGGGGAGTCTTTATGTCTCCACTTTGGGGTTCAGGGCAACACTGAGTTCAGGCTGCATACTATAGGATGGAGGTCTATTATTTTACTGCCACTGTTATTTCTCAGTACTCTGTCTTAACCCTTAGCTCTTGATTTTGAGACCCTCCACCTTGCTGGAGCAGTTTCTAATGTGTGTATTACAGTGAGCCTGCTTTTCTGTTTAGGACTTAATTCACATTATACCCTAGTATGAAGAATTAATTCTGATTACACTTGAAATTAAAAAACCACATAAACAATAAAATAAAACAAAAAGAACAAAATTAGGCTCACCTGTATATTTTTATGTAATTTAGTTTAAATATTTGGTGAGCAAAGGTCTTTATGCTGCCTTCAAGCAGGTAGAGTTTTCAGGATCAAAGCTGAATGTTAGGGAGTAATGGTCTGAAGTGTCACATGATTATAGAAAACATAATTATGTTCACCATTTAAGTGCTGGGACTTTCCGTTCCCTTTTATGTTTATTGCTGAACACCCTGGGCCATGGAAGAGGTTGACAAATTAATTTCAGTTTCGTATGATTGCACACTCAACAATTCTGTTTTTCCTTGAGCCCCATTTTGCTGGCTAGAAATAGATGATCTCAAAGCTTTAGCTTTCAAAAGAAACACTTATTGCAGGCCTACTTTTGTGTCAGACTGTACTAAGTCTTTCTCACACTATATTTCATTGAGTCCTCTCAATAGTTACTATTTTTTTTTTTATTTGTCAGGAAACTAAGGATAAGAGAGGTTAAGAAATGGGTGGCCCAAGTTTACACAACTAGTTAAAGGGCAGAGTTGGGATTCCAAAGTCCAGGCCTCATTCTCTTTATCCACTGTGCCTCAACAGTCTCCCTAAAGCAGACAGGAAGGCATGCTGGGTTTTTTTTTGGCCTTGCCACGAGGCTTGCGGGACCTCAGTTCCCCGAACAGGGATGGAGCCTGTGCCCCCTGCAGTGGAAGCCGGGAGTCCCAACCACTGGACCGCCAGGGAATTCCCAGGCATGCTGGTTTTATCTTTATGAAACCACAAATAAAATTGTTACAAAAGTTTTTATTTAACCTGATCAAATTCCCCTTGTACTTAGGCAAAGTTGTGAAAATAGGAGATAATCTTTCAAATGCTTATTTATGTGATACATTCAGATGAAACCAAAAAGGTTCATTTAACTGTCTTTTACAATCAGAGCTAGCCTGGAAGAGATTTATTTTAAATGTAATTTACTGCAATATCTTTAGTAAGGGTGAGCAGAGCCTAAAAGACATGTCCTAGACAACTCACGTTTTAGAAGCAGTATCAGCTTCCTTGATTCTCAGATCAGCTCTTTTCTCTGCAGGGCCCCATATCCTCGTTTCATTCCCAAGATAATGAAAATTTATATTGGAAGGGCCCCCTATTCACCAGGAAAATGACTAATCAAATTGAACTTTCTGGTCCTGATTTAATTTGGTGGCATTAGTAGAGATGGTCTGAGGCTCTTGGGACAGAATTATTGAACACTAATATAAACTTGACAAAATATAATCTAATATAAAATTTACCTTGAGCAACAAAAAAATTAAATTATTGTATTTGTATGTGTATATAGGGACTTTGTATTTGGGGTACAGTATTTGTTTCTCTTAGGTTATAGATAAATTCTCAAATGATGTATCTTAAAAAAAATAGAAGTAGACATTGTTAGTTTATATTCGGTAAGAAATAAGAAAGAAAATCAGCAGTAATGGGGCTTTGGTAGGAAAACCATTAGATGTGATCTCTTCACCTGTTAAACCCAGCTGTCCCTTCTGGGATTTGGCTTTGTTTTCTGAGAACCATTTCTCTGAAAATCTAACGAGGAAGCTCTAAACTGCTGGTGACAAGAGTAGCCTATTTTACAAGCCATGCGGTAACCAGGATCAAGTATCAGAGTACGGATTCAAGCCTCTTTCTGTTTTTCATATATTGAGTTTGGTGGCATTTTGTAAAACAATCTATCCTTCGTCCATTGCCAAGCTGACTCATCGACTGGTCTGTTGATACCATCTGTCTAAAGAATCCACAGCCGCTACCATGACTTTCGGTTCAGCTTTCAGTAGAAACACATTGCATCAAGCAAGAAAAAAATGCTCTTTAAATTTCGTAAGTCTGAAGTTGTGAATCACATTGGAATTTCCCTTTCTTTGGATTTTTCAGTCTTTCTTGTTTTTCGTTGTTCAAGCGCATTTATTTAATGTTGTATTGCAATAGAGTTGAGCACTGTGGATTTTAATGATACATTAATAGAAATTGATACATTGGCTAATGATGTGAATATGACATAGGATGCATATGTTTGAAAATAAATAATTTACATATAACTTGTTTTTAAAAAAAAATTCTCTAAATGAGTCCATGTTTCTTAGAAATTAAAACAGCAGGGGTACATTGTTTTAAGAAAAATGCTTTTGACTTGGTGAATACTTATGGTTTCATTTAGGTAGCTCATTTATTCAGTCTTATAAGTTTTAGACTTAAGTAGTACAAAGCTGATTATATATTTTATGAGAAAAATATAATAGACACTAAACACTTTTTGAAAATGAATTTTTTTAAAGAAACTGAATTTAAGCGGACTTCCTCTCCACCTCAGACATTATTATTTAGACTAAACACTTCAGAAGAATTCAGAGAACACTTTAGATGATAAATACCTGGTATTTATGTTAACATCTTCTGAGTGAATCAAATTTTTAAACTAGTACTACCTCCTCAGTTTCCACTGAAAAATATGAAAAGTATGCCAGAACTTGTTCACTTGCCTTTACTATACTTTATATGTATGCTTGTTTTGGAGGATGGAGGGAACAAAAGTTGCCCACTGAACTGAGGAGGCATCTTGAGACCGAAAACCAAGGCAGGCAGCTCCGTATAATCAGTGGGTCAGTTTATTATAGGGTAACTTACTCACAGGGGGCCATTGGGACAATTTTATAGTTAACCTAGGGTATGGGGGTAGGTGGCTTGGAAACAGGACGTGCTTTCCTAAGTTAAGATTTATGAATGGGTAACTAGCCTCGTGGGCACTGGGAATAAATCAAGGAAGGTTTTCATCATTGTTTAGGGACTAACAGAGCATAGAAGCTACCTGGTCCTAATGATTATTAAACAATATCTATTACCTACAAAGCCCTTGACAACAGAGAAGTGATTCACTGCACAGTACAGTCCTGGGTAGAGTCAGCAGAAGGACAGTAGAAACTGTAAGGGCCCAAGATGGCATCAGTAATACTAACATCTGTACAGCTTGGAAGTGTGTGAAACCCCGAGGTGATTGCAAATAAATGTAAGATGTTGGCTTTCACCTTAAGCTGTTAATAATTTAGTTAGCGAAAAAGACATACACATGTAATAAGTTAAATAATAATAGAAGATTTGAATGTTGTTATAGATAACAAGATGATGTATCATAGTATTTTTCTTTAAAATAAAGAGGGCACGGATTGTACTGGTTTGGAAGCTTCATGGAAGAAAAGAAGATGAATAGAAACTTGAAGCCATTGGAGAGGTGGAGAGGTGATAGTGTAAAATTCCTAACGGGGTCTCCACAGTGACACAGTCGAGGGGAGGAAAAGCTTGATTTAATACAGGGAAATCAGTGCATTAGGACGATCGGGTTGCAAGCAGAAGAATCCCATTCAATAACAAAAGGAAAATTCATCAACTCATATGCTCAAGGCATCGAAAACGCATTGGTGGAATCAGACTAAAGTGGCCAAAGGAACAAATAACCAAATGGCACCAGCGTGTTTTCGTTGTCTCTCCTCTGCTTCCTCTTGTGTGGCTGTTTCATTTTTCTACTTTACAGACGAATCTTTTCCATTGCAAGAGCAAACATGGTGTTTGGCAGCTCACAGTCTAATCGCTTTCCCCTGCCAACCCTAGGTAGGAAAATCCCAGGGAAGGGTTCCAGCTGTCCCGGCATTAGTCATAGTTACGTTCCTGGACCAGGAACTGGTGTCACCAGCCTGGGGCCAGTGCTTGCCACTGTGATCTAGGAGGGAGCCTGTTACCTGAAGAGTGGAGGAAAAGCATACTGGCCATGGACTTCTCCGCTCTCACAAAAAAATCGCCACCAAAGAGAATTAATACGCAGCTGAAGAAAATTTCTATTTGTTCCTTAACAATCGGGAGCAGTGAATGATTTTAATAATCAGTGAACGATACTGAATCATGAGAGAAATTAAGAATGCCACTCAGTGTCAAATTCCTTTACATGTTAGTGAGCTTATAATTCTAGTTAATATAGCCCTGACCAGAACCATGTGTGTTGTTTAGTTCTTAAGTTATAATATTATTACCATAATGATTACATTGTTAAAGCCTCAAAATGGAAATTTTTATGCTGTTTTAAAGTAAACATGTTGATCCGTTCTTTTTTTTTTTTATAGGTTTTTAAATTTTATTTATTTTTGGCTGCATTGGGTCTTTGTTGCTGCGCGTGGGCTTTCTCTAGTTGCGGCGAGCGGGTGCTTCTCTTCGTTGCAGTGTGTATGCTTCTCATTGCGGTGGCTTCTCTTGTAGCGGAGCACGAGCTCTGGGCGTGTGGGCTTCAGTAGTTGTGGCACACGGGCTCAGTAGTTGTGGCTCGCAGGCTCTAGAGCCCAGGCTCAGTAGTTGTGGCGCATGGACTTAGTTGCTCCGTGGCATGTGGGATCTTCCCGGACCAGGGCTCGAATCCGTGTCCCCTGCATTGGCAGGCGACTTCTTAACAACTGTGCCACCAGGGAAGTCCCTGATCCATTCTTTAAGTTTATGAGAGAGATGATGTTATGATTACACTGTATAGTGTGACCTGGTTTTCAAAGCATCGGTGTTGAAGGAACTGTCCTGTTTATTTAGTAGACCTTCTAAGATATGCTTTTGACACTGCTTGGAAAATATTTAAACTTAAGCTTTGTTGATACAAAAAGTAAAAGGAATTCTGAAAATTACACTGTTGACCATAGTCAGCTGTGTGAGGACTGACTGGTCAGTGGCCACAGCCCTTGCTATGAGTATTTGTAAAAAGAATGGGTTTATTAGCCTTTTGGATATTTTAAAGGAGTTAAAATGTCAGTACAAAGTATTATATTTTTACCTGTTTATCAGGTAAATGTCCAGGAAGTGGAGCTCACCATAGATTTATTTGGTTCTACTACTATTATAGGCATTTTCAAATACCCTGGTCTAGAGTCAGGATAAAATAAGTTATGGTCAACCTTACCCTGCTGTCGTGTTTCTAACATTCTGTGCCAAGCAATCAGCAGTATAACCAATATATAATTCAAAAGAGTTCTTAGGAGAAGGACATTTTATTGTCATAGGACCTCTTCTGTTGGTGCATTAGATCTGTAGGTTTCTTAGTTTATTTTGTGTTAGGGGGGTTAAAGGGATATTGGAATTGCTGCTGGTGGCCTGGCCTCTTTAACTTCCCATTTCAGGCTGTTAGGCCTGACCCATTTGCTCACATTGGGACTTCTTTCTCTGTGCATCACTAGTTCTATGTCTGTTTTTTATGTTATGAGCTGGTGCTTCTCAAACTTTGGTGCCTGAGCCAGACCTCAAACCTACCAAATCAGAATCTCTCTGTTGATTTGGTTTATCAAACTTTCCAGGTGATAAATCTGAGAACTGCTTTTCCTCTTAATTCTGTTGTTGTTGATCCTGAGAATATAGTGACATATTTTCTGCAAATCTATACCAACAGTAAACACCCAGAGGTGTCATATATGGTGAGACGAGCTTTGCAATCAAATGACCTGGATTCAAATTCTACCTCAATTACTAGCTGATTAAATATAGATAATATGGGTGAGTCACTTGGCACTATTGTTCTTGGTTTCCTCTGGGTAAACTTGAGATGATAAAAGCATCCATTGATTGTGGACTGAATGAAAGGAATTATAATTTTTCTAGAAGATAACTTGCTCATTACCTCTGCAAAGGTTTTTTTTTTCCATTGTAATAATTACTTAATAATTATATTATTATGGTTATTTTATGTTGTAGATGATTTAATATTAAATTCCCTGGACAAATCATCTGGACTTCTTAGTCTATTCTGTTTTCAGATTTTGGGGAAGTGATATTTGAGCAACAGTTATGCTTTTAGCTCTTTAAAAGGCATAAAGGACTCTCACTCTAATGTACCTTAAAGATTAGAGGGTGGATGTAGTTGGAAGTTTGAAGGTTGGACCTTAATGATAAAAGAGCTGTTGACATCATCATGCAGTGTGGTATTATTATTGATCAGAAAACCCTCTGGTCTGATTACCCAACGCCAAAGAAGGAAGGCAGAAGGGAACCAGCATTATCTGAGTATATATTATGTGTGAGGCACTGGGTTTAGCAATTTCTCCTGAATCTGTGAAGCAGATATTATCACCAGTTCCTCAGAATCACTGATGCTTGAACTTTGTTCATTCAAGCATTAGTTATCTTCTGAGTATAAAAAGAGAAAAATACCCTATTGTGGTAGCTGGTATATAGTTTTACTACTTCTTTTTACCCTTATCTTTATGTAGCCTTTTGGCTCCTCTTGGTACCTCCAATTTGAGAAATGAAATGTGCCTAAAATATAAAGGTTCATGTAAATATAAACCATTTTAAGGTAATTCTCTTTTCCTTATGTATCCAAAAAGACTGCATTTAAATTTTTAAAAATTTCCTATGAAAAGCCTGTTTACACTATCTTCTTGTTTTTGTGTGAATTATGTCTCACTCATAACTCAGTGAATTTTTATCAATGTGTAATAATAGTAACTTAACTCTGCAAACACCAATTACTTTGCTTGTTGTTTATTTTTTATTTTTTTTTGTACAATGGAAAATGAAGCTTGTATCCATATGACTTTTATATAAAATAATCATTTTCATATGCTTCGTGTTGGGTTTTTTGAAAGACAAACTTTAGAAAATGTGAGGGCTTCAAATCTCCACATGTGATGTTTCCAGACACATCACAATAGGCTGCTGTTTCAGTGCAACACATAAACCATTGAATATGCACACTGAAATGATACCGTGCTTCCCAAGTGGCTTGACTGAGAATGTCCAGGAAGTGGAGCTCACCATAGATTTATTTGGTTCTACTACTATTATAGGCATTTTCAAATACCCTGGTCTAGAGTCAGGATAAAATAAGTTATGGTCAACCTTACCCTGCTGTCGTGTTTCTAACATTCTGTGCCAAGCAATCAGCAGTATAACCAATATATAATTCAAAAGAGTTCTTAGGAGAAGGACATTCAAGTTAGGTATTCTTTCTACTTGTAGACTTGTGCTATGCTCTACAGCATTCTCCTCCATCCTTTATGAATGTTGGAACTTGATTTTAATATCTGACCTTCTGTAATGATAATACTTATAATTTTAGTAGCGTTTCACTTGGGGGAACAAAGCTGCTGGGAATTCAGTATTGTTTTAAAGAAAATTTATGTTTTATCAATTATAACAACTATCTTCTTATGTTTTAAAAAAGTACATTTGTGTGCAGAACAATAGTTATTTAGTTTATAGAGTAATACTTGATGCAGACACGATTTTGAGATTCACTCATATGCCCCTTGGCTTTACAAAATTCAGATAATTTCAACTTATTGGAGTAGTGTCAGACAGGCTCAAGTAATTTACCGAAAATTAGACCTCAAATAAGGTGCTTAACTAATCTGAGCCTCCCTTTCTTCATGTTCAAATATTTAAAAGTGGGAAGTCACGGATACTCATTAAGATAAAGTCACTCTGCTGTAAACCTGAAACTAACACAACATTGTAAATCAACTATAAAAAAGAAAAAAAAAAAAGATAAAATACATAGACTGGCATCTAAAAGATGCCAGATAAAAAAAGAAAAGATAAAATACATAGACTGACATCTAATTATGTCTATTATAAAATTCATTTTTATTTACCCTTACCAGTAATGGAATATATTCTAAAATTTACTGGTATATCGTGTGAATGAAACTTATTTGTCAGACAAAGAAAATGCATTGTATATCACATAATGTAAAAACTCATACCTTGTTGTTGTTGAATTGGACTAGAAACAACTCCTGACAGAAGAAAACGGAAGTTTGGCCAAACTTGATTAGTTTCTTCTCACTAACTTATGGTCAGAGAGTTTCTTTTGTCATTTTAAAAATCCATATATTATTTAAAATTGTATTTCTGCAGTTACCATAAAGCATCATGCTTTCCATTTTATGACTCCTGAGAGTATCTTGCTAGTTATTCTTCAAGGTCCTTATCGCTTTGTCCTCAAATAAATCACATGGTCTCTAAAAGGAGGTAACAAGTAAAACTTTCAGAAGCTCTTTTGATAGTTTTATAATAGCACTTTAAAAATGAACTGCATTTAATATGAAATATTGATTTCCCTCCACCCATAGTTTCTTAAACTTCAGTAGAAAAGTTTACTTGTTTGCCATTCTAATCCCAAAATGATAGCAAGTGTGTGATGGGTTCACCTTTGGAAGACTAAACACAGGTAAACCTCAAAAGGATTGTGTACGTAATTGTAGCCAGTTTGAGAAAATCAAAACATTTTTCTTTTTTTTTTTTTTCTTAGATAGCATTCAATTTTACCCTAATGCTTAGAACAGTTACCATATTTTCTTATAAGGTGGAGAAATCACTTTACATAATGTTGAAATACTTTTATTAGATTTAGGGTTTTTTAAATTTTAGGAATTTTTCCTATTGATGCAAGGGATCAACTCTTTCAAAGGTGGACGAACCCTACAGCTATGTAATACCACTAGAAAATAAAAGATGGAGGGTCACCATTCCTTTTTTGCTTCTAAACAAGATATATCAAATGCTGTATGACCAGATTGAGGAGCTTTTAGTCCCAAGTCCTGTATAAATGAAGGAAGTCTTCATTGCCCATTTTTCTTTCTTTGTTGGAGGATGAAAGAGTGAGGGTTGTGTGTTAGGCAAAACCTAAAAATCAAGTCATAAGTAGGGAAGCAAGGTTTTAGTTACAGGAACTGGGCGTGGCTTAGAGTGATAAACAGTAGCCTAGCTTTAAAGGTGGAGTGGAGGGGACGGGTGGGCAAGAGTGAGCAGGTCATAGCAGAATATAGCTTGATGAGGAGTCACATGTCCTTAGATTTCCCCTGCCCAAGGGAAGCATGCTCTCAGGCTCCTCCTAGCTTTAGAACTGAAAATAGAGGTTAAGTGGTTTCAGGCAAGTATCCACAATATTGACAGATGAATGGATTGAAAGGGAAGTAAATAGAAAAGCACTCACTGAGAAGAGGAAGGGAAGTGGATACCTAGCGTTTATTACCTATGTGCCTGACTCTCTGCTAGGCACTTTACATCTGGCCTCATACCAATTCTGGGAGGTAGGAGTTTTCATTCCAGTTTTATATCATTTTTCAGATAAGGAAATTGAGAATCAGAGAATGACATTGCATAGATTTATGTAGCCAGTATTAGGGCATGGATTTAAAGCTGTAGAATAAAAAAGAGTTGTGTTAATAATCAAGGCAGTTAAGTCATTTACTATAGGATCTACAGAGAGAGAGATCTGATGAAGTGCAGCACTTGTCCGGGGAAGTTAGTGGATACTAATACTAGTGGTATTTTAGAATGTGAAATAATTTATTCTCCAGTTGTTTCTAAAGAGATGGATCTCTTTAAAAATGTTGGTTAAGAGGTGCCAATGTTATTTAACTTAAAACAATATGTTTTAACATTAGAACTCAATAGTTAGTATGAATTCATATTTCCTGTTAGAGAAACAGTGACTCAACTTTGCAGTGGAACCAGAAATAGATCAGGTGTTTTTAGACTTTAATGTGCATCAGATTTACCTCTGGTATTTGTTAAAAATAGATTTTTGAAAGACTTGGTCCAGTGGATCAGGAGTGGGGATCCCTGACATCCAAATAATTAACAAGAGCCCACCTCTCCAGTTTACTCCGAAGTTCCCCAGAAATTAAGATTCATGGATATAAATTATGATATTCATTGTGATATATAGCGGTGTTTAAGAGCTACAGGTAGAGGTTTTGATTGTCCCTTCTGCATTTATTTTCACTTACCAGTAGATGAGAACTGTGTTGTCCAACGCAGTAGCCACCAGTTATATGTGACTATTTAAATGAAATTAATTAAAATAAAATGAAATAAAATATGAGTTTCAAGTGCTCAAAATCCTCATGTGGCTGATGGGTGCTGTATCAGAGACAGCACATATAGAACATTTTAATCATTATTGCAGAAAATTCTCTTGGACAGCACTGGATTACAAGGTAAGAATAATGAAATTTGGCCCCATTATGGTTTTTATGGTATTGGGAATTACTTTTGAAAGTTAGCCTTATTAAAATATCACTTTCTTGGACTTCCCTGGTGGCTCAGTGATTAAGAATCTGCCTGCCAATGCAGGGGACACGGGTTTGATCCCTGGTCCAGGAAGATGCCACATGCTGCGGAGCAGCTAAGCCCGTGCGCCACAACTACTGAGCCCGCGTGCCACAACTACTGAAGCCTGTGCGTCTAGAGTGCCTAGAGCCCGCAACAAGAGAAGCCACCACAATGAGGAGCCCGTGCACCACAACCAAGAGTAGCCCCCGCTCGCCGCAACTAGAGAAAGCCTGCGCGCAACAACGAAGACCCAATGCAGCCAAACATAAAATTAAAAAAAAAAAATCACTTTCTTTAAGTAGGAACAGATGATTTCTTTACAATAGTAGCTTTCATATTAAACAATACTTCTAATTAAATAACAAAGATTGCATGCTTTATTCTTTTGTTCTTTCTCTGAAAAGAATAAACATGCTTAAAGAAGATAAATTACTTAGATGGTTTCAACTTGTACTTGGAATGGTAATCATCTGAAGACTTTTTTGATGTACATGGGATTTTCCTGCTAAAAAACTTGCCCAAAGAACATTTCTTACTATGCTCAAAGAAGTAGGAGTGGCCTCAATATTCTATCACTTTATAAAACAGGTTTAAAGATGATCTGCAAAAAATAAAGCTAAGTGTTCTAAACAACCTTGAGGATTTGTCCTAATATTGCTACATTATATCAGCTTGTGTGTATCATCAAAACAGTTTCTGTATTAAATGTTCATGGAATTTAGCATTAAATTTTAAGTGTAACTATGCTAGTTTGATAGCATTTTCCTGAACATATGGAAGATAATTTCTAAATTATCAAGTGAAGTTATCTTAGGAAAATATATAGTATAATTATAGATTATAATCTGAAACATATAATTCTTGAAATTAAAAAACCCATGGGAATGGTATGGAAAAAAAAAGCCTTCTCTACACTCTTTTTAAACATCATCTGTTGAGCTTCAAGTTGGTTGTTTAAAAATCTTAGAGTTATGTCATATTTAATGTATGAAAAAAAACTGAAATTGACAGTGTTGGTTGCTTTCTCATAGTCAAACACAAGTTTCAAATGAAAGCAACCCAAAGCTGGCTTTCTTTTTTATCTCTCAGACCCCAAACCTCAGAGCTGTTGGACTGAGTTGTGTGAATTCTTACTTCACAATGCCACTTGAATTTCTCATTTTTGTTACCTTTGTTGCCTCACACCTGTGTTACGGGGTTGGGGGGGGGGTGATTATCTTATCAGGTCCTGGGTCTCCTCCCACTGCTCTTAATCCTGCCCAGTCCTGTGACTTTAATGCTCCTAAACAACATTTTCATCCTGTTATTTTACTTATCAAAATCTTTTAAGAACTTCTTTGTTGCTAATAGGCTAGAATCCAGAAGCCTTTTTTGAACGTTTTTAGATCTTAGAGTTTGGCCCAAGTTGACATTTCAGCACCTATTTTCTACTAGTCTTAGACCAAACCCTTCATACAAATGATGCTAGTCTTCTTTTTGTTACATTATTCTCTGTTTATTCCCCTCTATATTTCTTTTGAAACATCCTTCTCACTCATTTCTGCTTATCCCAGGGGTTGTTATGGGTTGAAGTTTGTCCCACAAAAACAGTTGTTGAAGTCTTAACCCTTAGTATCTGTGAATGGGACATTATTTAGAGATGGGGGCTTTGCAGATGAACAAGTTAAGATGGAGTCATTAGGGTGGGCCTTAATCCAATTTTAAAAGGAGGAAATTTGGACACAGAAAGAGAGATAGGGAGAAGACCATGTGAAGATGAAGGCAGAGTTTGGGGGAAAGGTAATGTACAGCAAAAACCAAGGAACTTCCAGGAAACCATTAGAAGCTGGGAGAAAAGCATAAAACAGATTCTCCCTCACAGCCTTCAGAAGGAACAAATCCTGCTGGACCTTAATCTTGGACTTCTAGTCTCTAGAACCGTGAGACAAAAAAATTCTGTTGTTTAAGCCACCCAGTTTGTTGTACTTTGTTATGGCAACCCTAGAAAATGGATACACTCCACTATTTTGTTGTTTATTTTAAAAAAATATTATTTTTGCCTTACTGTCCCTCTTCAAGAATCTGATGGCCTTTTCTGTGTATAGATTGTCTCTCTAGAAAAATGCAAATATGTTTATCAACACAAAAGTCCAAATAATTTCAGGGGCAAAGAACCTTTGACCAACCCAAATCATATCCAGCTTTCCATGTCCAACCAAAACCTTGTCTTCTCTGAGAAAGCAGTCTCCCCACTTCACTTTTGGTTCTTATTTCTTCTCTGGCTTTTACTGTATATATTTTGTTTTTGGTGCTTCATCACAAACTTCTTGGATTCTGAACTTCCCAACATATATAAGCCCTCCCCAACTTAAAAACGCCAGTCTTTCTCAGTCCTGAAGTCCTCCATTGTAAGATTTTTGAAGTATAGGATTAGTTCACCAACATTACAAGGTAAGTGTATATATATATATATATATATATATATATATATATATATATATATGATATGGGGAGATCACATGTTCACAATTCCCCATAAATGCTTGGAAGTTACTAATTTACTAAGTGCTCAGTACCTTCATGCCAGCTAGTGTTGTTCCTTTCTTAATATTAATGTCTGCTAAAATACTTCTCCACACAAAATAACTTGAATTTCCTGCTTGGGCAAGGGAATAATAATAACAGGTGTTAACTTTGCTCAGCCTGTGCTGAGTCCAGCAGAAGTTTAAAATGTGAAGGCAGAGAAGCAGTGTTGCATGGCAATACATTGTAAGGACTGCGGGTCCTGGAGTCCGCAGCTTTGAATATGATTCTCAGCTCTCTATGAATTATTTGGGAAATATTGTGCAAGTTGTTTACTCCTGCGAACTTTTCTTTATTCATCTAAAAAAGTAAAGATAATTAACCTTATATTTCTTGTGAAGATTAGAACCTGTCCTGAGACTATGTCACTTTTTATATCTCTGTGCATGCCCAGAGAAATTTGCCTCCACTTTCAAAAATTCATAGACACTTTGAAGCACATCCTGGATGAGCTAAGAACACCTCTTCTTTAGACTCTTCTACAAAAGATTTTATCCTGAATCTCATGTTTAAAAGATTCAGAAGAACCAGGTCTTGGTTCTGGCTACAAGGGATTATTTGTTGTCAACTTTAATCAAGTATTTTCAATCCGTTGACTAGTTTCCCTTTGTTTGGAAAATGTGAGGGTCGACAAATTTATCTGTTCTTATTCCAGCTTTAACATGCTATATTAACCTCATTTTATGGATGAAGAAACTGACCCAGTAACTGAAGATGGAGAGGTAGTAATTTATGAACCTAGGAAAAACCCAAGTATTCTGATATGAATTCACTACCTTCTTTCCTCCCAACTACCACATAGAACCAAAGTATTTTTTCTAGTTTTTCCTACATTAATTTTAGAGTTAAAGAAAAATCTTTGGATTGATGATATTTATTCTTACACAAGATAAATCCTTAAATAATTGTACTGTTTTACAGCATGGATTAGTGGTTAAGTGCCTGAATTCTGGAGCTGACTGCAGGGATGTAAATCTCTGTTCCATCCCTTAGTACCTGTGAAATCTTAGACTGGTTACTTATTTTCTGTGCCTCAGTTTGTTTCCTCATCTATGAATTATGAATAATAGTAGTGCCTAACTCAGAACATTTTGAGGATTGTGAGAATTATGAAAATGGAACATAAGTACATTGTAGCTATTGTTCTAACATTCCCGACTAACGAGATAATTATAAAAGTCTTTTTTTCATGGAAGCAACCTAAGTGTCCATTGACAGATGAATGGATAAAGAAGATGTGGTACATATATACAATGGAATATTGCTCAACCATAAAAAGAAACAAAATTGAGTTATTTGTAGTGAGGTGGATGGACCTAGAGACTGTCATACAGAGTGAAGTAAGGCAGAAAGAGAAAAATAAATACCGTATGCTAACACATATATATGGAATCTAAAAAAAAAGGTTCTGAAGAACCCAGGGGCAGTACAGGAATAAAGACACAGATGTAGAGAATGGACTTGAGGACACAGGGAGGCGGAAGGGTAAGCTGGGATGAAGTGAGAGAGTGACATGGACATATATACACTATCAAATGTAAAATAGATAGCTAGTGGGAAGCAGTTGCATAGCACAGGGAGATCAGCTCGGTGCTTTGTGACCACCTAGAAAGGTGGGATAGGGAGGGTGGGAGGGAGATGCAAGAGAGAGGAGATATGGGGATATATATATATATATATGTATATATATATATATGTATGTGTATATACATATATATATAATGTATAGCTGATTCACTTTGTTATACAGCAGAAGCTAACATACCATTATAAAGCAATTATACTCCAATAAAGATGTTAAAGAAAAATAAAAGTCTTTTTTTCATTGAAGTATTACTAATTTACAATGTTGTGTTAGCTTCAAGTGTACAGCAAAGTGACTCAGTTTTATATATATAATACTTTTCAGATTCTTTTCTGTAATAGGTTATTAAAAGTTATTGAGTAAAGTTCCCTGTGCTATACAGTAGGTCCTTGTTGTTTGTTTACCTATTTTATATATAGTAGTGTGTATAAGTTAATCCCAAACTCTTAAATTCTCTCTCCTCCGCTATCCCCTTTGGTAACCATAAGTTTGTTGTCTATGTTTGTGAGTCTCTTTCTTTTTCATAAATAAGTTCATTTGTATCTTTTTTTTCTTTAGATTCCTCTTATAAGCAATTCATGTTGCTACAAATGCAATTATTTCATTATTTTTTATGGCTGAGTATTATTCCATTGTCTATATGTACCACATCTTTTTTTTTTTTTTAAACATCTTTATTGAAGTATAATTGCCTTACAATAGTGTGTTAGCTTCTGCTTTATAACAAAGTGAATCAGTTATACATATACAATATGTTCCCATTTCTCTTCCCTCTTGCATCACCCTCCCTCCCATCCTCCCCATCCCACCCCTCTAGGTGGTCACAAAGCACCGAGCTGATCTCCCTGTGCTGTGCGGCTGCTTCCCACTAGTTATCTATTTTACATTTGGTAGTGTATATATGTCCATGACACTCTCTTACCCTGTCACATCTCACCCCACCCCCTCCCCATATCCTCAAGTCCATTCTCTAGTAGGTCTGTGTCTTTATTCCCGTCTTGCCACTAGGTTCTTCATGGCCTTTTTTTTTTTTTTTTTTCCCTTAGATTCCGTATATATGTGTTAGCATACTGTATTTGTTTTTCTCTTTCTGACTTACTTCACTCTGTATGACAGACTCTAACTCCATCCACCTCATTACAAATACCTCCATTTCATTTCTTTTTATGGCTGAGTAATATTCCATTGTATATATGTGCCACATCTTCTTTATCCATTCATCTGTCGATGGACATTTAGGTTGCTTCCATGTCCTGGCTATTGTAAATAGAGCTGCAATGAACATTTTGGTACATGACTCTTTTTGACCTATGGTTTTCTCAGGGTATATGCCCAGTAGTGGGATTGCTGGGTCGTATGGTAGTTCTATTTGTAGTTTTTTAAGGAACCTCCATACTGTTCTCCATAGTGGCTGTATCAATTTACATTCCCACCAACAGTGCAAGAGGGTTCCCTTTCCTCCACACCCTCTCCAGCATTTATTGTTTCTAGATTTTTTGATGATGGCCATTCTGACCGGTGTGAGATGATATCTCATTGTAGTTTTGATTTGCATTTCTCTAATGATTAATGATGTTGAGCATTCTTTCATGTGTCTGTAGGCCATCTGTATATCTTCTTTGGAGAAATGTCTATTTAGATCTTCTGCCCATTTTTGGATTGGGTTGTTCGTTTTTTTGTTATTGAGCTGCATGAGCTGCTTGTAAATCTTGGAGATTAATCCTTTGTCAGTTGCTTCATTTGCAAATATTTTCTCCCATTCTGAGGGTTGTCTTTTGGTCTTGTTTATGGTTTCCTTTGCTGTGCAAAAGCTTTTAAGTTTCATTAGGTCCCATTTGTTTATTTGTGTTCTTATTTCCATTTCTCTGGGAGCTGGGTCAAAAAGAATCTTGCTGTGATGTATGTCATAGAGTGTTCTGCCTATGTTTTCCTCTAAGAGTTTGATAGTGTCTGCCCTTACACTTAGGTCTTTAATCCATTTTGAGTTTATTTTTGAGCATGGTGTCAGAGAGTGTTCTAATTTCATACTTTTACATGTTCCTGTCCAATTTTCCCAGCACCACTTATTGAAGAGGCTGTCTTTTCTCCACTGTATATGCTTGCCTCCTTTATTAAAGATAAGTTGATCATATGTGTGTGGGTTTATCTCTGGGCTTTCTATCCTGTTCCATTGATCTATATTTCTGTTTTTGTGCCAGTACCAAACTGTCTTGATTACTGAAGCTTTGTAATATAGTCTGAAGTCAGGGAGCCTGATTCCCCCAGCTCCATTTTTCGTTCTCAAGATGGCTTTGGCTATTCGGGGTCTTTTGTGTTTCCATACAAATTGTGAAATTTTTTGTTCTAGTTCTGTGAAAAATGCCAGTGGTAGTTTGATAGGGATTGCATTGAATCTGTAGATTGCTTTGGGAAGTAGAGTCATTTTCACAATGTTGATTCTTCCAATCCAGGAACATGGTATATCTCTCCATCTATTTGTATCATCTTTAATTTCTTTCATCAGTGTCTTATAATTTTCTGCATATAGGTCTTTTGTCTCCTTAGGTAGGTTTATTCCTAGATATTTTATTCTTTTTGTTGCAATGGTAAATGGGAGTGTTTTCTTAATTTCACTTTCAGATTTTTCGTCATTAGTGTATAGAAATGCAAGAGATTTCTGTGCATTAATTTTGTATCCTGCTACTTTACCAAATTCATTGATTAGCTCTAGGAGTTTTCTGGTAGCATCTTTAGGATTCTCTATGTATAGTATCATGTCATCTGCAAATAGTGACAGCTTTACTTCTTCTTTTCCGATTTGGATTCCTTTTATTTCTTTGTCTTCTCTGATTGCTGTGGCTAGGACTTCCAGAACTATGTTGAATAATAGTGGTGAGAGTGGGCAACCTTGTCTTGTTCCTGATCTTAGTGGAAATGGTTTCAGTTTTTCACCATTGAGGACAATGTTGGCTGTGGGTTTGTCATATATGGCCTTTATTATGTTGAGGAAAGTTCCCTCTATGCCTACTTTCTGCAGGGCTTTTATCATAAATGGGTGTTGAATTTTGTCGAAAGCTTTCTCTGCATCTATTGAGATGATCATATGGTTTTTCTCCTTCAATTTGTTAATATGGTGTATCACATTGATTGATTTGCGTATATTGAAGAATCCTTGCATTCCTGGGATAAACCCCACTTGATCATGGTGTATGATCCTTTTAATGTGCTGTTGGATTCTGTTTGCTAGTATTTTGTTGAGGATTTTTGCATCTATGTTCATCAGTGATATTGGCCTGTAGTTTTCTTTCTTTGTGACATCTTTGTCTGGTTTTGGTATCAGGGTGATGGTGGCCTCGTAGAATGAGTTTGGGAGTGTTCCTCCCTCTGCAATATTTTGGAAGAGTTTGAGAAGGATAGGTGTTAGCTCTTCTATAAATGTTTGATAGAATTCACCTGTGAAGCCATCTGGTTCTGGGCTTTTGTTTGTTGGAAGGTTTTTAATCACAGTTTCAATTTCAGTGCTTGTGATTGGTCTGTTCATATTTTCTATTTCTTCCTGGTTCAGTCTCGGCAGTTTGTGCATTTCTAAGAATCTGTCCATTTCTTCCAGGTTGTCCATTTTATTGGCATAGAGTTGCTTGTAGTAATCTCTCATGATCTTTTGTATTTCTTCAGTGTCAGTGGTTACTTCTCCTTTTTCATTTCTAATTCTATTGATCTGGGTCTTCTCCCTTTTTTTCTTGATGAGTCTGGCTAATGGTTTATCAATTTTGTTTATCTTCTCAAAGAACCAGCTTTTAAAGATTTATTTTTTTATTGATTAATTGATTGATTGACTGCTATGTTGGGTCTTCGTTTCTGTGCTAGGGCTTTCTCTAGTTGTGGCAAGTGGGGGCCACTCTTCATCGCGGTGCGGGGACCGCTCTTCATCGCGGTGCGGGGACCGCTCTTCATCGCGAGAACCAGCTTTTAGTTTCATTGATTTTTGCTATTGTTTCCTTCATTTCTTTTTCATTTATTTCTGACCTGATCTTTATAATTTCTTTCCTTCTGCTGGCTTTGGGGTTTTTTTGTTCTTCTTTCTCTAATTGCTTTAGGTGCAAGGTTAGGTTGTTTATTCGAGATGTTTCCTGTTTCTTGAGGTAGGCTTGTATTGCTATAAACTTCCCTCTTAGCACTGCTTTTGCTGCGTCCCATAGGTTTTGGGTCGTCGTGTCTCCATTGTCATTTGTTTCTAGGTATTTTTTGATTTCCCCTTTGATTTCTTCAGTAATCACTTCGTTATTAAGTAATGTATTGTGTAGCCTCCATGTGTTTGTATTTTTTACAGATCTTTTCCTGTAATTGATATCTAGTCTCATAGCGTTGTGGTCGGAAAAGATACTTGATATGATTTCAATTTTCTTAAATTTACCAAGGCTTGATTTGTGACCCAAGATATGATCTATCCTGGAGAATGTTCCATGAGCACTTGAGAAAAATGTGTATTCTGTTGTTTTTGGGTGGAATGTCCTATAAATATCAATTAAGTCCATATTGTTTAATGTATCATTTAAAGCTTGTGTTTCCTTATTTATTTTCATTTTGGATGATCTGTCCATTGGTGAAAGTGGGGTGTTAAAGTCCCCTACTATGATTGTGTTGCTGTCAATTTCCCCTTTTATGGCTGTTAGTATTTGCCTTATGTATTGAGGTGCTCCTATGTTGGGTGCATAAATATTTACAATTGTTATACCCTCCTCTTGGATCGATCCCTTGATCATTATATAGTGTCCTTCTTTGTCTCTTGTAATAGTCTTTATTTTAAAGTCTATTTTGTCTGATATGAGAATTGCTACTCCAGCTTTCTTTTGATTTCCATTTGCATGGAATATCTTTTTCCATCCCCTCACTTTCAATCTGTATGTGTCTCTAGGTCTGAAGTGGGTCTCTTGTAGACAGCATATATATGGGTCTTGTTTTTGTATCCATTCAGCCAGCCTGTGTCTTTTGGTGGGAGCATTTAATCCATTTACATTCAAGGTAATTATCGATATGTATGTTCCTATTCCCATTTTCTTAAATGTATTGGGTTTGTTATTGTAGGTGTTTTCCTTCTCTTGTGTTTCTTGCCTAGAGAAGTTCCTTTAGCATTTGTTGTAAAGCTGGTTTGGTGGTGCTGAACTCTCTCAGCTTTTGCTTGTCTGTAAAGGTTTTAATTTCTCCATCGAATCTGAATGAAATCCTTGCTGGGTAGAGTAATCTTGGTTGTAGGTTTTTCTCCTTCATCACTTTAAGTATATCCTGCCACTCCCTTCTGGCTTGCAGAGTTTCTGCTGATAGATCAGATGTTAACCTTATGGGGATCCCCTTGTGTGTTATTTGTTTTTTTTCCCTTGCTGCCTTTAATATGTTTTCCTTATATTTAATTTTTGACAGTTTGATTAATATGTGTCTTGGCGTGTTCCTCCTTGGGTTTATCCTGTATGGGACTCTCTGTGCTTCCAGGACTTGATTAACTATTTCCTTTCCCATATTAGGGAAGTTTTCAACTATAATCTCTTCAAAAATTTTCTCAGTCCCTTTCTTTTTCTCTTCTTCTTCTGGTACCCCTATAATTCGAATGTTGGAGCGTTTAATGTTGTCCCAGAGGTCCCTGAGACTGTCCTCAGTTCTTTTCATTCTTTTTTCTTTATCCTGCTCTGTAGTAGTTATTTCCACCATTTTATCTTCCAGGTCACTTATCCTTTCTTCTGCCTCAGTTATTCTACTATTGATCCCATCTGGAGTATTTTTAATTTCATTTATTGTGTTCTTCATCATTGCTTGGTTCCTCTTTAGTTCTTCTACATCCTTGTTAAATGTTTCTTGCATTTTGTCTATTCTGTTTCCAAGATTTTGGATCATCCTTACTATCATTATTCTGAATTCTTTTTCAGGTAGACTACCTATTTCCTCTTCATTTGTTAAGTCCAGTGTGTTTTGAGCCTGCTCCTTCATCTGCTGTGTGTTTTTCTGTCGTCTCATTTTGCCTATCTTACTGTGTTTGGGGTCTCCTTTTCACAGGCTGCAGGTTCGTAGTTCCCGTTGTTTTTGGTATCTGTCCCCAGTGGCTAAGGTTGGTTCAGTGGGTTGTGTAGGCTTCCTGGTGGAGGGAACTAGTGCCTGAGTTCTGGTGGATGAGGCTAGATCTTGTCTTTCTGGTGGGCACGTCCACGTCTGGTGGTGTATTTTGTGGTGTCTGTGGCCTTATTATGATTTTAGGCAGCCTCTCTGCCAATGGATGGGGTTGTGTTCCTGTCTAGCTAGTTGTTTGGCATAGGATGTCCAGCACTGTAGCTTGCTGGTCGTTGAGTGAAGCTGGGTCTTGATGTTGAGATGGAGATCTCTGGGAGATTTTTGCCGTTTGGTATTACGTGGAGCTGGGAGGTCTCTTGTGGACCAGTGTTCTGAAGTTGGCTCTCCCACCTCAGAGGCACGGCCCTGATGCCTGGCTGGAGCACCAAGAGCCTTTCGTCCACACGGCTCAGAGTAAAAGGGAGAAAAAATAGAAAGAAAGAAAGAAAGAGGCTATAATATAGTGAAGTAAAATAAAGCTATTGTAAAGCAAAGCTATACAGACAAAATCTCACCCAGAAGCATATACATATACACTCACAAAAAAAAGGAAAAGGGGAAAAATTAATATCTCCTGCTCCCAGAGTCCCCCTCCTGAACTTGGGATGATTCGTTGTCTATTCAGGTGTTCAGCAGATGCAGGCACATCAAGTTGTTTGTGGAGCTTTAATCCGCTGCTCCTGAGGCTGCTGGGAGAGATTTCCCCTTCTCTTCCCTGTTCGCACAGCTCCTGGGGTTCAGCTTTGGATTTGGACCCGCCTCTGCGTGTAGGTCGCCTGAGGGCGTCTGTTCCCCGCCCAGACAGGACGGGGTTAAAGGAGCAGCTGCTTCAGGGGCTCTGGCTCACCCAGGCCGTGGGGAGGGAGGGGTACAGAGGAGGCGGGGCGAGCCTGCGGCGGCCGAGGCCGGCGTGACGTTGCACCTGCCCGAGGCACGCAGTGCTTTCTCCCGGGGATGTTGTCCCCGGATCCCGGGACCCTGGCAGTGGCGGGCTGCACAGGCTACCGGGAGGGGCGGTGTGGAGAGTGACCTGTGCTCACACACAGGCTTTTTGGAGGCGGCAGCAGCAGCCCCAGCGTCTCACGCCCGTCTCTGGGGTCCGCGCTGATCGCCGCGGCTCGCGCCCTTCTCTGGAGTTCGTTTAGGCGGCGCTCTGAATCCCCTCTCCTTGCGCGCAGCGAAACTAAGAGGCAAGAAAAAGTCTCTTGCCTCTTCGGCAGCTGCAGACCTTTTCCCCGTCTCCCTCCCAGCTAGCTGTGGTGCGCCAACCCCTTCAGGCTGTGTTCACGCTGCCAGCCCCAGTCCTCTCCCTGCGATCCGAGGGAAGCCGAGCCTCAGCTCCCAGCCCCGCCCGCCCCGGCGGGTGAGCAGAGAAGCCTCTTGGGCTGGTGAGCGCTGCTCGGCGCCGAGCCTTTGTGCGGGAGTCTCTCCGTTTTTCCCTCTGCGCCCCTGTTGCTGTGGGATCCGCGCTGATAGCCGCGGCTCACGCCCTTCTCTGGAGTTCGTTTAGGCGGCGCTCTGAATCCCCTCTCCTTGCCCGCGGTGAAACAAAGAGGCAAGAAAAAGTCTCTTGCCTCTTCGGCAGCTGCAGACTTTTTCCCCGGACTCCCCCCCCCCCCCCCCGGCTAGCTGTGGTGCGCTAACCCCTTCAGGCTGTGTTCACGCCGCCAGCCCCAGTCCTCTCCCTGCGATCCAACGGAAGCCGAGTCTCAGCTCCCAGCCCCGCCCGCCCCGGCGGGGAAGCAGACAAGCCTCTCGGGCTGGTGAGTGCTGCTCGGCGCCGAGCCTCTGTGCGGGAGTCTCTCCGCTTTGCCCTCCGCACCCCTGTGGCTGCGCTCTCCTCCGTGGCTCCAAAGCTTCCCCCCTCCGCCACCCGCAGTCTCCGCCCGCGAAGGGGCTTCCTAGTGCGTGGAAACCTTTCCTCCTTCACAGCTCCCTCCCACTGGTGCAGGTCCCGTCCCTATTCTTTTGTCTCTGTTATTTCTTTTTTCTTTTGCCCTACCCAAGTACGGGGGGAGTTTCTTGCCTTTTTGGAGGTCGGACGTTTTCTGCCAGCGTTCAGTGGGTGTTCTGTAGGAGCAGTTCCACGTGTAGATGTATTTCTACTGTATCTGTGGGAAGGAAGGTGATCTCCGCGTCTTACTCTTCCGCCATCTTCTCCCTCCCATTCACCTGTCAATGGACATTTAGGTTGCTTCCATGTTTTGGCTATTGTAAATAGTGCTGCTGTGAATAGTGCTGTAAATAGCAGTGCATGTATCTTTTCAAATTATTTTTCTCTGGATATATGCCCAGGAGTGGGATTGCAGCATTATGTGGTAACTCTATTTTTAGTTCTTTAAGGACCCTCCATACTGTTCTCTATAGTGACTGCACCAATTTTCATTCCAACAGTGTAGGATGGTTCCTTTTTCTCCACACCCTCTCCAGCATTTATTATTTATAGACTTTTTAATGATGGCCACTCTGACTGGTGTGAGGTGATACCTTATGGTAGTTTTGATTTGCATTTCTCTAATAATTAGCAATATTGAGCCTCTTTTCATGTGCCTGTTGGCCATCTGTATGTATTCTTTGGAGAGACGTCTATTTAGGTCTTCTGCCCATTTTTTGATGGGGTTGTTTGTTTTTTTGATATTAAATTGTATGAGCTGTTTTGTATATTTTGGAAATTAATGCCTTCTCAGTAACATCATGTGCAAATATTTTCTCCCAGTCCGTAAGTTGTCTTTTCATTTTGTTTATGTTTTCCTTTGCTGTGCAAAAGCTTTTAAGTTTAATTAGGCCCCATTTGTTTATTTTTGTTTTTATTTCTATTATTCTAGGAGACAGATACAAAAATTATGTTTAAACCATTGAGTTGTGTGGCTAATGGATGAATAAGAATGAAAACTTGAAGATTTCCTGAGACTAGAATTTAAAGCTGTTTTGAGAATTAATAAATGTTTAAATGTAAATTTAATCCTGTAAATTTAATGTATAATCTGTAATGAAAAAAGGGGTTTGAATAGTCATCAGTATTTTGCAGGAAGGTTCTGATCAGTGTGAACCAAATTGAAGGCACAAATAAGCATATTTTTAAAGTGATGTAACTAGGAATATAGCGTTAAAGAAAAATCATATACTTAATAGTATATTCATACTTAATTTTCATTTCCGTATATTAAAGGATTATAGAGAATTTTAAAGTAACATTTTAGAAAGGCAGTATTATAATCAAAGTACCAGACAACTGTAGGTTACAGATGAAAAAGTTGGAATTTAGCATTTTTTAACAAGGTGTTAAATATTTTTGGAATTATTGAAATTTTTTAAAAGATACCTTTAAAAATGTATTTTTGAAGATATGCATCAACACTTAAACTTTTAAAAACGCATTGGTCCCCAAATTCCATAACTAAGATGATATATTAAGGAAATAATTTAATACATGAATGAAGGTGTATACACAATGATGTTAAACTTTAGATTTTGATAATCCTAAAAAGTTGGAAATAAACTTCTTATAAGGAAGTTCAGTTAACTGTAACACATCAATGAGATATATTAATTATACATTTAAAATTTTATGGTTTTTAATACATAAAAAACATAAAAATATGTTTTTCATGAGTTCCTAGTGAAAGGGCAAAATGTTTACTATAAGAAAAAATTGATTTTAGAATATATCATGTAAAAATGCATAGAATAATACTGGAAGGAAGAGTATTAAAATAATAGCTTTGTTTTTTTCTGTAAGTGTATGGAATTATAAGTAAGTATTTTATTATTTACTTCATACTTTCTACATTTTCTGCAATGCATTTTTAAAAATT
This sequence comes from Balaenoptera acutorostrata, assembly GCF_949987535.1. Lineage (NCBI taxonomy): Eukaryota > Metazoa > Chordata > Mammalia > Artiodactyla > Balaenopteridae > Balaenoptera > Balaenoptera acutorostrata. The sequence continues at coordinate 119,338,169 of NC_080067.1, forward strand.
TTAATTTGTATCAGTTTTTGTATATTTTTTATTTATAAAAGTAATATATAAAAGGAAGCATAACTTTTTGGCTGTCGATTTTGAGAGGCTTGTTTATACTATAGGTTAATTTTTAACTTGAGTAAAGTTGAGACACGGCTCAAGTTATGTTGTTATACTTCCTACCCCTGGAACAATATTTGCCATTTTCTTTCCATTTCTTGACTCAGTGATTTCGTAATGCACAAGTATATGAGCAAAATATTCTCTTTGAAGAGCATATTCTTGCAAGTATACATTAGTAATATATATTTTAGATTTTTTGATACATGATTACACTAAATGTTGTATTATGGTTCTGCTAATAGTTAAGTGGAGAATAGCTATTATAAACGTAAACTCTGGAGCCAAATTACCTGAGACCATGACTTAGATCTCTCATATATTAGCAGTGTGACCTCAGGTGAATTACTTAACATTGTTATGCTTCAATTTCTCATCTATAAAATGGGATTAATAATAACATTGCAGTTTTTGTGTGTGTGTGTGTGATAATTAAATGAGTTAATGTATTTGAAACACTTAGAAGAGTGTGGAATGCATAGTAAGCACTGTATAACTATTTGCTAGTATTAATATTAGTAGTCATTGAAATATTTTTAAAATGGTATAATTTCAGAACACTCAATAATATGAGAAATATATATCGTCATAGGCTCAGCTTCTAGTTCAGTGGTTTTCAAACTTTAGATTTCATTAAAATCACATGTGTAAAGTACCACTTAGAAGTCGTCACACCCAAAGGACATGACTGAATAGGTCAGGGACCACTTATCTACACGTTTAACCTCATCCCAAGTTTTTCTAAAGCAGAAAAATAAAGAATACTTAGAAATTAGAGAAACCTCTAAAACAAATAAAGATGGATCGCATATTGAGGCTTATTGCTTTCATTTAATATTTAATATTAAAAAAAATTTTTTTAAAGGTTACCTACTGAGCGGGTTGTTACTACTCCAGTTTGGAATGCCTGTACCTGATATTTTGGAAGGCTTTATTCTGATGAGCCTATATTTGTCTCTGAAAATCTTAGATGCAATTTTATACATACTTTTGGTAAACAAAATACTTATTTCAAAAGAAAATTACCCTTTTTCAAAAGACCATATTATATAAATAAATAATATATAATATAATACATTATATAAATATAGTTATAAATAAATACAGTTCTAAAATGAATAAAACAAAAAATCAGCCAAGTAAACAAACAGAAAAACTTCCATTCCTATCCATCTCAGTTCTTGTTTCAGTGCTAGCAGGAAGCTAGAGAAATACCTATTATATTGAAATATTCTACTAGTTATTAACAGGCTGAGTAGGAAAAATGTAAATATGTTTTGATAATGTAATTGGGTCTTAATTTATTATTAATAGAAGGTCTCAGAGTTGCTCAAAAATAGTCAAATGTGAAGAGAAAATTTATTTAAGATAAAAAAAAAATGACTTTCCCTGAGTGACATAGACTAGGAATTACCTTGTAATGTATCGAAGATAAGTAAAATAATTAGGTCTATTTGTTTCCTACAGAGAAGAGGTGATTGATACCTGTTAATAGGTTTAAATCCATATCCAGTCTTTGAACTCCTAGTGATCACACAGGGCATGACCAAGCAGCTCTGTGCCTCAGGGTCTGTGGCCTCTTTTCATTTAAATCTCATACAGACTTTCAACCTTTCCAGGAAGGTTTATTCTTGGTTGAAGACATTTGCTTCTGCTCATTCTATCTTGTATGCAGTACATTTGCTTCCACTAATTCTAACTATGTTGCACACAGTTTTGCATATACAACTCTTTCATTTGTTCAGTGATTGCTTTTGTGTGTTCGCAAAAAAAGTGTAATATTGGCTAAAAGGTATATAAGTGCATATACATTGTTTAAGTGCACACAGTGTTAGCTGTGTATCATTCACATTAACTTTGCATTTTTAGTAACTAAAAGAGAGAGAGAGAGAGAGAAAAACAGGTACTACTGTTTTTCTTTGTTTCTTTGTTTGCACTCTTGTATTACCTGCATCTAGCAAAGACCTGGTGTAGTGTGAGTACTTAGTACATATTTGTTGAGTGAATAAATGAATGCTAAAGAGTTAGTAAAAGTTGAATTTTATTTCCTCCATATTTTCCAAAAATTTTGTTGGCTTTCACACTTCTAAAATAAAATATTTTATTATGAAAATAATACCAGAACATCATGGAATACTTAAAAACTAGAGAAAATTAGAGAGAAGGAAACAAAACCTATCCATTTTCAACAGTCCCTAAGAAATTGATTAATATTCCTTTTACATCTTTTTTCTTGGTCTCTTTCTCCTTCTGTCTCTCTTTCTCTCAGTCTATCTCTTGTGCTAGAATTGTGCAGCTTACACTTGCGTTAATCTTTGTATTTGTGCTGCACATGATACTGTGTACAGGTTCCAAAGGCCTTAGAATTAATGTTAAAGAAAGCTCCCTACTTCAAATGGACCATTGTATCTCCAAGTCCTTTCAGGGAGACCATTGCTTCAGGGCTCCTTTCCTGCGGATGTTTGCTTCCCAGAAGCAGAAGTAAAGATTTCCCTTACTTTCTCTTGAACTCGGGGGGGGGGGGGGGGGGGGGGGGGGGTGAGGGGGTGGGAGGGTGGGCACTGACTGCCTTCAAGCATGGATGTGTGTCTATACCATGTTCTAAACTATTTATAAATACGTGTGAGGGCACCCATCATTTTTTTCCCATTATCTGATTATTCATTCAACAAATTCTGTTGAGTACCTGCTGAATGCTAGATGCTATTGTAGGCACTGGAGATGTAGAAGTATTTCAGTTATTTTTTATTTAGTAACTAAGCAGAAGTATTTCAATATTATAAATGCTTTCTAATCAAAACTGATTTTATGGCTCTTTCCCCTCAAAATTAATTAAGCCACCATCAAAATAATTATTAAAAGTATAATATTTCCTTTTTAAAGTTACATTAACGTACAAAATGATAAATTCATATAGACATCATATTATCGCAATTAAAAAATAAAAAACCCTCAGGAAAAAGTGACACCAGACCTCCATTCCACAAGAAAAAAAAATTCCAAACATACTTGCAAAAGAAAAAGAGAGAGAAAGAGAGAGAGAGTGTTACAAATCTCAAGTCAGAGTGCAAAAAAGAAAAAATTCCTCTTAGAAGAATTTTTTGGAATTTTATCATTTTGCATCAAAATTTACATATGGTAATAATTTATGTACATGGATTTTTCTCTGTTAGATCAACTACACAGAGCTTTGTTGTGGATTGATGAATTATTTACTTATCTCTTTAGAAAATAAAGATTACAGAGTCGATTTTAAGTTAACATATAGAATAGCTTTTAAATCCCCATATCTCATATGTCAAGGGATTAGAATCTGCCTCTCAGCATTTTTTTATTAGGGTGCCTTTTAGAATCTGTAAGAACTAAATTTGAGATATAATGAGAGAGAAATGGGGAAGTTATGGAGGGGTAAAGATGAAAGTTTGCTAATTGTAAAAGAGTTTGTTTAGAAATTCTTGTTCATGTCAGAAGTATTGACTGCGTTTTAAAATGAGTGAAGTTGACTGCATTCCTATAGAGATTTCTCAGTAATCTTTTAAAAGGTTGTTTTAAGTATTTTGTTTTCCAAAAGAGTAATTGTCTTTAGACTCTTTAGACCATTAATTTTAGAATTGCAATTCCATACTCTATCTTGCAGACATTAATAACTTACCTAGATTCAAGAGTTCTCTAAATATGGCTCAAGCATGACTAATTCAAGAAGTAAAGTTGAAAGTTTTATTTTAATACTTTAATTGATTAAAGGTTATTGACTAAGTAAATTATATCTATACAGATTCTATGAAAATCTAATGTAACTCTTTAGGGAAAGAATTGATAAATATTACTTTACATAATCATTTTTTAAAAACTTCTGTATAGTTAAGGAATTGTATTTTATCCATATTTGCTTTTATGTGCTTTTAATTTATGATTTAAAAACATGTTTTTAAACACAAAAATAGGATTATTTTCAGAATAAAGGTTTTCCCCTCAGAAATTTGAATTCAGGACAGAGGAAGATTAGTAAGCCAGGTTTATTTTATACTGTTATAAGAGTGTTTTTGTGTTGCTATTTCAATAAGGAAAGTCTGCTCATGTCCTGTGTACTGAAGTAGTTAGCTAAAATTTATAACCATTTGCTGTTTCTATATTATATCCAAAGAAATGAAGTATAAATTAACATTGATTGGAATGCCACATAATTTGTTCTAATATGTTGAAATCCAATATTAGGATGCACTATATTTCCATAGCAATAAAAAAATATTCACAGGACCACCCATATACTGTTTTCACAGTTCAAAATATTGTCCGAAATGCTTTGTCTATGAAAAACAGTCCTAAAAGCCGAAATAAGCTATTCTATGTTCAGACCTAAATATCTTGGTTCATCAGTATGAGCATTAATAAATAAAGGATTATTTGTGAATTTTGATAGTCTTAGTATATCTATAGAGAGTTGACTTGAAATGTTATGCTACACAATTACCAACTTTATCTATATTCTCGCTACCCATATTTGGGTAGCCATATTTGATTTTTTATATTTGTAATGAAAAGGAAAAGAAGGACAATATGACTGTTCACTCAGTTTATTGAACATCTTTATGATCATTACCTTGAACTCTTTATAGGGTAGATTGCTTATCTCCACTTTCCTTAGGTCTTCTGGGATTCTGTCTTGTTCCTTCATTTGGCACATATTTCTCTGCCTCCTTATTTTGCCTAATTCTCTGTGTTTATATTTATGTAGTTAGGTAGGTTGGTTATGTTTCCCAGTCTCAGAGAAGTGTGCTTACATAGGAGACATCCTATGGGGCCCAGCAGCGTGCGCCCCTCTGTTCACCAGAGCTGTATGCTCTTGGGGTGTCCCCTCTGTGGGCTACATGGGCCCCTCTGTTGTGGCAGGGCTAACTACTGTGGGTGCGCTGGTAGGCGGGGTGGGCTTGTGGTCTGGTTGACCGCTAAGCCCTGCTTTGTGGGTTGACTGGTGCTGGGCCGCCCCCCCTGGTGGGCCGGGTAAGCCTTTAGCTCTAATAGGCTAGAGGGAGGACTCCAAAATGGTGCTTGCCTACACCAGTGTCTTCATGGTATAACGAGCTCCCCAAAATGGCTGCTGCCAGCATTTATGTCCTCGGGGGAGTCTCAGTTGCCTCCTGCCTCTCTGGGAGGCTTTTCTAAGATCAGCAAGTGGATCTGACCCAGGTTCCTTCCGGATTATTGCCTCTGGGCTGGGACTCAGAGGGTGTGAATTTTTTGCATGTCCTTTCACAGAGGAATCTGTTTTCTATAGTCCTCTGACTCTCCCATATGTAAACCCCTTTGGCCTTCAAAACCGAGTGTTCTGGGAGCTCTTCTTCCAGGCAGGGCCCCTGGGTTAGAGAGCCCAATGGGGGCCTAAACGTCTTGCTTCTTGGAGAAAACCTCAGCAGTTGTGATTCTCCTCCTGTTTGTGGGTCATCTCCCTGGGGGTGTGGGTCTTGACTGTACTATGTCTCTGCTCATCTTATCTGTCTCATTTTGGTTCCTTCTTTATATCTTTAGTTATAGAAGATCTTTTCTGCTAGTTTTCAGGTCACTCTCATAGATAGTTGCCCTGTAAAGGGTTGCAATTTTGGTGTGTTCGTGGAAGGAGATGATCTCAGGGTCTTTCTACTTCACCATCTTGGCCCTCTCAACCCTAATCTGTATTATTTTAAAAGCATTACTGTGTCTTTTAAAGTTTTGAAAGTAATATATTTAATCAATATATCTATATGGAATATTTTTCACACGGAACAGAGATGCTTCATTATAGATGACCTTACAGTCAACATCTGATAATTCTTAGTGAAACAATCAGTTGGCTGTGCTAAGTGCTCTGGTTTTATTTTTTTATCCTCTTTTGAAAACTGTTTTGCTGGAATTGTGCCAGATCTTGCCAAGAACTGTGTAAATGAGAAATTATTTTGGTTTGAATTCTCAACTGAAACTAGAGACTGGCTTAGTTTGCAACTGTTCTGACAGATTTAGGAAAAATGTAATTGATTTCTTTATAAATTAACAAGAGTCCTAATGTAATCCCAGAAGAAGAGAATCATAAAATCAAACAATGGTCTTTATTCCAATTTCCAAAATACTACATTAATGGTTCTAACCCATGAGTTAATGCAATATTATTTTGTGCTTCAGGGATTATGCTATCCTATAAAGTATAGGTATTATTTTTATATTCATTTACAGATGAAGAAACTTTCAGAGAGGTGAAACAATTTATCCAAGTTCACACAGCTAACAAGTAGCAGAGCCTAGATTTAAACCCATTCAAACTGAATACGGTCTCTAGATTTAATAAAATTTCCCCACAAAAGCTACATTAGTTAATGCTTTCTTGCCAATGCAGTTCCTTCTTCTGGAATCTAGCTTCTCCTCCTCCTACCTCTCCTTGTATGGCTCTTATTTTTCAATATTATCCTTATTAATATTTCTGTCTCTTTTGGTGAACTTCTGGCTGTTAAGGTTAGGAATTTTATTTCATTTTTCTTTGTGTTGCCAATGCTTAGCACAAGTCTTAATGCAATATAGGCATGATATATAGGTAAACTGATGGGTAAGAGAGTGAGAGAATTTGGACTTTAAGATATGCAAATATTTTTGTTTGGCATATTATTGAAAATAAAATTCTCTTATTTGTTTGTTAATTGGAAATTTTACTAAAGGGCAGATAGGAAGCATGAACTCAACTCAACAACTCAACCCTTCAATCCCTTTAGTTATAGCTTATAGTGAAATCCTGGCTGATTTGAGTCAGCTGAGGCAATTCTTGCAGTTAATGCCATAGTAGCTTCTGCAATATTTGTATTCCATGATCATATTATTAAAAATAGGGGGAAGGGCAAGCAATATTGTTTCAAAAATTTAACTTATGCTACTGTCAGTCTTTCTCACATCTCTGGGGACACAGCCATATGATATTAGATTCTGTAGAAATATTAGAAAAATACCAGGGATTCATTCCTGGAATTTCATTTTGGTCTCTTTTGGTAATCATTTGAGATCGTAACAGACAGTACCAGTGACACTCAGTTAATTATTGGGATTATTCTAAATTTTGACTAGAAAAAATCCCTCTCCCCAATTTGTTAGGTGGGATTATAATCAAGGGGAATTAGGAAGGAACAAAGTATCTAAGGAAAATGGCATGATCCATTAATCATATAATTATTTTAATGCATCCTGTATTCCTTTACTCTATATAAATTTCAGGTGAAATTACCGAGTTCTTCTGTAGAGTGTGCTCTGTTTTTAGTTACAGTAAGCATGAGTACTTGGGAAATGTGTATAACTCAGTAGAGGATATTTAAGTCTACTCTCTGCACAGTGAGTAATTAATGGGTGCTGTCTTCTTATTTTTAACAAATATCTCCTTGTAGGATGAAATTCTGACAGGAAAATTACAGGATTGGAGCCCATGATAGGATTTATGTTAATAATTGGAGGACTTTTGCTCCTTAAGATGTAAATGGAGCTTAAATAAAAAAGGTTAAGAGGCAAGGCTCTTTTAAGAATATAAGTATTCTTTTACAAATATAGGTATGTTGTCAAGGTAAATATATATTCTCCACACCCCCCTTTGGGCAAATGTCACCAAATTGTCTATTAATATTCATTGTGCATATGTCAGCTACTCACTGAACTTGTTTCTCTTGTGCTTTTAGCAATATTACAGGCATTCTTGTGCAGCAAGATGTTTTAATATGATACATGATACGAATGGATATTTTAATCATTTAGGTTTTCCATTTTACCTACCACGGAATAGGAAAAAGAAATTTGGATCAAAACAAAACTTTGTTAATAAAATAAATACTGCTTTGCTCAATCTGCTAAGAAGAAACAGACTTGAAAACCTAAACAAACAAAACCCTGAGACACGTATTACTGCTATACTAGAAAAGAAGAATAAAATCATACATTTGAAAAAAGAATAAAATTATATATTTGTATGTTTGCATACCTCAGCAGAATATTAACAAATCAGTCTCTTAAACGGTTACTTGCTTATGTTTCTGTAAATGCGATGTCTTAAAGGGGGGAACAGTTTACATCCAACTAGGAGTTTGGTTTCCTCATAATAAATCTCATGTGACTTTGATATATTTCCTTGAAATACTTAGCACTTACGTGTGTATCTTTTTCCAGCTGTGGTTGTATAAATATTTAGATATTTCAGTCACTCGTGTTTATATTTTATCTTCCAACCGGGCAGTTGTTGAAGGAATCCTGCCCTGCCCTTTTCCCTGATGCTGTCCTTTCCTGAATTCAATTGTGTTATATTCCCAAGGTCCTACCAGGATTCTTGCCTTGCCTTGTCAGGATTCAGCTGACATTATCATTATAGTTCCTTGTTAAAGCCTCACTCCATCAGCCCCTTTCTTTTACCCTCTCTTCTTTGTAACTTTTTAGTTTCTTATGCAGAATATAGTTGAAACCTTGAATTTGGTTTTGCCAAGTGTAATATAAACCTTTTATCTTATATAAGAAATACCCAAAGTAGCATAACTAAAATGGTGGTTGTTGGGTGATTTATAGGAACTCAGAATTTATGATTGAAGAAAGAAGGCGTTTTATGAATAGTGAGTCAAGAATATTATATAAAGAGAGGTGTTGTGACAGAGTGGAGATGGACACAACTTTTAAGATTTATATATGTTCTTCCCTAATTATTCTTGGTGTAACTCCCTCAAGGTCCTTCTTTGAGAAAGTGAATCACAGTTATTGATAGAAGTTGGGTGACGTTTCCCTCAAAGCATGCTGGTGGAAAAAAAAAATGGGGATCAGTGATATTTCATTTTAATTGTGCAAACAGTGTGTAGAAACTGAGGTTCTCAAATATGAAAACTTGATAAAATAGGAGAGCTACTCAGAAATGCAAGCTCATATTTAGATAAGCTCACACAGTACAAGGAATGCTTTATGTTCTCATTCGTTCATCATGAAAGTCTTTACTGAGTTAAGTGACTATGAAATCATATGATTTACAGTTAGATATTCTCTGATTGCATGGGAAAAGAACATTAGATGTTATCAGGTTTGACTGCTTCTTACTGTTTTCATTATCTACATTTTAAATAAAAGTAATCAAAATTAACAACTTCCAGTGTCGGAAACAAGAATGGATTTTAACTAATTAATCCTAGCAGTATTTATGGAATAGTGGGAAAGAGCAAGGATTTTGAATTTGACTAGGACTGGATCCCAGCACTGCCACCTTCCAGCCGAGCACCAGTGCTTAGTTCCCCCATATGGGTACCAGATAACAACACCCACCTCATGAAGATGCTGTTGTGACAAAGGAGGTGATGGATAATTAATATTTGTTTTCTTTTCCATTCCTTTTCTTCCTGCTTAGACATGATAATAAAGGGTAATTTATTATAGTTTTTAATAGAGATGATGAGTGCAATTTATAATTGTTATTATTGAGGTTAAGTGATGACTTGTAATAAATATCACATGGGAATTGGAAAGTTCCTTTCTTGAAGGTTATACGTGATGAGAAATGTGGCATTTCTATGTTTTTTATTGTGATTTCCAAAAGTTTTGGCTCTACAGCCAAGTAACTTTTTTTTTTTTTTGCTAACCCTGTACATTCTCTTCAGATTATTATATGCTAACAGAGTGTATTTTCTTTTGAAGTGTGTTCCTCAGAAGCAAAGTTCAGTGGGATGTCCCATAAAAAGAAAAATATAGAGTTCAGTGGCCAAATAAGTTTAAGAAATCCTGCATATTATACTTTTCTTCTAGAGCACATAATGTGTGTTAGCAAGATTAAAAGACCCTGAGAACCCAGATCTTTTTTTGAGTAAACAATCTGAGAAAGGAATATTTCACAGAGTATTTTGAAAATTTAGCCTTTAATAGAATAGAGAGCATTTTTATTGCTGAAACTCTTTTATTGAATGCTGCGGTACAAACATCATGGTGAAAACTTGGGCCTGAGCTCTCCGCTCCCAAAAGTCATATTGGCGGTGGTCCAGCTGTACGGGGCTGTAGGTGAGGGACGGAGAGAGTCTTGAGCTCCACTGCACTTTCGTGGAGCCTGGGTGAGCTCCAGGTTCTTTAATTGGCCGTTACTTCCTCTATACACGCTTCCTAGGCAGTTTTATTCTTTCCCAGTGTTTCAGTCTCCAACTTGATTTTCATATATGGATCCAACTGAGATTTTTTTCCTGAGGTCAAACTTGGATATTTAATAGGCAACTTGTCATCCTTATTTGGATATTCTGGAAGTATCCCAAACTTTCTACATCTCATGCTGAATAAATCATCTCTGTCCTTCTTCCTCTCACCACATCCCACTTTTTTAGTCTTGACCTTCATTGGGACTGCCCTTCACCCATTGCTCAGATCAGAAACTCAGAATCTCTCTATCCTCTGCTTCTCCTCCATCTTGTGCATTTTTCATTTCCATCTTCTCTCACATTGCCAGTGAGTAGATCCTGTTGATACTGTAACTAAATATCTCTAGATTCTTCCTTTTGTCTTCCTTTCTGTCTGTCAAGATCCAAGTTCAAGCTTTCAGAATTTATTGTTTAAAGAGTGTAAAAGTGTCCTAACGAATCCCTTCCTAGCTTAGCTGCTGCAGTCTAGTTTCATACTATCAAGAGTGAGCTCTTTAAAACCAAACTTAAGCATGCAGTCCCTTGCTTAAAATATTTGAATGTTCTTGTTGCCTTCATTTAGGTTCCAGAACTTTGGCTTGATGTACAAAGCCCATCTGACACCTGCCTTATACTGAGGCTGTACTAACCTACCTACAGGTCCCACTGTACCATATGCTTTTGTAGCTGTGCCTCTGAGTGAAATCCTTTCTTTTCTTCCTGACTCATTTTTCAAGACCTACCTCAAGTTTCATGTGTCGGTATGCCTTTCTTGGGCAGTGTTAAGTGCCCATTCTTTGTATTCTTATAGCAACCTGTACATCCCTGTCTCCTCTCTGAAATAGACTTACAGAATATAAATAAAATTGGCTTAAATTAAATATATATTACCTCAGCAGTTGATCTTCATTAGCATCCAGCTTTCATAATTATAGCCAAAATAAAGGCCAGTAATATATTACAATGCTTTATTTTCTGAAGCTATACAGGACTTGTGGTTGAGCAATCTTAAATTCAATTTAAATTTCATTTGCCTTCAGTATAGCCTTTGCTAAAGACCACGAGTTTCCAAGTAATTTTTTTCCCATGTAGCTGGCTTATTTCCTCCTCTTTTAGAGCCTGGTTTCATTTAAAGGATTTATAGTATGCTGTATACCATGCACTGAACTAAAGCTATTTCTCAATATTTCAGGTTATAAAACTATTACTCAATATTTCAGATTATAATTTTTTTGTTTTGTGGTAGACATAAGCAAATAATAGATCTTTTAGTTTCATCATTCATTTATCATTTCATTAAGAAATAGTAACTGCAGTAGTTACAAATTAGAGATGTAGCTTCAGATCATTCCACTCAAATAGGGTTTTGCTGTTAGCACTTCGTTTATTTTTTTATTTACTCAACACATATTTATTGAGTATCTGTAGTGTGTTCAGCACTCTGCCAGGCATAAGAGAAGCAACCATGAGCAAAATCAGACCCACAGATCTTACAGCGTAATGGGAAAGACAGACAGTGTTCAAAGCATCAAACAAATAAATTTAAAACACAATTCTGATTATTTTACCATAGGTAGTTTCATACCCTTGCTAAAAAGAAGCATTTAAGTTTTGTGGTAAAGATCAGGGAAGGTCGAGATTTGAAAGAAGAATGGGTATGAACTAGGGTAAGATCATTTTGATCCCAGACGCTGTGGCAGGCATAGGCCTGTGGTAGGAAGAAGCTTAATATATTTGTGGAACTAACAGAAGACTGGGGTGAAGAAAGCAGAGCAAGGAGTGGAACAGGAAGAGTCCTGAGAGCTAGATAGGGTAGTGAACACACTGGCTCTTGTAGGTCTTGTTAAAGATTTTAAGAGCAATGAGTTTATTTTAAGAGCCACTGAAGTAGGGGAGGACCCAGATTGTATTTGTATTTCAGAGCCGTTATTTGGCTGCATTGAAGTGAAGCTATTTAAGAGCTTTCCTAAATCCTGGTGGAAATCTATAGTACTTTGATCTGGGATGGTAGCTGGCTGTAGAGAGTGAGATGAGTAGATTGATTTAAGAAATTTGGGGGAGGGTTAGAGGACAGAAAGAGGGGTGTCAAGCGAGACTGGTTTCTACTTTTCATTGTTTATTGAGATCGGAACACTAGATGAGAACAAGGTTTAAGGTTTGGTTGTTGAAGTTGAGAAATCTCTAAGATTTTTACATATGAAATCTATCCATGGCAACAATAAGGTAGGAATATTAAAAATATGAAACTTGATCCCTCTTTTAGAGATTATAATCTCATTGAAAAAAATAAGGTACAGACAGAAAATATTTAAATGACACATACACTCAGGCCTTCACTTATTAAGTAATACATAAGGTCGAGAATGTAGCCTCTCACCTAGTATCCTTTTCCATTGAATGTTATATTTAATTATTTAAACTCCATTATTTAACATTTCATCTTTGAAGTCTACTAAAATAGTAACATAATTATTGGAGACAAGTGAACTTAATTTATTAATAAAAACTCTGGGAAAGTATATATATATATATATATGTACACACACATATATACACATATATATTTATTATTTAGAAAAATATAAAAGTCTATGTAAAGAACAGTTCCATCATATATATTTTAACATAAATGTTTATCATTATATAACATATGTTTTGCTAAAGTGTTGATTGATGTCTCATTAAAAATGCAATTCCAGGGAGCCATGCCATTATTTGTAATAGTCGACAATTCTCTAACACATTCCTCTGCAAAAACAGGCACGTACATGGTACAAACAGATGGGTTCTGAAAGGATCTGTGGACAAGGGATTTGGAGAGCAGACAGGATTTGTACAGACAAAGTTTTAGCAAGGGCACTGTCTAAGTGGTGGGTCAAAAGGATTCAGGAATTAGAAGGTATAGTCAAGGTGGACACCAGAAGGATTAGTTAGTAAGGAGGTGAGGAAGAGTAGGTCGTTAGTATGCAGTGTTTAGATAGTAGTGCTAACGCCTATGCTTTTGAAATAAGACTTTTCATTGTTTTCAAGTGATGAAATGAAGATATTTTGTCAATTCTTATGCAGGCTCCCGTCTTCGTCAGGAAGATTTTCCACCTCGCATTGTTGAACACCCTTCCGACCTAATTGTCTCAAAAGGAGAACCTGCAACTTTGAACTGCAAAGCTGAAGGCCGCCCCACACCCACCATTGAATGGTACAAAGGTGGGGAGAGAGTGGAGACAGACAAAGATGACCCTCGCTCACACAGAATGTTGCTGCCAAGTGGATCTTTATTTTTCTTACGTATAGTGCATGGACGAAAAAGTAGACCTGATGAAGGGGTCTATGTCTGTGTAGCAAGGAATTACCTCGGAGAGGCTGTGAGTCACAATGCATCGCTGGAGGTAGCCAGTAAGTAAAATGGGCTTTCTGTGTTTGGAGAGATGGCCACATGGGATCGTTTCCCTTGATCACAGTAATAAAAGTGTAAACCTGTATCACAGGCTTTACCTGAGGAAAATCTCTAGATTTGTATATGAATATCATCTATTTGTTTGAATTTTCTATATTTCTCATCTTAGTTGGTTATTCAAGCTAAATTGGGATTTACACATAGTTGTTGAACTGTTTTACTTTTTAAAAAATTTTTTTTAATTAAAAAAAATTTTTATTTTATATTGGACTAGAGTTGATTTACAATGTTGTGTTACTTTCAGGTGTACAGCAAAGCAATTCAATTATACATATACATATATCTATTCTTTTTCAAATTCTTTTCCCATTTAGGTTATTACAGAGTATTGAGCAGAGTTCTCTGTGCTTTGTTTTACTTTTTGGAGCTGTTTTCTGTAGAACACGCTCACTGAAATGGATTTATTCCCCTCCTTTGTTCCTTTTAAATATATAGAAAACGAGGATGTTTATGGAAATATAATAGTGTAGGATATTTTTCATTTGTTTTCATTAGGAGAAATACTTTCAACTGGTAGTGTAGGGTGTAGTTTTAAACTGTTTCTAATTCTCAGAAATATACTTTCGGTAAAGCTATATCCAGAGAAATGTATGTATATGCCTCATACTGTATTATCTTGGCTACACTGTAGTGCACCCTTGGAGGAAAACACGTGGATGGAATCCTCAGGGAGTTGATGGTTGAGTTTATCTACACAAATACCAAAGGCTGCTCATTTGGAATTACCTCAATAAGGATTTAGTTGACTAATGATTAAATTGTTATATAGAGAGTCTAGATGTGTATTGTATTTGAATTAGAATTAGGCTTATTTTCAATCAACATTCAAGAGGTGGCCAGAAAATTTCATTCCTTTGAAAGAATCCTTCTGTGTATATGTATATGTGACAGAAATTGAGAATTGTATAGGGATTGGAGAACCAAATGAAATTTAGATCTAATTCACTTTAAATTTTAATATCACTTTAAATTTAGCTGTCTATAATTATATATGAAACTGTATACATAACTATGTCTATATTTATATATAATGTTTTCCAAGGCGATTGATATTTTACTACAATGTATGTTCAAAATTTTAGTTATATAATCAGTTTTCATAATCTCTAACATTGTCTCCTGCATTCAACTAGAACATGAATATAAGGAACCGCAGATAATTATGACATTATAGACATAGAAAGGAATTTAGAGATCGATTATTCCAACTCAATCATATTATTAATGTGAAATCATCTCCAGAGAATTTAGATGATTTGATCACACTCACAGAGCCATGTAATACTTACCCTGAGACAGAAGGCCAAAGATATCTGATATGAGCATAAAATTTAATTAGATAGAATAAAAAATTAAAGTAACCATTTAAACCTCTGTCAGAATTAGGCATTCACATTTTTAAAACATTTACTTGAAACCCAAGTTTATATTTCTCTATTCACAGTTAACTGATAATTAACTTATTGTACTTTCTCTTATTGCCTTGATTCTCAGTGAAGGTCTTAGAGCTAAATCAGTGAGATGTATAAAAGCTATAATCACAGCAGAAAGATATTTTTCTTTTTCTTTTTGTTTTTTTAGCTCAACTTTAAATGTAGCACAAGCAAAATAATTTTAAAGTTTCAACTTATTTATAAGAAGACATATATATATGTTTTGACGAAGTCACCTTTCAAAGTTACGGTATTAACACCTTTCTAACGCTTGGCACCATTATACTTAAGAATTATTATTTTCTGTGAAGATAAATGTGAGTTAACATTTGAGAACAAATTTAGAGAATCAAGAAAGATGATGTAGATAACCTAGGCCAACTCCTGTGTGTGGTATGTAAGAAACTGAGGATGAGGAGGGAAAAACAGTGATTGTTTATTCTCTGGAATTATAATTCTTTATAAGAAATGTGTACCAACAGAAATATCAAAGATCATCTCATGCTTCTGTATTATTTTCTACTCTCCTTGTATTCTTATCATTGTCAGAATTTTTTAAAAAGTTTATAGACTTGAGTAGAGGGTCTAAACACTTACCCTCTAGATCTTCCTTTTCAAAACACCTCTAGTTTTACCTCAGATGATCAAGATATCCTTAATGCACTGGGATTTAGAGACCTGTCTGTTTTAATCTGGCTTTTGTGCAGTTATTTTAAAAGACACCATTAGTTTCCAGTTAAGTTCTGTTTCTAACTTAGACATTCCATTACCTTGAGAGTCCATTATGGGAAAAGCTCTTGCAGTCTCAGTCAACAAATATACGATCATGAAATTGAAACCAGACATAAGAGCATTATATAACTTTTACCAGTAAAATATTCAAATACATAGTCCCTTAATGCATAGTTCACAAATGTTAGTGGGATATTCCTGACACATTCCAAAATGTTGTCAAGCTCCAGAGAAAAAAGGATATCATAATTTACTGAATAAAATTTAATAAAACTACTCTAGAAAATACTTTAAGATCACATTCAGTAACAATTCATATACTTGGGAAGGGAGAAGTATATAGATATTATATATTTATCAAATATAGTTTGCTGTTAATAAGGGTAGTTTGATAATAAGGATCACCTTATTAGTGATAATAATTATTTGAAACCATGAGAAGAGTTCAAGTAGTGTTTGCTTCCAATAATTTTTATACTAGTTAAATTGTAAAAATTAAAAGCATGTTTTTATTTAAAGAAATTGTGTTATTTGGTCACATAAGTTATATGGGAAAAATTAAGTACTCTGCAGTTAAAATGGGTTTTTGTGTCTAAAAAAATTCATGGTTCAGTGCACTACAAATAGATATATAGTAATTTAGTTCACATGTATTTCAGTTATTTATTTTAGCCAATGGTTACTGCTCATTCACCATTTTAAAATATGTTTGCATCCTAAAATCAAAATTAGCCTTTTGTGTGTTAGATAAATACAGGAGGGGAAGGAGGGCAGGGAAACATGGGTCATATTTGCTGTAGGTTAAATCTATAAAGTACTATTACAGCTTGGTTTTATTATTTCCTGGAGAATATTACTATTTTTTTTCATATTTTCTTAGTTTAGGTGCCAGAAGTTCAGTAAGAACTATTCTTATTCTTCCAAAAGAATTCTTCCTTTCAGACACAGGAAGACAAAGATTTCGTCTAATTTCTTAGTGACGCTATAGCCCAAAGTAATAGCATTAACAAAAGTGTCTTGAGGCAACACTGGTTTCACAGCACAGTTGTTGGTAATGCTTTTAAAAACATTTATCTGTGTTTTATTTGCCTTTAAACCAAGTTTTACAGCTGTAATAACAACTGGATTTCTTGGTTCCTAACAGTTGTCAATCTCTCAAACAGTGGAGAAAAAAATGATATGGAACGTCGCTTAAAACTTGTATTTTTGTATAGAAATGATAATATTCTTGTCTTTTGTGTTTTTAATATTTATTTAAATTTAAATAATATACCAAAAGGATTGCATTTATTGGTTATTTTAGGATTATTTATTTTTGTTTTCATTTAAATCGCAATTATAACCAGGTTGGACCCAGTGAAAAGCACTGACCGATCTTTAGGTGCTGATCTTTGCCATGTAGTAAAAGTTGTATTCTTGTTCTTGAAAACTCAGTTTTGATGCAATTAAGTTTATCTCACACAATTATAAAGTCTAAGAATCGGAATGCTAAGAAATATACGGTAGTCCTTACACCTAAAGTTTCCACCTTGAATTTTTGGAAGCTTATCTCTGTAAAGGAAACCAATTTTTATCACAGATGCATTTTTTTTAATTTGTGTTTTTAATTATTGTTTTTCTTTGCAAGCCAAGAATGATATATCTTGATGAGGACTTTAATTTGTAAATTTAGAATATATTGCTGTTTCTAAGACTTAAGAAAATTCACTGTTTAACTCAGTTTCAAACCCAGCTTTCTAAAATGGTATTGCAAGTAGTATTTTTTTGTTTCGTATTAGCTCTATTTGAGAGTCTACTAAATGTTTAGAAAAATATTTTACGGGTCTATTCTTCTATACTCAACATTACCAGTTAGTAAATTTAGAACTTTATTTTATGCCTGGCACAAATTGATAGCACAGTTCTTCGACACAACTTATTAAATAATAAGTAACTCGATCTTGGGTAATTGCGTTGAATTTTAAGGAAAATTAACTTGAACCTTGACCCTCATGCTTTCGATTACAGAACATGTCTCTCTACGTCATCTGCTAAGTAGTACATAGTCAGCATATGGCTATTTGTTTCCTATGTAAGCTGTTTTCTCCTGAGGAAGAGAAATTCCCTTCAGATTTGGCAGACATCTGCTGACTGTCTTAGCAGCAAAACACAGAACTGTCTTTCCAGAAAAAAATAATTTTGTCCAATTAATCAGAGATTAATCTTCCCAGATTTTATTAACTGGGGTGCTTTTTAATAGTAATTACTTTGAGGTAAAATGTTTATATTTTAAAGTAATATTTTCCCACTACTTTCAATACACTATGATCTTTCATTGTTATTAAACAATTCTCCTTATAGAGTGATTTAGAATTTGAATTATCTGATTTTCCTCCTTTGGATAAACTGAGAAAGTGTACTGACATGTATGCTAAGGAGCCAGGTTTTGGTACAGTAGAATGTATTTCTAAAATCTGGAGCATTGAAGATGGAAGGATTACTCCTGGCAGTAAAATGGTACCGATGAGCAGGTGAAAATAGAATATGCCATTATATTATAAAATGTCGATTGATTGATTGTGCACACAATCAAGTTGACCTTTATACGTGTGCACACACACATATATTGTTCCTTGAAAGACTTTTTATCTTTGAAATTGAACTAGCTCTATATTGCATCTTTGAAAATATTTCTTGTTTCCTCTAATCTGTTTTATCTTTTTAAAAAACTTTGCCATTTTCCATGTTTTGACGAGATTCTAAAGCATTTATATATATATATTATTTTTGTTTTCAGTATTCAAATGAAGAATGTTAAAGATTCATTTATTTTAATGATTTTAAAATATCTTTCTTTGTTGCACACTTATATTCTAAACTGCAATGACTGTTGCAAAATTGATTTATGAATAAGTGAAATAATGCATATAAAGTGTGTAGCACAGTGACTGGCACATAATTATAAATCATAAATCTAATTGTCGGTGCTGTTGGTTTCACTGCTTTCTTCTCTTTCCCTGTATTATGGCCAGACACTAGGATTATTTATATAAAGGGGATCTGGATGCTTTTTATTTACAAAATGGACTGACTTCATTTTGAATTTGAAGATATGTGTGTTAATATACTAAAATTTAAATAAAATGTTTCAGTAATTAAATTTTCTTAAATTAATTTCTGGTTAAGTACAGAGCATATTAAGTATATTAAATTCCATCTTGAGTTGAAATTCCTGGTATGAGAAATATACCCTTATCTTTAGATTCTCATTGTTAATGCAAGGCATGCAAATAGTATTGACTTAAATCATTTTTGTCTTAGGGTCAAATGAAAAATTTCATTTTTGTAACTTTTACAGTTGGGATAACATTAAAATTTTCTTTTTGAATTCACATGTTTTTTCACTTAAGTAAAGAAACAATATTGCTAAGTTCTGTGACATGATTATATTTACTAAAGACTTGAGTTTTTACCACCAGTTAGAATATAGTCTTTTGTTGTTGCCAGTCTTAGTTAGTTCAGGCTGCTTTAACAAGAATACCACGTACTGGGAGGCTTACACAACAAACATTTATTTCTCATAGTTCTAGAGGCTTGGAAGTTAGAGGCCAGGGTACCAGCATGGTCAGGTTCTGGTGAGAGTTCTCTTCCTGGTTTCCTCACATAGTGAAGAGAAAGCTCTGGTCTCTATCCCTGTATAAAGACTCTAATTCCATCACGGGGGCTCCACCCCAGTGAACTCATTCCACCCTAATTACCTCCAAATACCATCACATTGGGGATAAAGATTTCAACATACAAATTTTTTTTGGGGGGGGCACAAACATTCCACCCATAGCTGTCTTTAAATAACAATTATTTGGGGATTTTTAAGTTGGATTTGTAGTTATTTTATCATCTTAAGTAACTGAGAAATAAAAATCAGAAAACCAGGGGGAAAAATCATGTAATCTCCGTGGTCCATCAGATCACTTGCTGCATCCAAATATCGGGTTTAAATTGTGTCATAAATTGAGGATAGAAACATTATGTCTTCAAGTAAATATAGTGTGAATTCTGTATTTGTTGAGAAAAATAACAGCAGTATCCTTTCTATACTACATTAAGAGAGGAGACAGTTCTCATTTTCTTTGAAATAACATAAAAATTCTTTCTTCTTCTTTTTTTTTTTTTGGTTTTATCTGTCCAAAGAGTATTTAGTATGAAATATAAAAGCAGAAACCCATATTTCATAGCCCATGTGAGAGATGACAGTGACGATGGGCATAAAGAGAAGGTTTAAGTTTCAACGGGTATTTTAGTAGAAAAGGACAAAGTCCGCTGACCTTTTGAACATGGGTGTTAAAGGAGGTGGCTGTGTCAGAGAATGTACTATTTATTCATAAATAACAAACAGGTGACATTCTATCTTGAAACTACTCTTAGTTAAACCAATTATGGGCTGTAGAAATGCGTTTAGTTGATTTCTTAGGCAAACTTTTATTGTTTTTTCTTTGGCTGACACAACTGTCATATATTAATCTTTAGCAAATTTGTAGAAAGATCTTAGAGTGGGGACATGTCATACATTTTCTTTCCTTTGCTCCCAAACTCAGGTTAAGGAATATGATTAGTAAGCTTATAGAGATCATTTTTAAATAACTTATTGTATTTTATTTCTAAACACATGCATTATAGAACATACTTGCTCTTTTAAAATACATGTTCTTGTAATCTCATTTGCCCAGAGTTAAACACTGTTGAAAGTTGGGTGGATATCCTTCTAGATATCCTAACATCACTATATGTTCTCTAGGGAAAACTATTTACTATTCAATTAATATTCATTCTTCTCTTGGTTGGTTAAAAAAAAAAAAGGCATTGGCTATGTTGGAACACATAGCTATGTCATAAAGACTAAATGGAAGAGTTTAGCTCTCTAGATTGGATGTTACAAAACAGGTTCCATCTGCTGGATATTACTACATACACTTTCCTGGACCAGATTCAATCCAGTAGTATTGGGGTTAAAGGTTATGTATTCCATTACCAGTCTCATGAGCCACTCCTTTTGTTTTCTCAAAAAGTAGATGGTGTCCATACATGCTGAAAAGTACTAAGATGATTATTCCAACACTATTTGATGCTTAGATATAAAGTCCCTTGAGCATTCCAGGAAATCAATTCAGTATTTAGTTATTTATGGGAAATTCTTGGCAGTGTCTCATCATATCAACAATACTGCCTTTAAAAACTAATAACCAGGTAGATCTGGTTATCTCTTAAATCTTATCATCATATCACCCTTCCTTTTAAGCCTCCTAATTTACTTGTGATTTAAATGCTAGACATCTTTCCCACATACAGAGACTAACTTGGGAATCATTTGTATTTATTTAAAAATTTTTGCTTCAATGACAAGTTTAATAAAACATACCTAAACATTCTTAGTATAATTAATTTTAATTAATACAATATAAATTAACTTAAACCTTTCATTAATTATCAATTCAAGCTTTTTTTGTCAGATTAGAATAAAACCCCATTGAATGTTTTGAAGGCATAAAAGTTCTTTTCTTAGTTACACAATGTGGGCATTAAAAATGTTGTTTTTAAAAAATCAGGCATTAAATAAAAATATGAAGAATAACGAAATATAGTTTATCCAAAAAATTGATATTTTTCCCTAAATAACTCTTTCCAGGCCTTTTGCTTAGTTTTAGGTATTCAGTGGTGAACAAAAAAGAAAATGGTTTCTGCCTTCATAGAAATTACAAAATAGTGGGAAGAGGGGATTGTGATGACAGAAAATAAGTAACTAACCATACAAATAACTTTATCCTTAAAATTGTGCCAAGTGCCAGGAAGGATTGGGGTTAAGCTGAGAGCAGAAATACCTGTGGATATTACCAAGACACAAAGTAAAAGAAAAGGCGTTTCAGGCAAAAAGAATAGTACATGTAAAAGGCCATGAGAAATGACAGACTTGGACATATTTGAGAAAATGAAAGATAGCTAGTATGGCATATGAGTAAGGGAAACAGCTATAGAGATGGGTGGGGGCCAGGTCATGCAGGATCCTGTAACCGGGTTATTGATGTTGGACTGTATGTTCAGTGCAATGAGAACCACAGCAAATTTTCAGGCAGTGATGGAGGTGACATGATCTGATTTATAGTTTAAAATGTCACTCGTGTGATACTTGCATATTGCACGTTGGGAGGACGAATTGCAGAATGATTGGGGGAGGCCAGTTAGGAAGCTATTGCAGTATTACAGGCAGGAGATGGTGCTAGTTTGAAATAGGTGTAGTAATGGAGATGAAGAGAAAAGTGAAGATTAGATTTGGAGATTGAAGACTTGGTTTAACTTTGGAGGGTGAGTCAGTAGAAGCTGAGATTTTGCAAGAGACGCAGTCATTGCTGATGGTCAGGTCTATGACCATGAAAGTGGAATTGAGAATTTGGATTAGGTTATGTTAGCTTTGAATGGCTGACAGTAGTTCAGTATGCTGCAGCCCAACACAGCCCCAAGAAATGGCACTTTCCTCCGTTTCCGCAGCCTGGAATGTGCTTCTCTTCCTGTTCCACCGGTCACTCTCTTATAATAATCAAGAGTCACCTCCTCTGGAGCCATCTGTGACTCAAGTGCCTAGCACCATTCCTGGCCCATTGTAAGTGATGTGATCTAACATGTAACTTGGAAGTGTTTTATTCCATGTCTGAGGAGCATCATAAAGTATCAGAATGCCACTTCAAGGAACAATCTCATTGCCACACAACTTCTTTGTAAAGGCAAGCAGGTCACGTGATCTCGAACACTCATTTGAAGGCACAGCTCTTAGAATGCAGTCTTGGTACTGTTTCCCTGGGAGTTTTTCTTTCTTTCAAGACTTTGGAATATTTAATTGGCTCTTTTGGGCGATAACATTACTCAGGAAATTTAGTTGACTTCCACTAGTACAAAAAGTCAAATGAGTTCTTTTTAGGCTCTAATAAGTGTAGGACAGGCTCTCTAAGTGTAGTGACCCCCCTCTGAGTAGCATCAACTGTGTTTATGAGTGTAATGACTGGCTGATAGAAAACACAGGGGTTTAAACTTCCTGACTGATAAGGAAACAATTAGTATTGATGGTACCTGAAGGGATTTTCTGAAGTTCCCTTGCGAAACTTTACATGTGCAAAACAGGACCTAACCATCTTTACTTTCTCTTTTTCTTTCTGGATAGGGGGGAAAAAAATACACAAAATAAGTATTCTGTAAAGTAGAATGATTTGCATTCCTGTACTTTGCCAGTAATCTGTATATTATATGTAAAGCTATTATCATAGTCCAATAGATTTATATTTAATGAAGCAAATTTGATGAGAAATCAAAGGAAAATTATAACATAGTAATATTTTACATTTCTCATTACAATCTTAGGCTTTGGTCTGTGGTTGATGAAATATTTTTTTAGAAAAGCTTAGTTAAAATAAGATGTAAAAACCAATGGAAATCTAGATGCTGCAGCAACTAGGCATGATATGGATAAGAAAGAGAAGAAACCCACGTGGATGGTAATGTGTGGGGAGGCAAACTCAGATGTGGGAAGGATTGGGTCTACTACAGGCAGCAGCTGGAGGCTTCTACTCAAAATATGCTCCATGGACCAGAGGCATTGGCATCACCTGGTAGCAAGTTAGAGCTGCTGCATGTTGGGCCCCCCTCCTGACCACCTGAATCAGACGCTGTATTTAAACAGTATTTTAAGGTGATTCATATGATTCACATGCAAATTCAAGTTTGAGAAGCACTGGTATACATTGTGGTGAACTGGACTTCATAGACCCCTGCTCATCTCCTAGAGCCCCAAACACCTTTTGGGAACGCAAGCCCAATGTGGTTGATTTTTTTTTTTTTTTTTTCATTCACTGAATTCATTTTATTCATTAATAAATTCCCTTACATAGAATGAAATGTAATATTCCACGCTTATCATGAAATAGTGGTTTCTTCCAGTATAATCAGGAAACTAATCAATACTTAGGACACGAGAAAACTTCCATTTTAATCACATCAGCACTGTTACTTCTTAGGTTCTGGCATTATCAATGTAGAAAAGTACTTATTCTTGAGGCAACAGCAATGGTTGATTTTTAAAAAGAGAAGCAGGTGAAGTATGATTTTCGGTGAACTGTCCGGGGTTTCTAAACCAGTAAGGAGTGGAGGCACAGAGTGGGGAGGGGTATGTAAGAGACTGGTAGAGACAGCATTCAGGGGCAGAAATGGAGGGAGAGAAACACACAGAAAGAAAAGCAAAAGAGGGATACAGCGGGAAGCATATCCAGAGTAACAGAGAAAGAGATTCAAGGAGAAGGGGGCGGAGAAAGAGAAAGAGACAGGGACGGGAAGAGAGAGAGCTGGGGGTGGCGGTGCTGCAGGTACTGGTGTGGTAGGGATAAGCTTGGGAGAGCACAAAAATACATGTGCCTGGATGAATAAGGAAAAAAATTGCTTCCTACATATGAATATTTACAGAGTGGAATGTTAATCAGAGAAGGGGATACTCAAACCTCTATTAATATCCGTACCATCATTCATCAAGAAAAGTAATATGTGAAATGGATCCTAGATATTCTTAAGTAAATTCACGGAAGGCTGTATTTGCTTAGCATAATCCAAAAGAGAAATGCTAGGTTTTTTATTTTACTTTACATTTCCTAGAATGAAAACTGTGAAATAAAACAAAACTAGGTTTTATTAATAAGAATGGAACTGTGCTGGAAGGATCATTTGGAAATCATTTAATCTGTCCTTCTGACTTTTAGTTTAAATTACCTGAAGATCATTTGTTGTATTAAAAGAGGTTCGGAACAAAAGATTATTCAGCCTCCATCATCAATATCCCTTATATGCATCAGCATATGTTAACACAAAGTTATTACTTTAATTTACTTAAATTCTGTGTTGCAGCATGACTTTCTTTCATTTTACATGGTAAGGGATAACAGAAAAGCCATTTCTAAATTATAGCAGCTCATATGTTTGAAGATCATTATTAAGTGCGGCCTAAATTTTAATAAAGTACATCTGATGTTTAATTTAGGTTTCTGAGTATAATAAAACAGTTTCTAATCTCAGTCTCTTAGTATCCAAAGTGGAAATTGTAGCTTTTGTAACATTTTAAGTTATGTCGTATTTAACCAGAGGTTTAAATTGAAGTTTTAATAGCGCTTATGACATTTTACACTTGTCAAGAGAAATAAAAGTTTATGACCAAGGTATTTAGTATGCCTGAATGGGGACATTTTTAGTCTTATCCAGTGAATGATGAAGTAAAACTTAGAGTAAACCCAGAAAGTTAAGAAGAAAGTGGGAAAGGACATCCCTCACAAGGGATTTATATTCTGTCTCAGTCTTTCCTTCTTCATCACCCTGTATCTCTTTACCAAATAACACTGTACTTTATCTAGATTGAGTCACATTAAGTTACCCTTTTATTAGATTCTTATATCAGTCAGACACTAGAAAATGGATTAGGACCCTGTGTTTTATGTAGAAGGACATTGAGAACATTTTGATCATACAGTTCAGCACTAGTCATCGACACCCAAGTGACTTCCCTTAGTTCTAAAATAGAAGTGTAGGGACTTCCCTGCTGGCACAGTGGTTAAGAATCTGCCTGCCAATGCAGGGGACACGGGTTTGAGCCCTGGTCTGGGAAGATCCCACATGCCGCAGAGCAACTAAGCCCGGGTGCCACAACTACTGAGCCTGTGCTCTAGAGCCCGTGAGCCGCAACTACTGAAGCCCTTGCACCACAACTACTGAAGCCCTTGCGCCACAACTACTGAAGCCCGTGTGCCTAGAGACCGTGCTCCGCAACAAGAGAAGCCACCACGATGAGAAGCCCGTGCACCACAATGAAAAGTAGCCCCTACTCGCTGCTCCTAGAAAAAAACCCGCACGCAACAACAAAGACCCAATGCAGACAAAAATAAATAAATTTATAAAAAAAAAAAAAATAGAAGTCTAGGGCAGGTTGCAACCTTGTTGAATCTTGCTTGAGGGAATTCTTGGAAAATATGATTATAACATATTTTCCTTTGGGACTACCTCAGGAAAGAAAGCAACAATGAACCAAAATTCCACAAGAATGGAGACGATGTTTGTTTTATGGCCAGTGGAGACAATGTTTTAGGTCCTGCTGATAGTTACCTTTTCCTCCACTTCTCTCATCTTTTGTCAAAATCACCAAAACCTAAAACTTGAATAACCTCAGAATTCTGTGGTTAGATTCCCCAGTATTTGTAGGCAATAAAGTCAATTCCTTACCACTTTTCTTTTCTTTCCTTCTTTTTAAAAAGTAATGACCACTTAGGTCTCTGTATGGTTTCCTGTGAAACAGGTTCTTTCTGGACTCTGTCAGTTATGATTCTTCAATCTCCTTCAAAATTTTGATCGTCAACTTCAGGTGAATAACAATATCTATTCCAAGAGGAGTTTGTGTTCTTTTAATATACGCGGTTCTCTTAAGCCATTAACCCCGTGGCTCTTATCCATAGACTGCATTATGGAAACTGTTCATAGATACGATTAATTCTGTCAAGGTAAAATAAATTTTGTTCCCAACAAACTCAGTAAGTGTTTATTTAGCATAGCTTTCTGCCCTTGATGAAGTTACTTAGCCTTTCTATACTTTAATAAAAAAGTGGGGATATTATTCTACTTACCTTATAGAGCTTTGGAGAGGATTAAGTAAGTTAACACACATAATGTGCTTAGATCTGTGCCTGGCCAACAGTAAGCATTATATGAATGGTAGCTGTGGTTCTACGTGCTATTTATTGTACTAGGCACATTATTAGGCTTACCTTTTCCATTCCTGTGGTCCCAAAGAATGTATCTCTTTATTTCAGGAAGGGGGATGCTGAAAACAAAATACCATATATTGTTACATTTAGAAAAAGCTTTCTGTTCCCAGAGGTAGTCATCTTCTTATACACAGGTGTATTTAAAATCCACATAAATATTTGTGAAATGATAAGTATTCTTCATATACCAGTATACAGTATGTCTTTTATGACAATATATTTTTGAGGGTTTGGAAAACTGTTGTTATTGGCATGGTTAGCATTTAAATATTTTATTGTGGCCTTTCTCAAAATATGCTCCAGTGAATTTTTTTCTGTGAGCTGTTAAAAAAATAATTTGGAAAATACATCTTTAAGTATATTTTCTCTGTAAGACTTCAGAGCTTTTAATATATTAATGAATGATGTGAAACACAAGTAGGAGATCTAAATTATTATGATTCCCACACTTAAATGAACTGTCAAAATTTTTTTTTCAGAAAAAAATTGGTTTTCTCAGAAGACATTTTGGATAAACGGTAATATTTGGTACTTTGTGGGAGGACAAACTATTTCAAAAGTGTGTATCTCAGATTCAGGTGTGTGGTTGTCTTCATGGTTCTTTGTTTCAAGATCATAGGAGTAAGAATATGATATACTATTGTTTCCATTTTGTGTTTGGGGATGTTTTCTTCTTCTACATCAGCATTTTGAAAACCATAACAAGGATCCATTCTATATTCCACACATAGGCAATTTAAATATAGTGCTTTACCAAAACTTTGCAAAGAGGTGCAGAGCACAGTGTGTGGCCTTCCTTACCCTTCTCTCTCACTAATATCCTGTTACTCTAAATAGCCTTGACCTCAGCTTTCTAAACTTTGCCTTCTATTATGGATGTAATTTACCTCTTGCAGCCATTTGACACAGTTGACCTTATTTGTGAAATATTCTCTTTCCCAGAATTTCATGGCACCCAGCTAGATCAGGATTGCATCCTATTGCATGTAACCAAAGTCAGACAATTTAGCCAAATAGGTTTAAATTTGATTCTGGAGGAAGGATGTAGAGAGAAAGTATATCGGCTCCAAGAAGCCATTAAGAATCCAGCTTCCTTTGATTTTTTTCTGCTCTACCAACCTTAGTATGTGACTTTCTTTCTTGTGGTTGCAAGGTGACCGCTGCACCTCCCAGTGTCATATTTCTGCGCTGTTCTTGAGGGAGGAATGTGAAAAATCATCAGCCTATTTTTTTTTTTTAGAAAAATAATAAATTTCCTGGAAGTCCCACCCACTAGAATTCGATTACATCTTGTTGGCTAGGACGATGTTTGATGGCCACCCTTAGTTTCAAAGTTGCATGGAGAGATGTGTTTTTAACTGGCCCATTTCTTCTCCAAACAAAATTTGGTGTTTTGTTGAAAGGAAGAAGAGAGAATGGGTATTTAGTAGGCAACTAGCAAGGTCTACCACACATATGCTATTGATCTTCCTCTTATTTTTCTGGCTCTGCTGGGTCTATTGCTGAAATGTGCATGTTCCAGGAGATTTTGCTCTGTGGCCTACCCTGGAGGACCACACCTTCCTCCTGGGATTCAGTTATCAAAGTTGTCCTGACTCGCTCCTTGCTCTGTTCTCTCTAGGCAGACCTCTACACTCAGCTCCCCTTGGAGGTCCTGGTGGCACCTCCCACTCAAATATCCAGAATGAGACTCTTCCTCTTCCTTTCTATCCCTGCCTTTCCTCTATTATCTCCTAACTATGAAAATGATACCGCCCTGCCATCTATCCAGCCCAGCAGACCAGAAACTTGAGATCAATTCCTTCCTCCTTTCTTTCTGTCTGTTCATATCAGTGGATCATCAGGTCTTGCTGATGTTTTTTCCTGAATAGCTTTAGCGTTTTCCCACTTATCTCCATCCCCTTTGCTATTTTTCTAATTAGTATCACCATCATTTCTCACTTAGATAACTGTAATACTTCTTTACAAGTAAAAACCTGATCTTTCTTGATTGCTCACTGAGAGGTTCTCAATTGCTCCTAAAATCTAAACTCTTTAAAATGACTTGCAAAGATTTGTGTGATCCTGGCACTGTAGCCTAGAGTTTACGCTCTCCTACCCCCATCCCTTTGATCTGGAAAAAGCTATTTATTGCTTCAGACCTCAGCAGAGTCATCACATCCTCTGAGCCTCCTTTTCTGTATACCCCACCCCTCTCCCCATCACGAGTCAAGGTTAACCTTACCCACACCACACCTTGATCACAGCATGTAAGTCCTGTATTGTAATTAAATGTTTACTTGTCTGTATTTCCCACTTAATTTTAAGCACTGTGTATAACTTGTTGTACCTAGCACAGGTCACAAAGGGTGTGTTGTTACTGAATTTCTGCCAGTAAAAAATTGTATACAATGATCTCCTCCAACCAAAAACAATGGAAAACAATGTTTTCTTTCTTATATTTGAAGGTGCTAATGTACAATTTGGCATTTTGTATGTCCAGTAGAACTGAGAGATTGCATAAATTATCTGCATTTTTTTGTGCCTGGTCTGCTTTATGAATCTTCTTTTATTTTTTCTATTTAGGAACAAATATTTTTTTTTCTAGAATCAACTGTAATGATAAGTCAAGTCTGTGATTGCATATATCAGCTAATTTTTCTGAAAAGAACTTCAAGTCCGACATTAGTTTAACATCATATTCTGATCAATATCTCAGACTATAAATTTAATATGCCTTAAATGAAGGAGTGAAGTTAAGATTTTATAATTTATACTAATAGAAGATATTTTGCGTGGATAGTCAAAAGATATATGTATGGATATACATCAATAGAAATAAGCATCATTCTCCCCCTAAACTGTTAGATAACCTCACATTAACATTTATAGGTGAATATATAGTATAAAACTTTATCCCAAAGTTTGTTTTAATAATCCAACATAGAATTCTTCCAAAAAATATAGAATTCAGATTTTCTCTTATAATGTTAAATTTAAAAATTAATAAAACTAAAAACATTGACTATAAAATTTTAATATGAATTTTTAAAATATAAACATTTTCATATAAATATAAATAAGCATGTTAAGTATTTAAAAATTTAAATATTTAAAAACTTTAGAACATTCCTTCTGCTTTTGCCTAAAGGAAGACATAAAATCCAAGACATTGGTAACTATTTCTTTTGACTAACTCAGTTGTGCTGATGATAACCCTTTTCTAAGCTACAACAGTTAGTTATACTAAGCGGAGAGAGGAAAGAATGTTAATTTGAATGAAGTGGTTCCAATTTTAAAGGGATCTTATTGAAGCCAGAAAGGATACACACACATACACACATAAACACACACACACACAAGCATACATAAACCAAGGAAGTCTTTTAATATGCTGTTATGGATTCAGTTAAAGCTCCTCTTTGTTTTTTAATGTTTTAAAAAACATCAGATTCAAATTTTCTTTAGTTTTTTAAAATAGGGTTGAAACATATGATTTATTCATGAAATTTTGGATAGGAAAATATGAACAAAGGAAATCTCCTCTCTCTTTACCCTTGCCTTGAAATGCTACAATTACTGCAATGATTAGCTCAATGTTATTATGGATTTTTTTTCTTATAAATAATTTATACTTCAGTTCGCCTTCATCCTGTAAGATGGCAGTGCATGAAATTGATTTGGTATAATTGCACCTTTGATTAATATTTAATTTGAAATTATTTTACAGATTTAAGTTTAGATGTAATTGTGTCACATTTTAGAATGTTGAGTATACATTAGAACACTTGAGTATATGAGTATACATATCTTTATAGTCACTGTTTTGTTATTCAAAAGCCACCATTTCTCCAGATCTATAAAGTAATTTTTTATTATATATACATTATATATATATATATATATATATATATGTGTGTGTGTGTGTGTGTGTGTGTGTGTATTTTTTGGCTCACTAACAGAATTGATTAAATTTAGAAATTCCTCCATTGCCACCTGAGTTCAGGTCATATTTCTATAATATTACATATAGAACATGTAACTGTTATAAATGAAAATATTTGCCAATTTGAAAATATAGGTCGTTAATTCCACAGGTTAAGTTCCTCCTTAAAGGGACTGTTTTTCATCTCTTAGTTCACACATCTGAGGAACATGGGCAGTCAGTTCATGATGAAAGCTCTTGAGCTACTGGTGCTCATGTAGGTGACAGGGCAAAGGACTTCCCTGAGGGATATATTTCTTAGGCAGCTTGAGTTGATGAGTGGGAGAGGTGGCTTGAGAGAGGATTAACTGCTTCTGGAACAAGGAGTACCATCAATCACTTTCTCTTCTTCCCAGTCCCTGTATCTTTTCTCCCCTATAGGTTTTTGATTTGATACAAAAGAGGGGGCTATTTTAGAGTAGGGTTACACACATTTCTAAAAGCTTGTTCGCCAATTCAGCTCAAATTTCTGGAATCTGTCCATTGATAACTTACAGTTCTAAGTACAGCCCCTGAGGAAGGGGGGCTCTTAATAGGTTTTTTTCCCCATTTTAGCAGTAAGTGACTTGCAAATAACCAAAACAAACAAACAAATAACAAAAGAAGGCTGGGATCATTTGAATAATGGTATATAATTTTTTTACCATTGATTTCCCTTCCTGCAGTATCTGATACACTAGGACAAGGACCTTGTCACTCTGGATAACTGCTGATCTAGAAGAGTGCCTGGCAGAGAAAAAGTCTCCAAAATGTTTGGTGTATGACTGTTCTGATAGCTTAATGCTTGGGATTGATTTTCTGGAACTTTTCTAAGGACCTGATAATGCCTCTTAACCTTTGTGGCTTAATTTTCTTATCTGCAAGGTAACACTTGCAGTGTTACAGTGCAACTCTACGTTATTTTGCTTCTAACACTTAATGAGACTCCTTAATCATGAGGGATTCTTAATCATTAATGTGAAACTTAAGACAAATTC
The DNA here is from genome assembly GCF_949987535.1 of Balaenoptera acutorostrata. NCBI lineage: Eukaryota > Metazoa > Chordata > Mammalia > Artiodactyla > Balaenopteridae > Balaenoptera > Balaenoptera acutorostrata. The sequence continues at coordinate 119,369,769 of NC_080067.1, forward strand.
ATTTTGCATGTGACACAATTACCTTCTCAAAAATAATGACAAAGCTTGATATGTGTATGTGTGTGTGCATATATATATATATATATATATATATATATATATATATTATTTCCTTTGGAAAATAACTGCCAATAAGTTGTAATTTCTTATATACACAATTTTCAAATTATATTTTTCTATTTGTTTTCTTAATCTATACTCAATCATAGATAAGAACCAGTAAAATGTTAATATTGTTTTACATGTAATTCCTTTTTACATATGAAACTCTTACATTTTTATCCTACCACGGTTAATTGGTTCAAGATGTATACATTTTACATTTAAGATTAAGCTGTGGCTTTGATATCTATGCATTATGACAAATCAAACTATCACAGGATTAGTATACTCAAAAATAAAAAAAATTAGACTCCCCCAATAAAATTTTAGATGGGCTAAAAAGAGAAGTAAATTAATAGTTTTTTTTCCTTATTTTTGCCTTTATTGTCCTTTAATAGGCCCCCAAAATTTGACCCGTATCAACTTGCCTTCTTCAACTTATTCTGTGCTATAAAGACTGAATAGCTTTAGGTAAAGAAACCATTACCTAATATGGCCCCTTAAAAGAACATGACCTGTATTGCTAGGAGAGATCAATATTTGGGATCTTCTGACATGGCATTGGTAATCTTTTAAAGCCTAGATATTGATAAGGCAATCACTAAGTAAATAGCGGGGAAGCAGTAAAACTTCAGTTGGCTTACATTGTGAACACATACTGTTTCCCTTTCTCTTGTATTGATGAGTTAGTTCTTGTGACATGTTCAGCTTTCTGTTAGAGCCATATACTTTGATTCTACTTAATTTACCCTTAATCATGTTGTTTTATGTTGTCAAAGTCAACACAATTTTTCACCTTGGAAAATGTCAGTCATCTCTGGCTAGTAAGTTTCCGTGATGTGAAAGTCCTATTATTTAATCCTGCTTTGTACTGTTTGATCAAGTAGATGTGTGAGTTGCCCTGTTCAGAGGATCCACAGAAACTCCATTTCTGACGACTCACTTGGGACTGTTTGAAGTTCATGGGACCATGATCTCCTGACAGATGTAATAGCCACTGAGAAAATCAAACACTAATTGATATGACATATATGTCTGAGGGCAGTAGTCATAATTCACTTTGATATGATGGTTTTAGAGATAACATTGTCAGTATATCACTGAACTTTTAGCTAAAATTGGTAAAGTATTTGTAAGAATATGAAAAATCATGTCAATGTGATGATGTTCCTTTGCTCCAGAAAGAACCACAAGAAAGGAGCAATAAATTGGTTGCAGAAACATGTGGTGGAGAATTAGGTAAACACACTCAGATGGGGATAATTGCCAGATGCCTTATTTTTTTCATATCAGAGTGTACAATGGTGGTAGGCTATCAGTAACCATGAGCATTCTCTTCTACAAGAGTTTTCCTAAAAGTATGAAGGATATATGTATGAATTGTACTCAACTTCACAGATAGACCCCACCTTCTGGCACCTTGGAAGGCAGCTGCAAAGACTCAGCTGAATGACAATCAGTGTAATAGTCTGAACTTGGAAAGTTCAAGAAAGCAAGCCAGGATCTAATTGAGCTGATAATTTATTTCTTTTGGCTGCCCTACCACAGACTACTTGGTGATTTTTTTATATCCTGAAGAGTAAGCAAACAGTTAGGAAAGATTGCTGCAAATTAACATGATACAAAATCTAAAAATTGCCAAATAAGGGATGAGATTCATCTTTAATCATTAAAAGCATCAAATAGTTCTTTAAAATTTATAGCTAATTTTTGTTCTCTAAATTGAACAAAAGTTACCATATTTTCCATGTGAGACTTTTTTCTGGTTAATAAGTTTTCCAAGCTGCTCTTCCATCGTGGTTAGTTTTCTCTTATTTCTCTCATCACATTTAATACTCTGACTCTTTTATGGACCATAGGCATTCCAAAATATTTACATATTTCTCTCTCTGAAAAATTTATTTTTTCCATTTATGGGTGTAATTTCCATTTATAGATTTATTTTCCATTTATAGATGTAAATGTCATGAACACAATCTAATCTTATGTAATAGGAGAAGGAATAAATTAAAATTGTTTTATAATTTTTCTGTAAATAGTTTACCATATATATGTGTTATATATGGTTATCAACTTTTAATAGTTGATTAAAAATCTACTACCAAGTGGCTTTGGTGCCCACAACATCATGCTTTATTATTTAACTTATTATCAAATATTATTCAACATCAATTAATGTGTGCTGAAAGCCTATGGTAAGTATAGAACTGTGCTATGTACTTAAAGATATATAGAAATTAATCATATTAACAAGTTAGGCCCTTCTAGTAGCTGCTATTCAAACAACATTAATAACAACTCACATAGGAAAGGATAAAAAAAGGAAGAAATTTTCGGAATGGAAGCTGAGAGCTGGGGTTGAAAACCCCCCAGTTATTTCCTTTGTGCTTGCTTTCTTGTTTGGATTCTTTGTATTAGAATTGTTAATAGGCCAGATGAATCTGTCTAAGATAAATCCTTCAAAGCTGAGTGAATGATATGGCCCCAGAGAAATTATCTTACCTGGGACATGATCTGAATTTATGCCAAGGCCTGTCTGAAGGTTCAGGATGACTAAGAACTTCTTGAGACTGGAGTTTTAACAGTCATTCCTTAAATATAGCATCTTTTCTTCTTTATTTTAGCCGACGAATAATGATGGAAATTGAGATTTTATAAAATTAAACATATTTCTACATATAAAACAAGTTAATTTACCACCCTCAGCAAGTTACATTTATATTTAATATGGTATCAAAGGCAAAATAAACAGCCTACATTTGTGTAATTTAGCTTACTCTTTTCTTTTAGAAATATTTGTTATTTTTCTAAGAGGTGGTATCTTATTAAAACTGAATATTTCAGATTTATTTTTAAAATAAGTGAATAGCCATTTATAAGAGAAATTCTGCCTATTTTGATGTTAATCATTATTAAATGGGAATATGAATATTTAATGATACAACCTGAGAGCTCATGGCAAAAATTTTTGATTTCGGACTTCTTATCTGGTTTTCTAATGCTTAAGTCATTCATCTACTCTAAGTATACTTATGTAATAAAGTTAACAGTGGAAGCTTTCCTGTTCTGACTAGTTCAAAGAAGATGGTCATAAACTCTTATGTGTACCATCTGGGGTTTTTTTTGTTTGTTTTTCCTTTTTCCTTTTCAAAAAGAGAATACCTGAACTTACCTAGTAATGTCTATCTAGACTCTAATTAAACGGAATAATAATTCCTGGAAAACAGTATTTAACTAGATTGGAAATTGTAAATTCAGTTATTGTAGTACCATACTCAGAATCATAGTTAGAACTGCTGTAAGATAGGCCTCCAATTTTTCATGAGGTTTTCCTCATTATTATTTAACATTATATTTTGGATAAGATATATATAAAATACATAATCTTATATATATTAGATAAATAACAAAATTTTCATTTAGAAAAGATCACTTTGGAAAAAGAATGATCTAAATATATTTCTATTTGATTTTTCCCCAAATTATATAGTTTTCAAATAGGCAAATTTGTTAATGTATTTTGGATATAATCTAAATTTTACTTTAGTAATTAAACTTCATGTCTCAATAAGTGTTATGCTACAGAAACATTTTTTTTTAATTGTTGTCATAAAATAAAATATATAAAGAGGTGGGAGGGAAAAGTAATCAGTCATTATGTGGAAATACAGGAAATATATCAGGTAAAAAACCATCGTTAATCTTATCTACATTTCTCATTGTGATTTCATTTGGAAATATGCTTGGATTATTATGAAGTTAATTTTAAATAGAAATTGAATATAAGAATATTTGAGCCTTTGAGAGAAGCAGGTTAAAATTAAATCAGAAATACTTAAGGCTAACTTTTCGTATCTCCCTAAATTTTGAATATTTTTAGAATTTTGAAATCTTTTAGAAAATTATTGGTGTTTCTTACTATTTGATACCTTTATAATTGTGAGAAAATCTAAATTTAAACCACTGTTAACTCTATATTTTTTAGCATTATGTTTCCAGGAGCCCAAGGTGCAAAGGCTAATTTTGACCTTGTCAGAAGAGATGATAGTCTTTCATTTTTTTGTCATGCCATGTGAGATGGTGGGACCTGTATCTTCCATATCACTTCTGTCCTCTCAGTTTGCCATTGTTTTTGTCTTCTTTTTCAGTAAACATCCAATAAAGATAATGAAAAAAGGGAATAGGTGCATTTGTAAGTTTTCTGTGCTGATCCTTTAAGAGAAAGTATTTTCATGTAGAACAGATGATTAATAAGGCATTTTTGATAAAAAATTGCCATATTTTAACTACGTCTTACCTTTAAGAAGCATTTTCTCCATTTTTACTTAAGGTTTTAGTCAGATTTAAGTAGGAAAAATTAAATGCAGGATTGTAAACCATTGCACCTTATTGTTAAGGCTGGTGTTCAAAAACCAAGCAAGTTTCATCCAATAAAGATATTGATTTATATTACTGTTTCTTCTGGCTGGAGTAGTGTCAGGGAAATAGGTATAGCTAGCTGATGAGGGCCATTGGAGTCCACAAAGGATGTTAATTGGGCATAGGATAAGTATGTATATTAATACACAGCTTCTCCATCTGGCTCTTAAGGACACTCTAACGTTAAACTTTCCAACGAAACTCATTATGTGCACTGAGTGAAGTAGTATTTTTAAAACTTGTAACTGTTACCTTTAAATTTGCATTAGTTTTCTTGTGTTATGGACTGTTGATAATAAATATTTGGGAAATTTCTTTACTTAGTATCTTTTTTTTAGCTTTTGATGCAACATAGTTTTATGATTTCTGATTTTTAAGGAGATTTAAAAAATATAATATGATTGTTATTGGAAATTGTCAAACACAGTGTCTGTTATTGGCTTATTATATAGTCAGTGATTTGTACAAAATGAAATTTAAAATCGAAGAAATAAAGGACCACACATTTAAAATCCTAGCCATTTGAGAGATTGCATTCTCTTACTGCCACTTGTTTCTTTTGAATTGGTAGTCACTTGTGCTCAGATAAGATGAAAATCACACCCTTGTCCTCATACTTTGATTACTGAATCTTAATGCTCTCAGTGAATGAATTGTTCTCACTACAAAACTCTAGGCCTGGGGCAGTTAAGTTTTCTTGCTCTTTAGCCTAAGGAAATATGACCCTTTCTAGAAGTACTTCCCATCTGCACACATAAAAGGGCTCTGTCTTTAAACATTACAATAGCTTTCTGCTTTGCTTTAAGGAAAGTTTTGTAAATCAAGAAAGCTTTTGTAATGTGTTCCTTTAATCTCTTCTTGCTTCTCCCTCTTCTTTTTATTTCAAAGTTTAATCAGGAATTCTGACATTGTACAAATTGAAAGAAATAAAATGCTTGACTAATATAAATTAGAACTCAACAGTGTAAAACAAAATATATCCACAAGTATCAGTCTATTATTTTCCTCCAAGAGAACTGGAATTTATGACTATTTACAATGATTATATTTTGAAATCATTTTATCCTTCTAGTTAATCTAAGATGAAGCAATGGGATTTTAAATATACGTTTTACTCTGTTTTTATAAATTATTTTTGCATTGTTTTAGGTTATTAATCTTTTGGATGAAATCATATTGACTGGAGGCCTTAAATCTTGAACGCTAGGCAAAACAGCTGCTAGTGGACCTGTTGTTTGGTCCATTGTTCAGTTGGCTATAGCACAGTGTAAACATAGTAGGACCACAACTTTGTGTTTGATTTCGATAGAGCTGAGTTAGCCCTGCATTCACCAAAACAGAACTCAATATCTCATCATTTAGCATTTTACATACTACTGGTTACAAATTAGGCTGACCAAGTACATATACACGTCTGATAATGAAACACAGTTTTTTTTTACTCCATTTATTCCATAGTAGAAATGCACATTCATTTATCCATCCCCATTTGTTGATTAAAGATTTAGGAAAGGAACTGATATAACTCTAAATATGCATTTTATTTTTCAAATAAAGGTAACTTTTTTTCCAGCTATAATATTTAAAAATCTGTACTTCTTTTCATATACTATTTTCTGTCAGGTACATTCAATTATGTAACTTTTTTGTAAGTGATGAGTAAAGGAAAAAATTTCTAGCAAAATTATTTCTAGCAAATTATGTATGTGATAGTTTTAAAGGTTAATGTATTTTTTTAATGACGAGGTAAGTTTTAATTTATTGTGACATGTAACCTGAACTTACTATGCCTTGAAATTACAAAGAAAAAAAGACCCTCACTGTTTTCTGTTTTCACATAGATGCTTTACTAGTTAGCTAAAATTGACGATATTATCACAAACATAGTTTATGCAAGGTTTCGGGAACAAGGAAGGAGATTTAATAAAACAGAGGCTTAGTCTCCGCTTAAACACCCTGTCTTCCATGCTAATCTCCTGTTTACAGTGATCCATTACAAATATTTAATGGTAGGCAGCATGCAGACCAGAATTAGAGAACATATGGGTACAGTTATCCTGGTTAAAATGGCCAACGTGCCTTGTATTGTGTATGGAAGATAACAGGACAGGTGGTAATCCATCTTCACAGAGTGGAGACAGCTGGTATTTTCTGTAAGCTGAAGCAGTCTTTTTCAATGTAGTCTCACCTCACAGCTGATATGTTGCTTATTAGTATAATTTAAAACATACATTGATGTTGAAAAGCATTCTGTTTTTCCGTCCACTACAAAAAGCACCTTGTGGGCCAGGCATAAATCAGTATGTACATCATATATATTTTAGTTTTTGAAATTGAAAGAAATTACAATTTGATTGTTTTTTAAATGTAAAATAAAGGTTATATTTAACTATGTTCTTTTATAAAATATTTTTCCTTCAAATAGGTAAATGAACTCTCTTCCCTGTGTTCCATATTCTCCCAAATTATGAAGTTATTAGGGAAGATGATAGTTCAACCATCAAGATATATTTGTTAAATTTTTTTAAAAAAAATCATTTATCTCATCTAAACTATTTTTCATTTCTTATATTAAAGAAAGACTCATCAGACATACATTTGAATCAAAATAGCAGAATCTCTCAGTATCTGCTTGAAAATTGTTTAACTTTTTTGTTTGCTTCACATTTTACAGAATAAGGAAGAAATCAAGTGTGTTGAATTCCTGGTATATTGCAAACTGTAGTTCCGTGTTACTTACAGGCCATTTCATGTCCCAATTACCCCCTTCAAATGCTGTTAAAATTTTGACAGGGCCTTCAATTGCAATGGCCATATCAATTGATTTAGTCCATCTCAAAATTCCCCAAAGGAAAGTTCAGGTTAAAGGTCAGGTTACTAGTGCATGACACTCTTACTCATTTTAGTAAAATCAGGATCAGCAGTTTCCAATAGCACAATGGATATATTAACATCTCGCTGTCCAAGTATTATACAGTCAGTATCACTAATACAGTCCATATCCATAAAAGAGGTAAGGTTATTCACGAAGTAACTGTGAATTAAATAGGATAGGGGGTTCAGCACATGCATTAAATTCTCGATTACCAAGTGAATGCTCTTTTACTTAACCACTCAATTTTAGTTTAGTAAATTTCCTGGCTTGTGTTCTTATACATCAATTTCAAAAAAGTTTATGTAACTGTGCTCTATGAAAGTAGACTTCAAAACTACAGATGTGAAATCAACAATTTGCCATAGACTGGATTTCAGAGCTTCTCAAAGTATGGATCTAATTATCTACTACTTCCTTTAAGTTCTTTCATGTCTATGGTTCCATGTTGTCTAATGGTAAGTTTCTCCTTTTACTTACACGTTTTTGGAATAGCTGGCATTATTTAGTGCAGTGATAAACTGAAAGATCTTTTTGACCTAACTTTCTCCTCAAGGTGTAATTACCTCCAAGCTCTGTTTTCTTAAAGCCTAGATCAACAATTCTCAAACATTTGTGTTTAACAGAATCACCTGGATGACTTGTTAAACCCTGGATTCCTGGGCCCCAGCCCCATATCTTCTGATTTAGCAGGCCTGGGATTGGGCCTGAGAATTTTCATTCCTAACAAGTTCCCAGGTGTTGCTGATGAAGCAGGTTCAGAGACCAGCCATGGAGAACTTCTCTTTTATAAAATACTTTTTAACATTGCTTTCAGCATATTTCAGTTAGTTAACACTTTTCAAAAATATGACCGCTAATGTAATAGGGAAATTACCCAGAGAAATACCTAGAATGTTTGCCATAACATATGAGCAAAGCATTGTAAAAGCATTTGCTCCGTTGGCTTGGGAGGGGCATTTATGGAAGCTACTGGCATTTCCTCCCACTTCCCATTTCTCTCTTCTCCCCATTTCTCTCTTCTCCCCATTTCTCTCCTCTCCCCATTTCTCTCTGTCCTAATTCTCTTCATCCACTCTATAGTTTTATTCAGGATTTCCCTAATATTTGACTAATCAACTCTCTTATGAATTACTTGATGACATTTCATATTTTCATTGATCCTTTCTAGGAGTTGAATCAGTTTTGGTATTAAGGGGATTGGAAAGAGTAAAACATTCCTGTGCCTCCTTGGCAGGAATTCTACAAAATTGCCAATTCTTAGGTGAACCTAGGTATGATTTGGAGTCATCTTTTACTGAGGACACACACACACACACACACACACACACACAGAAACACGTCTTGACATTTACACGTTAGGTATATAAAAGATAAATATGTGACACCTTTGAAATATATAAAGTGGCTTGAAATTTCAATTTAACAAAAACTTTATTCATAGGACCATGAAGGATTCTTTTTGAATATACACATGCCATTGATTGTCTTATACATTGAAAGTCATTCATTTTGAAGTGCAAATTTACTGTTCCTCCTTTGTTCTGTCATTCAACATAAGTCCTTTCTTATTAGGTAGTGTAATATTAAGACTCACTCAGGAGTGTTTTGATACCCATATATTCTTTTCTTAATGTCTTCACAAAATGCCACTATTGGTGTCTGACTTTACATTAATTAAAATTTGGAGAGTTTCAGGGTCAAGTGATTCTATTCCTTTATTGTGGCATCATTGTTTTTTACAGTTTTAAGTATTAAAATCAATGCAGGATACCTAATGGTTAATCAGCAACAAATATTGATTGTTATTAAAATTATCTAATAAATCATTTTAATTGCATAATGCATGATATTAAAATTAAATAATTATTTAACAGAATATACTGGTGGTCTTAAAAAAAAAGATTCCTTTTTTCCCTAGGTTTTTTTCTTTTTTTTTTAGAATTGCTCTTTTATCTTTGATGTATCTTTGATATAAGTATCAAGTGAATACACTTCTTTCAAAAGAGAAAGGAAATGAGATTAGCAATTTATTAATTTTCAGCATGATGATTTAATTTATTAGGAGACCAGAATATTCACAAGTGTACATAAATTCTTTTGCTGCCAGAAAATGACATTATGAGGTTTCTTGATGAGCATGTAATTAGAGGAAAGGTGTTTGTTATGCTTAAGACACTTCACTGGGTTTAATATAGCTACCTCTTATGCCCTAGAGGAATAAACTTTGTGTTTGCAACTCTTGGGCAAGACTCTCATCCTTTTAACAGTGTAGGATTCACATTGGCTGTATTTTCCTTGCTGAACCAAGTACATAGATTATGAAATTTATAACTTAATCCTTTCTGTGAACATGAAAATGATTTTATATATATGGTCATTTTCATTCTGATTGTCTGAAAACTTCCAACATTGATGTGAAATGTAGTTTTCCGTTTAAAGAAGAATGTATTCTATATTTCTAATATACCTGGGGCCAACTGGAATTTGACTCTTGCTGGGCATTAGTGAACTGGAGGTAGAGAGCTTCAAGCTAATCACCATTTTCCTGCACTGAAATGCAATGCTCCATAAGTTACCATTATTAGGAGAAGCGTGGCTCATAATCAGATTTTCTTTCTGCTTTACCACCTGTATACCTGTAATTTAAATATTATCTGTATTAAAAGAAATCTTTAAATTGTTTTAAGCTTCATGTTCATATTTTTGGCTTATTCTTATTGTTTTTAATGCTCATTTTTCAGTAAAACTAAAAAATGACTTTTCAGATTAGGGTATGGAATGCAATTTATGTTTTTATTGTATCTATGTTGAAATGCTGACCAAAAAATATCTATTAGAAAGATTTTAGCAAGTTCTAGAGTGCAGTTTACTCGAATGTTCAATACAGCTCATGCATGCTTTTTATCTGTGGAATAAAAGTTGTCTTTACCTCTGCTACAAGTATGTAATTTCAAAGCCTTTTGCAGCTTGGTATAGTGGAAACTTAAGGTTAACTAATGGCATAAGGGATGCAATAGTGTCTGACTTTCCACATAACATGTGATTCTAATGAGCTCAGAAAGTGGTAAAGGAAAAAGAACCACAATTAGTACCAAATACAGTAATTTTTCTACTTATAACCAGCTTTTAATATATTCATTTTAAATGGCTACTCCGATTTATTGGTAATCTCCAGTGTATATGAGTCACCATTTATAAACCCTGTGTTTTGCAAAATTGCATATTTACCACATAACACAAGTCTCTGAAAGACATTGATGTTTAGCAATTTCCTTAGTTTTGGAATTGTACTGTCTGGCACCAGATATGGGAGGAATTAGGTAGTTTATTTGATGGTAGGTTATGTTGGTAAAAGTCAGATTTACATTATAACTGCATAGAAATAAATGAATAAGAGAGCATGAATTTGGTAATGGTTACAGCATGGTGTAATAATTAAAAGCAATGAGATAGAGATAGAAACAAATTTTTGCTGACCATTAATTTAGTTATAAATATCTTCCTTTACTGATATGCTCAAGTTGAGGCAAACCAGCAAAAATTAGTGATCTCATCACATTTTAAAGAAAAAAGTTTTAAACTATTCCAATGTTTACAGAGTTTTCTATTTTAAAATCTTTTGTTTCATTATATTTTCATGAAACGTCACTTTCTTTGGGTAGTGTGCAGCTTCTTTATGAGACAAAGTGAAAATGCTTACTAATTTGTTTTGTTACTGCTTTTAACTGAAGGGAATTTCTCACTTTTTAAAAAGAAAGCTCTTAATCATAAGATTTAAAATTAGATTTTCTTTTTTTTTTTTTTTAATGTTTTCTATGTACCTACTTTGTTCCCCCTGGTAATACACATGTCCTGAAATAAAAGCACTCTGCTGGGACCTGATATTATTTTCTACTGACCATGAACTTTTAACTGCCAAACTTGTCATGAATATACTGCAGAAGTGAAAGAATAAAAGTTGAAGAATAGCATGAATTATTTCAAATTGTTATGGCTCACAAGAGCAAATTTTTTCTTCCTTTTTCCCCCTACTATGTGTGAATTGCCATTCCTAGTATGTCAGTGTAACCAGGACTACCATGTATAGTTGTGTAGTTCGTTTACTGCAAAAGCTCAGTCTGGCCAAATGACTCTATTCTACCTAAACCAAGTTTGCAAGGCTGCACCTCCAAGATGGGCCTGTTTTCTAGTTTACGGTGCTAAACATATAATGCTGGTATGAGTTAGCCAAAATCTTGAACCCTTTTATAAAGTTCTTTGTATAATTACTACATCTTGCTTTGTCACTGTGCTAGATTTATTCATTCATACTCTTTAAAAATTTTGTATTGAAATATATTTGCATAGTACATTATAGTGTTATGTTAGTTTCAGGTGTACTACATAATGATTTGACATTTGCATGCATTATGAAATGATCACCATAAGTCTAAAAACCAGCTGTCCTCATACAAAGTTATTACAATATTATTGACCATATTCCTTATGTTGTGTATTGCATCCTTGTGACTTATTGCATAATTGGAGGTTTTTACCTCTTAATCCCCTTCACCTAATTTGCCCACTTGCCACCCCTCTTCCTTCTGGCCACCACTCGTTTGTAATTTGTATCTGTGAGTCTGTTTTCATTTTATTTTGTTTGTTTGTTTTGTTTTAGATTCCACATATAAGTGAGATCATATGGTGTTTGTCTTTCTCTGTCTGACTTATTTCACTTAGCATTATACTCTCTAGATCCAGCCATTTTGTTGCACATGGCAATATTTCATTTTTTATATGTACTTTTTTTTTTTTTTTTTTTAATTGTATAGCTACTTTATTTATTTATTTATTTATTTTTGGCTGTGTTGGGTCTTCGGTTCGTGCGAGGGCTTTCTCTAGTTGCGGCAAGTGGGGGCCACTCTTCATCGCGGTGCGGGGACCGCTCTTCATCGCGGTGCGCGGGCCTTTCACTATCGCGGCCCCTCCCGTTGCGGGGCACAGGCTCCAGACGCGCAGGCTCAGTAGTTGTGGCTCACGGGCCCAGCTGCTCCGTGGCATGTGGGATCTTCCCAGACCAGGGCTCGAACCCGTGTCCCCTGCATTAGCAGGCAGATTCTCAACCACTGCGCCACCAGGGAAGCCCAATATTTCATTTTTTAATGGCTAATAGTCCATTGTGTGTAAATATATATATATATATATATACACACACACACCCACACACCCACACACACATATACATGCACCATCTTCTCTAGTCACCTATCGATGGACATTTAGGTTGCTTCCACTTCTTGGCTACTCTAAATAATGCTGCATTGAACATTATAGTGCATATATAGTTTGGAATTAGTGGAGTTTTGTTTCAGATCAATACCCAGAACTGAAATTGCTGGATAATAGCTAGTTTAATTTTTAAGTTTTTCAGAAACCTCCATGCTGTTTTCCATAGTGGTTGCACCAATTTACATCCCCACCAACAGTGCAAGAAGGCATTCATATTCTTTTCAGAGTTTTTTATGTTGGAGTGATTCTCAAACTGTGGTCCAGAGATCCTTTCAGGGAGTCCACCAGGTCAAAGTCATGTACGGCTATAAGATCCATTCAAAGTTCAAGATAAAACAATGGATTTTAAGGTAACAGATTACAAAAAGTTCATTGAAGTGGTTTCAGATTCCCCACTGCCACTAACTTTTGAAGAACTACCACATGTTGAGTGTTGTATAATAGTATGAAAGAAGAATATTCACAATTATCTGAGAAGGCTATTAAAATACTCCCTTTCTCAACTACATGTCTTTGTAAGGCTGGATTTTCTTCATGTATTTCAACAAAATAATATATTGCAACAGACTAAAGGCAGAAGTAGACAGAAGAATCCAGCTGTCTACTCATTAAACCAGACATTTAATAAAAACCTGCAAAAATGTCAAGCGGGGTCCTTCTTTTCACTGAATTTATTTGTCTGGGAATATATAGTTATTTTTTTCATGAAATTGTTTTTTATACTGACACATAATAGGGTTATTCTTAATTCAAAGTAAATTAATAAATATTTTAAATGTTTCTCCATTTTAATCTCTAACATAATTGTGTCAATGGATAAAATTCCCATAAATGAAAGCGTTTTGGAGTCGTCAATAATATTTAAGAGTACAAAAGGCTCCTGACACCAAATCATTTGAGAACAGCTGCTTTAACATTTCTTTGTTAGCAATAATAGTGATGTTCTAAGTATTGGACTGGATGTACACATATACATTTCATCCAGGAGAATTGCTTATCTTAGGAAAAAGGAATCCAACTCTCCTATTTTTTAAGGATCCCTTCAGTTTTCACATTTGATTCATTATGAGCCAGCCTACAGGTGCAGATATGTTGACTCAACTCAGCAAACACAGAGAGAAGCTGCATCATAAAGGCCAAGTCGGTGGCTGTCAGGATGGTTTTAATTAACAGGAAGGCACTATTGGTCCCATTTTGTGTGCACTTCAAAATATTAGTTGTCCATTGAGATGGCTCACAGATGAGGCACTACTCCAGCCTCGTTGAAATGCAGCTGTGACACGCTTTTATAAAGAAGACAGGAGAGAGGAGTTTGGGGCAAATGATTCCACGTGAATTAGGAACTATTTTATGAGAGATGTTGGACAGCTGTTCTGTTCACAGTGATTGTCAGAGAAAACCTAATATGGCAGGGAGGACCTCAGGATTCAGGAATAAGAATGTTCTTGTTAGTGATACATAAATAACTATTTAAAAGACAAAACAGAGAAACAAGCAAAAAACAAAAAAAAACAATCCTTCCCCCTCCACATTTATAAAAACTTTGTAGTTTGATTAGAATTACGTTCACCTATGAGATGGAACAGTTCTACCATCATACCTGTTCTTGAAAGTCATGGCCTTAGCTGCAGAAGGCGATGTATCGTAGGGGTTAAGCACTGGCTTTGAAGTCAGTCAGACATACTCAGACCCACATCCTGCCCCCAATGCTTTCTGATTGTGTAAACGTGGGCAAGTTACTTTCTACACCAAGGCAACTCAGGTATGAAATATCTACACAGACACAGACACAGACACACACACACAAAAGCACATACATCCATACACACACACAAATAATAATTTTAGTGATCTAAAAATATACTCACATTACCTAACATTTATTTAGTACTCTGTGTTAGGCCCTGTTATAAATGCTTCATATGGAATCACTGTTAACTTCTTACTATAATCCTCTGAGGTAAATAAAACCATTGCTCGCATTTATAGGTGAGAAAACTACTCTCAGGATGTTGAGTAAACTTACAAACGACGCTTAATCAGTACTTGGCAGAGCCTGGATATGAACCAAGACGGTGTTGCCTATTCTACTCAATTCTTTGTCTCTCTAGTGTAATCATCAATCATTGAAAAGTCTCCTTGCAAGACATACTTCTAAACTTTTTTTTTAATAATTGCCTCAGTGATATTTTAAGAAGTAAATCTAAATTTGCTTATTACGTACTTTTTTTAAATAATGAAGACTAAAACAAGTGTGGTGTCAGATTTGTTTCCTCCTTTCAGATGCTTTTATTATATATGGCATATTCCTTTGAAGTTAAGCTGGAAGGCAGGTGTTGTGGGACAAGGCATCCAAAAGTAAAATAGACTAAATATGGAGAAAGCATTGAATTGTTTAGTAGCTAAGACTTTCTGTTGGCCAAGTTGAAAAACCATAATATTTATGGTATATGATGTGTGTGGCATTTGAAGTTATAAAAGAGGATTCAAAAGAATATTCCTCATTGAGGATTATGTTACTAAAAAGTGGCAAACTTTAATTATATTTATGACTTTAACTTATTTGTTTGTATGTATTTGAAGAGAGATATGTTTCTGTTTGCCCCATTTAAACTGCGACTACCTCTTCCTTGTGAGAGTAGCTGTTGAATCCTGTCTATATAAATAAACAATTTTTCAAAATCTTTTTCTGCTTTATTTACCATAATGACATCTTCCTGTGACTTAGGAGTAAAAGAAAATTAACTATAGAAAAAATAAGACTCTATAGCTTGGACTTTTAGGACAATACTAGAAAATATCTCTGTACCAATAAATATATTTTTAATATTTTACCGTTCTACAGAAATTTTGTATTATTTGCCTTCTTAAGAAAACACAAAATGAAAATTTAGTTATATAAAAAGTTATTCATTGTGTACTGAAGCTAGCAGAAGATAAGGCAAGAAAAATCAGTTTAGATTTTGGAAATCTCTGTCACCTAATCTTTGCAAACCAGAAAGGGATTTATTCTCTATGGAGAATAAATAGTAGTATGTATAAGAGAATTCTTTGATCTAAAATAGAGCATAAAATTATTCTTTCATTTCAAACATGATTTGCATGTTTAAATATACCTCTGCTTCACTACATATTAAAATGGTATCATACATTTTATTTCACTTAATTATTTAAGGCTTTTTATAAAACTCTAAATATTTATTTCATAGAGCACAGAAAATATTTTACCCTTACAATAGCTTTGAAAATCGTCAAAGATGCCAAAATATCAAGTGGTCATGGATTAGTGGCACTGAGTGAGTGCCTGAGTTCCATTGCTTTCTAGGCTGTTGTTTATCAGGGATTCTAGAATGTGCGATGGACCTGGAGTCCAGTATAAGAAACAAAAACTGTAATTTTCTGGAAAGAATTATAAAGGGCACTCATATTTCATCAAACTGATCTTTCCCTCCCCCCCGGCAATAAATGACAGAAAGACAACAATGGGAAAAGTGGCCACCGTCACGGAAAGATGGGCAATCACAAAAGTTATTAGTGTAGACATTTGATGGGGTCTAATCTACCTATGGAATACTGTATTCTGTCAAGAAAAGAGAGCTAATGCATCTTCTAAATATCAAAAGACAGGAGACAATTTATGCCTGTCAGGCCTCACTTTTCACAGATTTAAATCATTCCTGTTACAGAGAGATACATCACTCCCATTGTAGTTAAATTTCCCTCTTGATTTTAGTCAAAAATAATTTTAAAAGCTTTCTGACAATTTAAAAGAGCATTTTAAAATAAATGGCATTATTTAAAAAATCCCTACTGGATACCATAATTATCTATAATTAGCAGCAAGTTTTAATGTTTTACATTGCTTCTCTTTTATATTTACCATATTTTAAAGTAAAATTTCTTCAAGGCATACTCCTTTCAATTATTAGACCTTTTTTCCTTGTAAATGTTGAAGAGTTGTATAAAACTTTTGCTATCCCTAATCTGAGTGAACTTTACATTATTATTTTTGTTGGCTGAACGAAAATCCCTGATGATATTTCATTGGTTAATTAACTTCCTAATATTTGCAGGTGTGGCATCTGCTGTATTCTTGATTGCCATGGCATAATGAAATTGTGGGCTGGGAGACATGAACGAGGAAATTTCCCCTACCCATTATATTTCTTATGCAAGCAATATATCCTAGTTACTTTAGGTCAGCATGGCATTGTGTGCAAAATTGCATACTGCATTGGACCAGATGAGACATTGCCATACATTGCTCATGAGGATGCAAATTGCCACTTATCTGAAAAAGATTCTCACAATAAATGAACAAGCAATTTCTCTCTGTGTAGTGAGGCTGTTAATGTCTCCATGGATGGATAATGAGAAAGAGACAGATGAGAGGAATAAAGGTGTTACATTTCATTTCTGTTTTATCTTTTTCTTTTTTGTAGCTTCTGTCAAATTAATACTATAAAAGTATTTGTTTCCAACTTCTATTATTTCCATTCCAGAACATGACATTTATTTTGGAGAAAGAGATAACATCTCTTTATTTTGGAAATTGGTTAACATACTGTCACCCAAATAGTGTTTTTTGTTTTTAAAGATAATATAAGAAATCAATTTAGGAACGTTTCATTTTCTACACGCAAAAATCATAGGTGAAAATCGGCGTGTTTAAGCATTCTTCTGTATGTGTAGGCAAAGATAAAAGTAATAGAAACTGTCATTCCTGAAACTATTCTCTTTATGTAGCTAAATCCAGGATCAATTTAAAAATGTATAACAAGGTTTCATTTTAAAACAGCAGTGCATCTATTAATATAAATAGTTTAGTTAATTTGGCAGCCAACATTTTCATCAAGAACAGCATGCAATTCTTTTATCAGATCTACATTTTAAGAATTTTAAAGTTTATATTCTTAGGCCTATACCAAAACACTCTGAATGTTCGATACAATAATTTAAGACCCATGAATCTATACATATATTTTTTTGAGAATTAAATATTTAGCAATCATTTTTTAGTTTACATTCTATGTTTATGTCGACACTGAAGAAGAATAGAAATTGTCAAATAATCTTAAATTTATTAAGAATTTTGGTTGGTTGAACCAAATTAAATATTAATTTAACAACTACTTGTTAATATGTTGGTATTGATTGTATCTTAGAGAAGTGCAATTATGTGTAACTGAACTTTCTGTTTTCTTGTGGTTGGGCTTTAAATTACCATGTCTTCTGGTTTCAGTGTTTTTCCTGGGGCACAGATCATATTTCTTACTGCCAAAGCCCAGAAATAATAGCCTCACACATCCAGAGTCCCAAAGGCTTTCCTGCCTGGTACCCAGAGAGCAACTGCAGTGCTCCAGACTGTGTTGTAGACATGAAATCCTAAAGCAACAGGGATACTGTTGAAAGCAATTTCATTTCATAATACAATTCATAATTATCTGCGTTTATCTCATTGTCTAAATTCCAACTGGTAACCTATCATACTGACGAATTCTTAGAGGATGCCTTTGTTCTATAGGATGTGTGCTTTTCTAGATGATATTATTTTTAAGGAAACAATCACTGTAACAAATAGGCAAAAAAAGGAGAGAAATGATAACGAAAAATCTGTAGATATATGTTATCATTTACATTTCTTTTACCATCTAAATGAAAGTGTGTTTAATATCAGTTTTTGAATATGAGATCTTTGTTTATTTTGAAGGCATGTCTTCTTTTATTGTTGTTGCTTTATAGCCATGCCATATTTCTGGATGTTTAAAAATTTATGTTCAGAGACTAAACATCCCCAGTTTTCCCAGTTCTTATATATTGTCTAACACAAAAACAGAAGTATATAAACTAGAATTAAAGTCAGCTACCTGTAGTGGGGCATAACCATGCATCCTTCTATTGAGTATTAAATTGCAGAGAAGTATCTATTTCCATGATTTTAAAACATTATCATTGAATAACAATCACTTCTATAAGTTAATTAATAAGATAATTATAGTTTGCAATGAAAAGTACCCACAATTTTAATGGCTGCCAGGTATATGAAGTCACAAAGCATGGCATTTTTATAGGAGTTGGGATTTCCATCTTCAGAAAATGTACTCATCTCTTTAAGTTGTCCCACGGCCTCTAATTGCTTTATCTTTTAAGAAAAGGAAAAAGAGCAGTATGTTTATTCTATGATCAGTAAAGACCAGAAGGACACTTACTATTTTAAAATTGAGCCAGTTAATGACTCCAGAATTTGGTGAACACTGGGGTACTGGTATTGGCACAGAACATTGGGAATAAATCAAATGTAAGTGAGAGTAAAGAACAAATGTCCTGGCTCATGCATGATGCCTGGATGTTTTGGGCATGTTACACTGTCGGAGCCTCTGGGCTTCTTCCTGTTCTCTCTTTCTCTGCCAATATCTAGACTGTGCCCACTTCAGCCTTTGCCTTTATTCCCTCTGTTTACAAAGTAAGTGAAAAGAGACATGACATTAAAAAAATAGAAAAATTACTTTTGGGATGGAGATGGGATATATATATATATATCCCCTTTATATACCTTTTATTGGCCATATCGTGTGCAAGTATTTTTTCCCATTCAGTAGGTTGTCTTTTTGTTTTGTCAATGGCTTCCTTTGCTCTGCAAAGATTTTAAGTTTAATTAGGTCTAATTTGTTTATTTTTGCTATATATATACACACATATATGTATATATTGTATATATAGCAAATATTGATATATATAGCAAATATATAACAAATGTAGCAAATATACATATATTTGGAAATGATATATAAGCACTATCTGTATTTTGTATTTTTGTTTACTAAATATAAT
Organism: Balaenoptera acutorostrata; assembly: GCF_949987535.1. Classification (NCBI taxonomy): domain Eukaryota; kingdom Metazoa; phylum Chordata; class Mammalia; order Artiodactyla; family Balaenopteridae; genus Balaenoptera; species Balaenoptera acutorostrata. Next base: position 119,389,264 of record NC_080067.1, read on the forward strand.
ATATCACATATGAGTTCTACCATTCACTCTGTAAGTTGTACCATTCACAAGCATTTGGTAAATCCAGGTCAAACATCTGGATAAGACCTCCTTGTTATACCATCTTTTTGTTCCCACTCAAGAATGAGGATCTATCAGTGATATACTACTTTTTTTTTCTTTTTTTGTTTTCTCTTTTTTTGTATCTACATGAGGTGATGGATGCTAAATAAACTTATTTTGGTAATCATTTCACAATATATATAGGTCAGACCATTCTGCTATACACTGTAAACTTGATATATGTCAATTATATCTCAGTAAAATTGGGAGGGGAAAATTTTTTTTATTGATGTATTGTTGAGTTACAATATTATATCAGTTTCAGGTGTACAGCATAGTGATTCAGTATTTTTACAGACTACACTCCTTTAAATGTTATTACAAACTAATGGCTATAATTCCTTGTGCTGTACAATATATTCATGTTGCTTATCTATTTTATACATAGTAGTTTGTATTTCTTAACCCCATACTCCTATCCCTCCCCTCTTCCCTCTCCCCACTGGTAACCACTAGTTTGTTCCCTATATCTGTGAGTCTGTTTCTGTTTTGCTATGTATATATCCATTTGTTTTATTTTTTAGATTTTACATATAAGTAATATCATTCAGTATTTGTCTTTTTCTGTCTGACTTATTTCACTAAGTATAATATTCTCTAGGTCCATCCACATTGTTACAAATGGCAGAATTTCATTCTTTTTTATGGCTTAGTAATATTCCTGTGTGTGTGTGTGTGTGTGTGTGTGTGTGTGTGTGTGTGTGTGTGTGTGTATTACATCTTCTCTATCCATTTATCTGTTGATGGACACTTGGGTTGCTTCCATAGCTTGGCTATTATAAGTAGTGGTGCTGTGAACATTGAAGTGCATGTATCTTTTCGAATTGTGTTTCTGCTTTTTCCAAATACATACCCAGGAGTGGAATTGCTGGATTCATATAGTAGTTCTATTTTTAGTCTTTAGAGACACTTCCATATTGTTTTCCACAGTGTCTGCACCAATTTACATTACCACCAACAGTGTCTGAGGGTTCTCTGCATCCTTACCAACATAACAAAATTTGTGTTCTCTTTGATGATAGCCATTCTGACAGGTATGAGATGATAATCTCATTATGGTTTTAATTTGCACTGCTCTGATAATTAACACTTTTGCCCATCTTTTCATGAGCCTGTTGGCCATCTGTATATCTTCTTTGGAAAAATGTCTATTCAGGTCTTCTGCCCATTTTTTGATTAGGTTGTTTTTTTGACGCTGAATTGTATGAGCTGTTTATATACTTTGGATATTATCCTCTTCATGGTCATATTATTGCAAGTATTTTCTCCCATTCAGTAGGTTGTCTTTTTGTTTTGTCAGTAGTTTCCTTTGCTATGCAAAGCTTTTAAGTTCAATTAGGTCCAATTTGTTTATTTTTGCTTTTATTTATTTTACCTTATTTATTTCCTCTGATTTTTATTTTTACTTTCCTTCTTCTAACTTTGGGCTTTGTTCTTCTTTTTATAATTCCTTTAGGTGGTAGGTTAGGTTGTTCATTTGAGATTTTTCTTGCTTCTTGAGGAAGGCCTCCTCTATTGCTATAAACTTTCCTCTTAGAACTGCCTTTGCTGCATCCCATAGATTTTTTTTTTTTTAATTTTTTATTTTATTTATTTATTTATTTATTTATGGCTGTGTTGGGTCTTCGTTTCTGTGCGAGGGCTTTCTCTAGTTGCGGCAAGTGGGGGTCACTCTTCATCGCGGTGCGCGGGCCTCTCACTATCGCGGCCTCTTTTGTTGCGGAGCACAGGCTCCAGATGCGCAGGCTCAGTAATTGTGGCGCACGGGCTTAGTTGCTCCGCGGCATGTGGGATCTTCCCAGACCAGGGCTCGAACCCGTGTCCCCTGCATCGGCAGGCAGATTCTCAACCACTGCGCCACCAGGGAAGCCCCCATCCCATAGATTTTTGAAAGTTGTGTTTCCATTTTCATTTGTCTTGGGGTATTTTCTCATTTCCTCTTTGATTTCTTCATTGACTTATTTTTTTTTTAAATAGCATGTTTAGTCTCCACATGTTTGTTCTTCTCCCATTTTTCTTTCTGTAATTGATTTCTAGTTTGTTACCATTGTGGTTGGAAAAATAGTATAATTTCTATCCTCTTAAATTTGTTGAGACTTGTTTTGTAGCCTAGCATGTGATCTATTCTGGGGAAGGTTCTGTGTGCACTTGAAAAGAATGTATATTCTGCTGTTTTGGGATGGAATGTCCTGTAGATATCTATTAAATCTAATTGGCCTATTGTGTCATTTAATACCACTGTTACTTTATTGATTTTCTGTCTGGATGATCTATCCATTGACTTAAGTGGGGTGTTAAAGTCCCCTACTATTATTGCATTATTGTCAGTTTCTCTATTTTATGTCTGTAGGTTTTTGCTTTATATATATAGGTGCTCCTGTATTGGG